>NC_136299.1:9132656-9433544 GCF_964198595.1 Lampetra fluviatilis | reverse complement strand
GCTATAGTTTGAGGGGTGGAACCAGCAGCAAGCAGCAGCAGCAGTGTAACAGTGGCTATTAACCCGATCACGTGTCGGTATAGGTATACATGTATACACACAACGGGTGTGTAATAAACACAAAGACCGTTACAGCGCAACACTTGCTTTATATGTAAACACACATTTTTATCAAAAAATATTTAAAAGTCTTAAATATGTAATAGGCGACGTTTGGGGCATTGCGCCTTCTTTATAGCACAGTATACACACACACAGTATACACACACACAGTTGTACACACACACAGTGTACACACACACAGTATATACAACCCACAGTGTACACACACACAGTATACACACAGTATAATACACACACAGTATATACACACAGTATACACACACACACAGTATACACACACACAGTGTACACACAGTATATACACACAGTATACAGACACACAGTGTATGCACACACAGTATACACACACAGTATAAACACACACACAGTATACATACACACAGTATACACACACACAGTATACACACACACAGTATACACACACACAGTGTACACACACAGTATATACACACAGTATACAGACACACAGTGTATGCACACACAGTATACCACACACAGTATAAACACACACACAGTATATATACACACAGTATATACACACACAGTGTACACACACAGTATACCATACACACAGTATACACACACACAGTATGTCATACATACACAGTGTATACACAGTATACACACACACAGTATACACATGGCGAATATTTGACATAGAATGACTATGTTAACGATGATGTTGACAATAATTATAATCTGTCAAATAATTAAATAATGTTCATACATCTCTAAAATAATAATTATATCTGTAAAAACTATGCGTTATATTAAATCAGATTACTATGACAAATCCCTCCTTAGGGATACATATTAAGAGCAACGCATTGCTTTGCAACACTACGTGTCAAAAAATATGTGCTCTAAAATGTGAATAATATATAGTAATTGTAAACAGGCGCGTTTCTTTAAATAATAGAGGATATTACATTTCAGGTAGGCTTAATATTTACAAATAAAGCAAAACGCATTATTTATTTTAATGGTTGTGTCTGTAGGCTTGAGGACCTTGTGCAGTGAGTAAACATTCGGCGTCGGGGAGACAAAGGCGGCCGGGCGTGGTTCTGGCCACCCACCACCTCGTGTGGCGGTGTCGCCTTAATAGGTGCTCGCTAACAGCACTTGCCCAACAGGCTACACGGGGGATCTTTGTCTTTGTATCATACAATTCAATCTCTGATTTAAAGCTTTCGTGACTGCAGGGATTCATATTCTTGGTTCTTTCGGTAAAGTCACGTAGAAGGGAAACAATAAAATAAATATAAAACTATAAAATATAAAACTATAAAACAATTTAAAAAAAGTTTTTTTTTTATTGTTTTATCATCATAAACATCAACAATACATTTTTCTATTGTTTTATATTTTTATTATTTCCCTTCTACGTGACTTTACCGAAAGAACCAAGAATATTATTCAATCTCTGCTGACTTCCGAAATCCTTACCGAGTCTCAGCGCTCGTTATCAAGAGGACCCTAGCTACTGCTGCAGCTGCATTGATGTCTATTTATTTGATCCGTTCGCTCCCATTGCACGAGGATCAACACCGGGCAACTCCGGATTGCAAACCCCCCTCCCACCGCGCAAAGCCCCGCGCAGATGGATTCAACAATCCACGACCCACTTTGGAGGAACAGCGAAACGACACGAACTCTCTCTCTCTGTGGGTGCTGAAACCCTCTTGTATGTGGCCAGCAGCAGCAACAGCAGGAGCTCGACATTGGCACCGAGCTCCTGAACAATAGTGCCATCATACGCAAGCATATAATTAATTGCACCATAAGGAGCATAGGGCTATAATTCTAGATTTGAAGCTTTCGTGACTGCAAGAATTCATATTCTTATGTTTTTTTCGGTAAAGTCACGTAGGTTAAAAAAATAAAATTAAAATGTATAAAAGTAAAATAAAAATAAAATAAAAAATCACGACGTTTCGGAGGCAACACAAGCTTCCGTCTTCAGGTGCAACCGTCACAGCACGATTGCTGTATCAAGTAAATAACATAGGGCTATAGTTTGAGGGTGGAACCAGCAGCAAGCAGCAGCAGCAGCAGCAATTGGAACAGTGGCTATTATTTCAACCGTGCCCACGTCAAGCACGAGCCGTGAAACTCTCTCGCCTCGAGGTGTGGACGTCTTAGCTCGGCCAGCCGTGGGGGGGGGGGGGGGGTCGAAGGCGTCTCACCTGGATGCGATCCTCCGGGAGCTCGGTTTTCAGTGCCAGCATCTCCCTGGCGTACACGTCCGGGTAGTGTGCGTCGTTGAAGGCCTTCTCCAGCTCCTCCAGCTGGTAGGACGTGAAGATTGTCCTGCAGGCGGGAAAGAGTCACGGATGAGTTTCTGATTTTAACGTTGAGGATTCTCGGGTTGTGTTTGCTCCTTTAACCCCCCGACTGCCGAGGCCGATATAACCTCGTGCCACGGCAGATCTCTCGCCTACTTTAACACTATACACTGCAATACACTATACACTACACTATACTACTATACACTACACTATACACTACACTATACACTACACTACTATACACTACACTATACACTACATTATACATGCCGAACCCTGAC
This sequence comes from Lampetra fluviatilis, assembly GCF_964198595.1. NCBI lineage: Eukaryota > Metazoa > Chordata > Hyperoartia > Petromyzontiformes > Petromyzontidae > Lampetra > Lampetra fluviatilis. The sequence goes on along the minus strand of NC_136299.1, from coordinate 9,430,852 downwards.
CTCCCCCGCCCAGACGGAGCGGAGAATCGCGCGTCCTGTAGAGTGGCTCCTCAAAAGAAGATTGAGAGAAAAAAAAAACAAAAAATGTATACAAATTAAAAATCTCGCCCTTCTCAAGTCCCAACATTGAACAGCGCCGTGCAGAGAAATGCTGCTGCCTTCGTTGACGACTGCGTCTCCATCTGAGTCACGCGCCAGGCAGTCCCGGGTCCAGTGCCGTACTGCAGTGCAGCTACTAACTCCCTCCTCACCGCACCCTGGACTCCACCACCCGCCAGGCCGAGTGGGTGACAGTGAATATCACTACAGATCGTCGTAGTCGACACACTGGTCCCTCTACAGACCACGTGACATCGTCAGACTACACAATGGGACCTCTGCAGACCACGTGACATTGTTGGTCTACACAATGGGACCTCTATAGACCACGTGACATCATTAGTCTACACAATGAGACCTCTACAGACCACGTGACATTGTTAGTCTACACAATGGGACATCTACAAACCACGTGACATCGTCAGTCTACACAATGGGACCTCCACAGACCACGTGACATCATTAGTCTACACAATGGGACCTCTACAGACCACGTGACATCGTCAGTCTACACAATGGGACCTCTACAGACCACGTGACATCATCAGTCTACACAATGGGACCTCTACAGACCACGTGACATCGTTAGTCTACACAATGGGACCTCTACAGACCACGTGACATTGTTAGTCTACACAATGGGACCTCTACAGACCACGTGACATCGTCAGTATACACAATGGGACCTCTACAGACCACGTGACATCGTTGGTCTACACAATGGGACCTCTACAGACCACGTGACATCGTCAGTCTACACAATGGGACCTCTACAGACCACGTGACATTGTTGGTCTACACAATGGGACCTCCACAGACCACGTGACATCATTAGTCTACACAATGGGACCTCTACAGACCACGTGACATCGTCAGTCTACACAATGGGACCTCTACAGACCACGTGACATCGTCAGTCTACACAATGGGACCTCTACAGACCACGTGACATCGTCAGTCTACACAATGGGACTTCTACAGACCACGTGACATTGTTAGTCTACACAATGGGACCTCTACAGACCACGTGACATCGTCAGTCTACACAATGGGACCTCTACAGGCCACGTGACATCGTCAGTCTACGCAATGAGACCTCTACAGACCACGTGACATTGTTAGTCTACACAATGGGACCTCTACAGACCACGTGACATCGTCAGTCTACACAATGGGACCTCTACAGACCACGTGACATCGTCAGTCTACACCATGGGACCTCTACAGACCACGTGACATCGTCAGTCTACACAATGGTACCTCTACAGACCACGTGACATTGTCAGTCTACGCAATGAGACCTCTACAAACCACGTGACATCGTCAGTCTACACAATGGGACCTCTACAGGCCACGTGACATCGTCAGTCTACGCAATGGGACCTCTACAGACCACGTGACATCGTCAGTCTACGCAATGGGACCTCTACAGGCCACGTGACATCGTCAGTCTACGCAATGGGACCTCTACAGGCCACGTGACATCGTCAGTCTACGCAATGGGACCTCTACAGACCACGTGACATCGTCAGTCTACGCAATGGGACCTCTACAGACCACGTGACATCGTCAGTCTACACAATGGGACCTCTACAGACCACGTGACATCGTCAGTCTACACAATGGGACCTCTACAGACCACGTGACATTGTCAGTCTACGCAATGAGACCTCTACAGACCATGTGACATCGTCAGTCTACACAATGGGACCTCTACAGACCACGTGACATCGTCAGTCTACACAATGGGACCTCTACAGACCACGTGACATCGTTAGTCTACACAATGGGACCTCTACAGATCACGTGATGTATTTAGTCTACACAATGGTATCTTTGCAGATCCACGTGGATTCGAGATCACACGCCGTAGGGTATAGATACAGGACATAGCATTGCATGTCAAAAATCAAAGTGAGTGGGCTTGGGCAGTACACGTCGTGGTTAGAAGGGATGATGATGATGATAGCCGATGGTCAGGACTGGATACGGAATGACAGCCAAAGGAGTGAACGCGCCCGCGAGGACGTCCACCATGAAGATGGAGTTGATTAGAGATTATCTCAGACGCAGGAGAGAGACGGACTGGCGGTATCCATCAGCGAGACTGTCATGGGGGGAAGCCATCATCATCATCATCATCACCCAGCAGCGGATAGAGCGTGTCTGCTGCTGCTGAATGATGATGATGTCCGACGATTCGCGGCGTCACCTGTGCCGTCGCTTCTTCCGCCGCTTCGCCTCGCGGGGAGCGTCCCTCTCCGTGGCCGCGCCGCCGTCGCTGCAGATCTCGTCTCCCTCTGCCGTGGTGGGGGTGGGGGGGGGCACACATAGACACAACAGATAAAGATCCCCCGTGTAGCCTAGGCGGCAGGGGGAGGGGGATGCAAGTGTTGTTAGTGAGCAACCTGTGAAGGCCAAATACGGCGCGGGAAGGGAGGGTGGGTGACCAGCACCGCGCCCGGCCGCCTTTGTCTCCCCACCGCACCGGGTGCTCATTTAAGGCTGAGGGCAAAGGCCCAGGACCGGTTAAGATGTTCGTCACCGATGTTGGCCGTGAGCGGGAATCGAGTTCAGGACGCCCGGTTCGTCGCGCAGCGTAGCGCTAACCACTGCCACACCGCTCCCCGTACACACAACAACAACCGCCACTACGCTTGTGCCATGCCAAGTGCACTTTGAGGCCAGGTGAAGTGTTGAGGGCCTGCTGACAGGAGGTCACGGAACAGAACCAGGTGCCATGCTAGGCATAAACAAGTGCATGCAAACACGGAGATAGCTACATGAACACGCGCGGTTTGTAAAGGGCCCTGGTGCTAGGAATTAAATGTGGCCCTTTTGTTCGCGGTCCCTTCCCCCTAAGGGCCTAGCGACCCGCGAGCCGCGGGTCCAGTTGCACCACCTGCACACTCGATAGCTACGCCAAGCGTCAGTCGAGCGACATTGCATCGACTGCCAAGAATACTAAAGTGTGTGTGCTTGGGCAGGAGGACGCGTCACGGCTAGAACATGACGATCGATGGCCGGGTGGTCGAGACGTGCAACGGAGTGGCAGCCAACGGAGGGAAAGGCGCCCGAGATTGCGTCCGCGCCGCGGGCCGATGACCCAGCGGTGGGATTGTTCCATGGCGAGACCACGTGACGAGGGAAACGAGTTGAGGAGGTCTTCGTCCATCCAGCGGTGGATAGATCGTGGCTACTGCCGCTGCTGATGATGGCGATCGCGTGAACGGTGGCGACGCGTCGACACTGACGGCATTTTGTCTGCGCGTTGCGATTCGCTCTGCCTGTGTCTCGATAGCGCCGCGTGGATACAAAATAAAACGCGTGCACATGTTGTGACGCGTGTCGTGACGCGTGTCGTGACGCGTTTTGTGACGCGTGTTGTGACGCGTTTTGTGACGCGTGTTGTGGCGTGTTGTGACGCGTGTCGTGACGCGTCACAGTTCACCACACCGGTGTCGTTGGAGAGTAAGACCCACCAAAACATTTAACAATTTGAGTGCCGTGACGATTCGCTGACGTTTCGCCAACAACAACAAAGCACGTAGAAGGGAAATAATAAAATAATAAAAATAAAACATAATAAAATAATTCTGACGACGTTTCGGCCACAACGCAAGCAGCCGTCCTCAGGTGTAGAACAGGTCTGTCGGAAAGACAGCGTCTGAATGAGACGCTGTCTTTCCGACAGACCTGTTCTTCACCTGAGCTGTTCTTCACCTGAGGACGGCTGCTTGCGTCGTGGCCGAAACGTCGTGAAAATTATTTTATTATGTTTTATTTGTATTATTTTATTATTTCCCTTCTACGTGACTTTACCGAAAGAACCAACAACAACAACAACAACAAAGCAGTTCAGGAACAAGCCCCGCACGTTGCCCGATCATTTTGTGCCCAAGTGGCGGCGAGACGTCGCCGCAGCTTGCAAGGCTTGCGGCTGCGATTGGGCGCGCAAGCAAATCGGATGGCAATCATTCGTGAAACGCCGCACGGCTCCGTCCGTTGCGTGGACCCTCGACCAGGTGCCTAACCTGTAAGCGCCGCGCTTCTGCGGACGTCTGGAACGCTCTCCCTTCCGATCGTGGGAAGCCACTGGAGCAGTGTACTTTAAAATCTAAATTGAAAACTAATTTCCTTCGATTTTTGTGTTTGTTGTCCTTCGCCCGCACCTCCGATGAGCACGGTTGGCTACATACGGTGCGAAAGAAGTTCAACACACACACATACGTACCAGCATCCCGTGTATATTATGTGTATATGTGTCTGTGTGTATGTACGTGTTGTTCCGGGGAGCGGTGGTGTAGCGATTAGCGCGCTGCGCTATGAACCCGGCGACACGGGTTCGATTTCCGCTCACGGCCAACACCAGTGACGATTATCTGAACCCGTCCCGGGCCTCCCCTAGGTCGACTCAGCCTAAAATGAGTACCTGGTGCGGGTGAAAACATCGCCACTGGGGAGACAAAGGCGGTCGGGCGTGGTGCTGGCCACCTACCCCCTCGTGTACCGTTCCGGCCTTCATAGGTGCTCGCTAACAGCACTTGCCCCTACAGTCTGTTAAGGCTGTCTACGTGTATACTGTATACAGCACTTGGCCATGCTACCAGAGCTATGGACCGCGCAGTAAACCCACTGCGGTCTTCGCTCCTTCAACGGAGAAACGGTGAAAACAGCGACGCGACACGAACTCTCTCTCCTCCTCTGCTGAAGCCCTCTCGTCGTGACGAGCAGCAGCAGCAGATCTCGACATTGGCCGCGGGCTCCTGAACATGTTGCTGCTGCCCATACTGGACATCTGACGAACAAGAGCTTCATAGCTCATCGGATTCCTCGAGTATAAATCAACATTATGATTCTGATACGCTAAAAAAATGTATCTTTGTATTTGGCTATATGTGTTGGGTTTTCTCGCATAAGGGCAGTTGGCCGAAGCGATTATATTATTGCTTTACTCTCAGTGGCAATATGAAAGCCTAAATAATATTTTTAGTTCAACTGTAATTTACGTATATTATTACAAAAACAGCAAAATTATACTATTTGTATGTATATAAGTAAGTGTATGTATGATATATATATTAACACATGTATTTATTCGTATGAGAATACTGTATATGTTTAAACTGTATGTGTGCACACGTTTGTGTACTTGCCCCGAAAGTCTGTTAAGGCTATACGGGGGATATTTGTCTTTGTCGTGTATATGTGTGTATGTGTCTTCGTATATAACTACTTATATATATGCATGCCGAAATGTATGTATGTGAAATGACAATATGTATGTGTATATGTGGATGTCTATGTATGTATGTCTGGGGAGCGGTGGTGTAGCGGTTAGCGCGCTGCGCTATGAACCCGGCGACACGGGTTCGATTCCCGCTCACGGACAACACCAGTGACGATTATCTGAACCGGTCCCGGGCCTCCCCTAGTTCGACTCAGCCTCAAATGAGTACACGGTGTGTAAGCATTGCCACTAGGGAGACAAAGGCGGTCGGGCATGGTGCTGGCCACTCACCCCCTCGTGTACCGTTCTGGCCTTCATAGGTGCTCGCTAACAGCACTTGCCCCTACAGTCTGTTAAGGCTATATTGGGGGGTCTTTGTCTATATATGTTAAACTTCTTTTGCACCGTACGTAGTCTACCGTGCTAATCGGAGATGTATATGTATGTGGGGAGTAATAATGTAGTGGTTAGTGCGCTGCGCGGCGACCCGAGTTTGATTCCAGCTAACAGTACAACATTGGTGACACATAGCTGAACCAGTGCCTGGGCCTCTCCTAGATCGACTCAACCTTAAAATGAGTACCGGGTGCGGTGTGTAAAAAAACAAAACCCATCAGCTTTGGGGAGACAAAGGCGGCCGGGCGTGGGGCTTAGCCATCAACCAACCTCGGGTCCAGTGTCGGCCTTAATAGGTGCTCGCTAACAGCACTTGCTCCAACAGTCTGTCAAAAGCTTTATTTGAGTAGGGATCTTTGTCTATAAGTATGTGTGTAGGTGTGTGCGCTACTAGACTGTATACATCGGGTAATAACAGCAATAACAACGTTACAAAAAAGCCTCGTGATGATTTACAATATATTCTGTAGTTTACCGGAATATTGTGCGGTACGGTGGTTAGCGCACAGGGCTATAAGGCCAACGGCGACTTGGCATTCGATCCGCGGCCACGGCTAACATCAGTGGCGAGTGGCATCTGAACCGGTCATGAGGAGCATCTCCCCACTTGCCCAGCGTGGTGAAGTATGGTCAAACAGCTCCGACGACCGACACGGGGAGAAACATTCATCCAGCAGTGGATTGGCCAACGGCTATATTATTATTATTATTCGTTATTTATAGTAATGTATAGCCGTCTAAGCGCAATTGTAATGTGTGCGTGTGTGTTTGTGTGTTCTATTTCGACTCATCCTTAAATGTGTACCTGGTGCAGTGTGTGGATATCAGCACTGGGAGACAAAGGCGGCCGGGCGTGGTGCTTAGTCGCAAGCCACCCCCTCGTGTACTATGCCTGCCTTACTTAATAGGTGCTCGCTAACAGCACCTGAAGGCTATGCGGATGATCTTTGTATTTCTCTTCGTACTGGATGTACTGTATTACACGTGTGTGTTTGCTATGTGTCAGATTTACCGATATGTATGGATGAATGAAAATGTAGGTAATTATTTTACAAATGTATTAAATAAAAAAAAACTTAATTTAATGGACCAATGTTTGAGGCTTTTGTGTGTTAATAAAAATAGCCGCTCGTCTAGATATATGTAAAATATGTCATATATATAATAAACGCGTGTGCGTGTGCTGCAGTGGGTCGCAGGACCGTGAGGGATTGCGACGGCTTGGGGAGGCCTCCATCCAGCAGTGGATTGAGCACGGATGACGATGACGGCGGCGACGATGATGATGATGATGATTATCACATTTATACGTAGAAAAATGTATATATATATGCGATATTTCCATGTTAATAAGAACAGACAGACACGACATCATCAACTCGGCCTCGGCGATTTTGCAGCGTCGCTGGTGGCGATGTCGGAAAAAAACCCAAATCGGACGTTAAGGAAACATTCGGCAGCGTTCCACACGAATTGGTCCCACGTGGAGAAAAAGGACCGGTCCGTTATGATGCATGCACCCCCCCTCCGTCCCCACTGACATTATCATCTTAACGACTACCGAGATATGATTTTAAAAATATTAATTTGGTGATGCTGCTGCTGCTAGTGCGTTGGCAAGTGGTGGTGCACAATTAACAACAACAACACTTGAGACGTTATTTATTTGTCTTGAAGAAGGGCCATTGCCTAAAACGTCGCCTATTATGATGAAATGCGCCACTTTACAAATGTAAATTATTATCAATATTATAAATACCGATGGTGTTGAACCATATCGCGAGAGCAGAATGCGAATAACGCACGGCCGTTGTGTGTATTTACACATATTTTTCGATTAAAGCCACAATGCTATTGTCGAATTTTTATCATTTAAAAAATATATCCACTTAATAGCAATTGGCCGATACATTTGCAAATTATAATATCAACAATTTAGAGACATTTTGCCAATCCAATGCGGGATTGAACGTCTCTTCCACACCGTTTCGTTCTCGTTGGGGATGGTTGACCACACCTCACCACCATCACCATCACCACCACCATCACCACCACCACCATCACCACCACCACCATCACCACCACCATCACCCCCATCATCACCACCACCATCACCACCACCATCACCACCATCACCACTTCCACCACCATCGCCACCACCACCATCACCACCATCACCACCACCATCACCACCACCACCATCATCACCACCACCATCACCACCATCACCACCACTACCACCGCCGGTGTTTGCCGTCGCCGGAAAATCGATGTCAGATGAGAGTGCTTCATTTCACAGCGCAATGGGCGAGTCTCGAATCACACCGCACCGAGGCTTTTACCGCCGGTTGTGTAACGTTAAAGCCACACACAGACACACAAAGGGGGTGAATTATTAAGGTGTGAGGTCGTCGGATCGCCTTCGACGGAGTACTCCGAGGTCAACGCTGATTAGGGGCGATCGTGCTGTGTTTCAGTGCAGCTCCCAAAGCGTCGGAATAATAAAACAATCCCAATCGTTAAGTCCCTTTAACACGTGCTAGGCTAGCGCGACCAATATCATCCATAATACCGTTTTTTTGGGTTAGATCGCGTAAGTATGGCACGTAAACATGTTACGTAAGCACGTTACGTGACAGACCTTACTAAATTGGCTGTGTCGGGTGGTGGCGGATTTAACGACGCATTTATATATTTACGCGATCTAACAAAAACAACAACCTGTGTTGTGGTCTTGAAAACTCGCCTCTTTAAACTGACCTTTACCCCCCCCCCGCCCGTCCAGTACTCGCCGTGTAGCCCTGTGCAGGTTCCGTGTATTTCCCGGCTTCCCATACACGGCGGCGGCGCATTGGTGCGATCTTCGGATGAAATTCGCCACTTTACAAATGTAAATTATTATAATTATAAATTGTATAAATACCCATGTAGTTGAACCTTATCGCGAGAGCAGATGGCGAACAACGCACGGCCGTTGTGCGTATGTACACACACACACACACATCTTTCGTGTTCGTAATATCCGATGCCCCCACGTCAACATTCGCGTCTCGATTAAGCGATATTCTCCAAGGACTCGAAATATAAATCGGGCACGTGTAGTCGAGTGGATGCGTTGTCGGCCCTACGAGCTATATACTTGCTGCGTGCCATCGCGAAGCCACGCAGAGTCCCCCTTGCACGGAGACCACTTATAATAACACCCACGAGCTCTTACGTATTTTAAATAATGTTTGTATGTATGTATGTCGAAACTTTTTTCGTACCCTACGTTGCTAACCGCGCTAATCGGAGGTGCGGGGAAGGAGTGCGAACAAAATACAAAAAGCAATTCTAAATAAATACAGGTTTCAATCTCGATTTGAAAGTGCATAGCTCCATTGGATTACTAATATCGACAGGAAGAGTGTACCGTCTGGAACGCTTTCGCATCCTCTTTCTTTCGATATTCGGAAGCCATTGGAGCACTTTCATATCATCTTGATTGAAACGTCGATAAGGTCTCCGTTCTCTAAGCATTTGCCCGTTCCTATGTTGACACGATTGCACGTACAGATGGCAGGGTCATCCTGAAGTTATTCTACATTTGTCTAGAAATGAACACTTTGCGCACGGTACAATCCTCATCCTCGGTTGACCGAGTAATCCGCCTCCTGTGACGTGTGACGGTAAAGCCGATAAAAAGCGGCGAAATTCCATTGGAATTCGTTGCTCAAAACGAGGTACGAAAAACATGTTGCCGTCTCAGTGAACCTATATTGTAATTATGAGTATTTGGATAATAAGTACTGCATTATAATTGACTTTCGCGTGTTAATTAACTGCCGGACGAAAGCCTCCCCACGTCCTATTTGGTCAAACTTAAATATTTAAACTATTTATTTTGTATTTTACCAGGTAAGGCCCACTGAGCTATGTAGCTCTTTTCCAGAAGCGACCTGGCCACAAATGATTGACCATGGATGTGGCTTATCGTGTAGACATTTATAGCAGCCAAATACTCTAAACGAATGTTTTTCTAAATTTGGAGGGGAAAATCAGACGACCTGGAGAAAAATCCACGGATAGAGAGAAAATATGTTAACTCCAAATATACAGCAGTAGGCGTCAGGGTCGAGATCGAACCCACGACCTCCTGCATACCAGGCGAGGTAGTTAACATCTCTCTGACCATACTTCACCAGGCGTGTCAGCGATGGGTTTGAAGCCCGTAAAATATACACACACACACACACAAGACAAATGCAGTGAGTTTAAATTGTCACAAAGATAAAAAAACGAGATCTCTGAAAAAGGCCAATCGCTCTAAACGTCTAGGTCTTTCCTCTCGGCGACATAAAAAATATTCCACGATATTATTGTTCATCGTTGACCTACTGTTATTCGTTATGATGTATTTATAACGTGATGAATTGTGAACTAAAACCATCTGTTACGATGTACACATATATACATACAATTAAACATTCTTGTGCGAGTGCAAAATGTACTCGTTTGAATTGATCAACTGTCCTGCAGTCAGATCACGGTTAACTTGACGCACGGCATTAACGATGATGATAGCGATGATCATGACGATATTGTTACTTTTACATTTTATTTCGATTTAAAGCTTTCGTGACTGCAGGGATTCATCTTCTTGGTTCTTTCGGTAAAGTCACGTAGAAGGGAAGTAATAAAATAATGTTTTATTATGTTTTATTTTTATTATTTTATTACTTCCCTTCTACGTGACTTTACCGAAAGAACCAAGAAGATTTTACATTTTACTTATCACAAACACACACACAGATTCCAGCCGAGTCTCTATCAGACGCGTTGGGGTACACGAGAGGGTGGGGTGGTGGTTAGCGCCACGCCTGGCCGCCTTTGTCTCTCCAGTGCTGATGTTGATTTCACACCGCAACGAGATACCCAGTTAAGGCTGAGCAGACCTACCGGTGGAGTCCTGAGACCGATTCAAATGTAGCGCAGTGTGCTAACCACTAAGCCCCAGCGTCCCCTTCCCTCCCACACACGCTTCATCACACATCCGTCATTCTTAGAGATGCCTTGCAACTTTTAAATGTGGCACATTTCAGTCACGATATTTGCATACTCTTCAGTACTCCAGCCACCACTGATACCACTACATACGACAACTCTACTCGGTCTCGCTCGTGAAAGTTGTTCATAATTGTTTGAAACGCAACGAGAAACTGGGAAGACTCGGGGTGGACACCAATGGGGGCTCATGCCGACATCACCCGGGATCAATGGGCTCCATCTCGTATCACATCTCGGATTCTGATTAGCGTTGAGCCGTCTCTTGATGACAGAGGTCGCAAACGGGTTTTGACTCCTTACCCGTACCCGTACCCGGCCGCACCAGGGTCGCAAACGGGTACCCGTACCCGACCGGGTACGGGTACCCGTACGCTACCCGTAGCCGTACCCTACCCTACCCGAAATGAGTGACAAATGGTTACTCACCAGTGACTCACGGCCTACCCGTACCCAGCCGCACCAGGGTCGCAAACGGGTAGCCGGGTATCGGGTAAGGTACGGGTATCGGGTACCCGGTTGCGACCTCTGCTTGATGAGCGGACCACCGTGCAGAACAAGTTGCCGCAGGCATCGGCTTGCGGCCTAACACACGCGGCGTGCAAACAGAAGGCAGAGCGGCACAGCCGATCTACGGCTTCCCACGGCGACACACCGGAGGTCGCAACCGGGTACCCGATACCCGTACCCTACCCGATACCCGGTAGGGTACGGGTACGGGTAGGGTACCCGTTTGCGACCCTGGTGCGGCCGGGTACGGGTAGGCCGTGAGTCACTGGTGAGTAACCGTTTGTCACTAATTTCGGGTAGGGTACGGGTACGGGTAGGGAACGGGTACCCGTACCCGGCCGGGTACGGGTACCCGTTTGCGACCTTGGTGCGGCCGGGTACGGAATCAAAACCCGTTTGCGACCTCTGCATCACACCGCACGGCCTTAACTCAACACGCCGCTGTCCGTGGTGCTGATGTTCCAACTCGCACGAGCTGCTACGGCGTGGTGAGAGCGGGGGGGACGACGACCCTTATTCATCCAGCAGTGGATTGGCGAAACGGGGCTGTATATGGCCATAGTGTCTCGTCTGTATGTTTGTCCGTCAATTAATAAAAACATTTACAGATTGTAAATGTTGTGGCTTGGATCTCCAACACACCGGCGTGCTGGACTGGTGACGAATTGGCCACGTTCTGTTTACGTGACAACCCTTGCTAATTGGGCTGTGTCGGGTGGTGGCGGGTTTAACGACACTTATATATTTACGCGATCTAACCCAAAAACACCTGCATTATGGATGACATTGGTTGCGAAAGCCTACGTGTTAAACCAAAATAACTCTCTTTCTCTCTCTGTATCTCTGTCTGTGTGTGTGTGTCTCACCCGAGCTCTGTTCGTTGCCGCTGTCGGCTTGAGCCGGCGCCGATCCCGACCCAACGCAGCCGCCGTGAGCCGCTCCGGGCACCTGCAAGCGACCGGCCGCGGCCCCCAGCGAGGCCTCGCGGGGTTCGGCCAGTGCCGACAAGAAATTCGCCACGGGCTGCGGGTAGAGGGACGCCGCGAGCGCCGTGGATACTTGGACGCCCAAGACTCCGGGCGTGATGAAGGCGCGCTGCTCTGACTGCTGATGCTGATGATGATGATGGTGCTGCTGCTGCTGCTGCAAAAGGTGGTGGTGCTGGTGATGATTGTGGTGGTGGTGATGGTGGTGGTTGTGATGGTTGTTGTTGTTGGTGTTGTTTTGGCGCGGCGGGGATGGAGAATCGCGGCCCAGACCCAACAGCTCCTGAATGGCGAATCCCGTGGATTTGGGCATCGAGTTCGGAGCTCGCTTCGCATCGCGATTCTCCCGGGATGATGCGGCCACCGATCCGGCCACCGGTGCCGCGGTCGCTTTGTCCGACTGGGCCGGGGGGCCCTTCCCCCCCTCCATGAGCTCGCGGGGTCCCCTGTCTTGGAGAGACCTCGCCGGGACCATCCAGGCCTCCCCAATATGCATGCACACGGGGCCGCGTGCCCAACCAGTGCGAACGGGGACTCCGGCTCGACGGGGAGACGCGAGCGGGGAGGGAGAGGAGGGTGGGGGGGGGGAAGTTAAGAGAGATCAGGTTCGGGTTTCGTTCCGGTTACGGGTTCGGTTCAATTTAAGTTACGCTCGGGTTCGGTTTCTGTTCGGATAGTTCCAGTTATGTTTTGGTTACGTTCGGTTCGGTTCTGCACGGTGAGGTGTCGGCGGGGTTGCAGTTCGGTTGGGTTCCGTCGAGTCGGATCGGTTAGATTGGTGGGTTCGGTTCCGCGAAATTCGGTTGAGTGCGCGTTCGTTTTATGTTCGGTTCGGAGGCTAAGTTACGATTCGGCTCGGTTTCAATGCAGACACGAGAGATTTCGGGTTTGGAGTTAAGTTCGTTGAGGTTCGCTTTGGTTGAGTGTGGTTCGGTTTCTGATCCGGCTATGCTGGGTTCGCCTACAGCTCCGGTTTGACTCGATCAGCAGCTGCCGCCCGCCCGCGTGAACGACTCAAAGCGAAATGAGATTGCGAGCTGCGTGTGCGAGACGCAACATGCCTCTACTAACTCTCTATCTCTCCCTCTATCTAATTATCTCTCTGCCTGTGCATCTCCCACCCTCTCTGTGTGTGTCTATTCACTCTCCCGTCCTCCCTTGTCTGAGCTGTTTTTATGCGCGGGCGTGAGATGGCTGGTGCGAAACTCCGCGCTCCGAGAACTCGCATATCCTCCTCCTCCAATCTCCGCCTCCCATCTCCACCCCCCATCTCTCCCTCCCATCTCCACCCCCCCCATCTCTCCCTCCCATCTCCACCCCCCATCTCTCCCTCCCATCTCACACTCCTCCCATTCCCTCCCCCCCACCAACCCCACGCGTAATGTCGGCAAAGATATGGCGTCCATCTCGCGCTATTAATTTCTAAAAATGCACAAAGACAAATCTCCCCGATAGCCGTAACAGATTTTTGGGGAAAGTGCTGTTAGCGAGCGCCTATGAAGGCCGTTACGGTGCGCGATGGGGTGGGTGAGCAGCACCACGCCCGGACACCTTTGTCTCCCCTATGCTGGTGTTTACACATTGTAGCAGGTAAACATTTGAGGCTGAGTCTACATAGGGGAGGCCCACGACCGGTTCAGATAATCATCACTGGTGTTGGCCACCAGCGGGAATCGAACTCGGGTCGCTGGGTTCATCGCACAGCGTAATAACCGCTACACGGCCGCTACCCACCACACATATAAAACACATGCACGCAGACACATTCCCAACACATTAATCAATAACACTTGATTTTATATGCTATGAAGAAGGGGAATTGACCGAAACGTCACCTATCATATATGTTCCTTTTAAGGCCACAGTGTTATTGAGGGACGCGTTTGGTCACGCGTGTATGTAGGTTTGTTATCACACACAAAGGCAAACACCTCTGGTATAGCCGTGTTAGACTTGATGACTATTGCAAATTCTTTAGGCGAGCATCTTCTAAGGCCCGACACACCAACACACGAGACAAAGATCACCCGTATAGACTTCACGTAGGCTGCTGAGACATGATGTTCGCGGTTAACTATGGAAGCCGGAACGGCGGATGAGGGGGTACTTTTTTAAGGCTGAGTCGACTAAAGGGTGACCCGGGACCAGTGATGATATCGTTAGTGTCTGACATTAGCTGTGCTCGGGAAGTCGAGCGATGCTCGCCGGATTCGTATCGCAGTGCGCTAACTGCTGCACCACCGCTCCCTCCCCACACATTAAAGCCTGACGCGCACACACACACAAATATTCCCCCGTATAGCCTTTAATAGATCGGTGTGGTAAGTACTGTTAGCGAGCACCTAGTAAGGCCAGCATCACGCCCATACGACTTTGTCTCCCCAGTGCTCATATTTGCTACACACCGCGTCAGCTACTCATTTGAGACTGAGTCGACATGGGGGAGTGGGGGGGGCACAGCTGATTCAGAGAATCGTCACTGATATGAGCAGTAAGCGTGAATCAGAGGCAAGCCGCTGGGTTCGTAGCGCAGTGCGCTAACCGCTGCGCCACCGCTCACCTGACACACAAAGACATACGCGCGTACACACATACGCAACACACACACACACGTGTATTCGCGAGCACGTGCGCGCGCGCGTGTGTGTGTGTGTGCGCTGAAGGACGCAGGTCAAATGTGCAAACACACAAAGGCGCGTTTGCTATTTCAATCAATTTCGTCTTGTGACGGATAACAAATATTTGGGTTTATATTTAATATTCTCAGCTATGTGGTAAAAATTACACGACAGCACGTGCGCGCGAATAAGTACACGTTCGTTGTAAGCATGACGTATTACAGAATTGTACCTCGTGGACAATGCCTTGCGACGGGACGTTTCGTTTTGCAAGGGTATCCAAAGGCAAAGATCCCCCGTAAAGCCTTAATAGACTGTTGGGGCAAGTGTTGTGAGCGATCACCTATGAAGGCCGGCACGGCACGCGAGGGGTTGGGTGGACAGCAACACGCCCGGCCGCCTTTGTCTCCCTCGTGGCGATGTTTACACATCGCACAAGGTGCTCATTTTAAGCTGAATAGACCTAGGGGACGCCCACGGACAGGTTAAGATATTCGCCACTGTTATTGGTCGTGAGCGGGAAGCGAACTCGGGTCTACTGGACACCTGTGAAACGACTGCACATGTGTGATGAAGAGCTTCATAGCTCGTCGGATTCCTCCAGTGAAAATGCATATTCTGGGTCGCCACGTTCGTAGCGCAGCGCGCTAACCACTCCGCCACCGCTCCCCACTGTGCAAGGGTGTCCAGTGACACACATACACACACCAAGCAAACACTCACTTGAGTGTATAAACGATGGTCATGACGGTTTCAGGAGATGCGTGCGCATATGCGGCGCTCGGTACTGACAACAGAGTCCCATTGTATTTGGCAATAGCAATGTCCCTCCAGCTGACAACCACATCTACTGCTGCGTGCATCTACCGTCGCATTACTGGAGCGCTGCAGGTAGCTACGGACGCGTGGCCTGTAGCCCAACACTGTGGAGACAACAGCGAGGGTTGATGGATCACACACAGATGGGTTGAAAGGCTCTTCCCGCGGGACGTCGTACCATACCCTGGCTCTGCCAGGAGAAGGCAGTACAGCAAATGGAAGGATGGCCATCTGCGTGTTCCATCTTGTCGGGGATATAGCGTTGCCCCGTCGCGCGAGGCGTGGTGTTTTTACCCCGGTGCTCCAGTTTCCTTCTGCGGGCATAAACAACGAATCAATTTGGCTGGAGGCATATTCTTTTAACGCAATGCAAGCGGCAAGATCCTGTTATCTAGGAAACCGTGGCTTTCCTAGATAACAAACAAAAAACATTGCAGGAGCAACGCACGTACATTAGACAGCGCGGTGCCGTGGGTTGTAATGCGCACCAACCGACTTAGCATGGGAAAACGTTGAGAAATGTATACATATATATTTAAAAACTCAGTCATGTAAATCGTGTTCATGTTGCGGTTATCAGGGTTCCCCCCACAATTCCGCTCTCCCCGAGGAGTGGTGGCGCAGTGGTTAGCGCACCGCGCTGCGGAGGTCACCACGCTAACCCCGAATTCGATACTCAGGCACGGTTAACGTCAGCGGCGAGCGAACCGGTCCCAGACCCCATTGCCCAACCATTCGCTAACCCTCCCGCTGACCATCGTGGTGAAGTATGGTCAATCATAACCACGTGACCGACGCGGGGAAGGCCTTTATCCAGCAGTGGATTGATCAAGGGCGGTATAGATCACCATTATTATTATTTTATTATTTTTTTCTTGCTATATCGCCTATGAGATGTTTCGTTTTAAGTCCACAGTGTTATTGATGAATGCATTGGATTTGTTGTTGTTGTTGTCGTTGTGGTTAGTTGTTGCTTGTGCCGCCACTGTCAAACGCAGCGGCAGCAGCAGCAGCGATAACCGAATTTTGTAAGTTATCAGTAATTTGTTAAAAATATATTTGAAAAAATCGTATTTTATATTTAAAGAGGTGCGCACATCCGTTTGAAACGGCTGTTCGAAACCGCGTTCGGAACGCGATGCGTGTCGCAATAATTGATTTGGCTGTCGGGGCGAAAGATCGGAAATATTCAAATCCATAGCTGGGTTTTCTGGTAAACTACCTCCACGCTGTTGTATGTTCAGGCAAAGACAAAGATCCCCCGATAGCCTTATACAGACTGTTGGGGAAAGGGCTGTTAGTGAGATCCTATATGAATGCCGGCACGGCACACGAGGGGCTTGGGTGGCCAAAACCGCCCACGCCTGGTCCGCCTTTGTCTCCCCAGTGCTGATGTTTAAACACATCGTAGCAGGCACTCATTTATGGCTGAGTCGGCCTAGGGGCAGGCCTGGAACCGCTTGAGATATTAATCACCGGTGTTGGTTGGCCGTGAGCCGGAATCGAACTCGGGTCGCCACAGAGACACACACGCACGTGGGTGCTGTGAGCGAGCACCTATGGAGGGATGTCGCTTGCGTGTCGCCTATTGTTTTTGTGGTAAATCCACTGCTGGATGAATGTCTCTCCCAAGCCGCCGCCGCCGCCTCTCACGATGTAACAATCCACTGAGCACCTATACATATAAGTAAATAAATATATGTTTAAAAACAATTGATTTATCAGCAGCAGCAATTTCATCAATAACATGGATACAGTTGAAGACTAATATCCACGTTAACGCGATAAAGGTTTTATGAGTCCCAAGAGAACTCAGACATGGTTCCTAAGTGTGGAATTTTTTTTTTCTCCCCGAATATTTTTGGTTCGCGCGTGTTGGAGGCATGGCAGCAGTGCCCGGGGGAAACCCCCCACGCGCACGAGGTGATAAGAGCTGAGATGATATCGGCCTCGACACCAACACCATCACCTCCAACGCCATCATCGGCACCTCCAAAAGACAAAGATACCCCGTATAGCCTGAACAAACTGTTGGGGCAAGTGCTGTCTGCGAGGGCTAGTACGGCGCACAGGATGGGGGGGGGCAGCACACACACCACACACACACACACCGTACACGCACCACACCCACCACACACACACCGCACACGCACCACACCCACCACACATCGCACACGCACCAGACACCCACCACACACACACACCGCACAGACACCGCACACACACCCCCGACACGTCCACACCAATCACAGTCGCACTCGGCGGCCGCTCGCAAGCTCGCCCGCCCGCCGGAAATTGCATCTTTGACCTCTTAATTATTCGCAGCGCGTTAATCAGCTTCATTTCTCAGTGGGCCGCGCTCCTCGTCGCGGTCTGAGCACGCGCGCCGTAAAGCGATAGAAATGAGTCCGCGAAATGCGGAGCGATAAATCACGATCACGTTAGGGTGGGTGTGGGCCATGGCCAAGTAAGGTTACACTGGGCGGGTGCTTGCCCGTATGCGGAGTTACGGAGCTTGGTTCGATACGAAAATAATAGCGATTTTGTCTCACTGGTCACGATGCTCGACCTCATGCTCGATCACATGCTCAACCCCACGCTCAAACACACGACACCTCGATCCCATGCTCGACTCCGCGGTTTAGTCCATTATAGCTCGATCCCATGCTCGACCTCATACTCAATCCCATGCTCGACCCCATGCTCGATCACATGCTCAACCCCACGCTCAAACACACGACACCTCGAACTCATGATCGACTCCGCGCTTTAGCCCATTATAGCTCGATCTCATGCTCGACCTCATGCTCGACCCCATGCTCGACCCCATGCTCGATCCCATGCTCAACCCCACGCTCAAACACACGACACCTCGAACTCATGATCGACTCCGCGGTTTAGCCCATTATAGCTCGATCTCATGCTCGACCTCATACTCGATCCCGTGCTCGATCCCGTGCTCAAGCGCACGCTCAAACACACAATACCTCCAACCCGTCATTGCATAACGTTGCTTTCCATTGGCTGGACGAGGCTCGTGCGTGCATCATTCTTTCGTATTTCACGGAACCCATCCTAGCGCGCCGCAGCGCCCGGAGACTCACCGCCGCGTGCTGGCGGGGAATACGAGTGGGGGAGTCACGGTGGCTAGGAGATGTTAACTACCTCGCCTGGTATACAGGAGGTCGTGGGTTTCATCGCGACCCCGACGCCTGCTGTATATTTGGAGTTTGCACGCTCTCCCCGTGGTCGCGTGGATTTTTCTCCGGTTCCTTCGGTTTTTCCTTCCACATTTAGAAACGTGCGTTTTAGAGTATTTGGCTGATGTAAATTTCCACGTGATAAGCCCACTTCGTTGATCATTTGTGGCCAAGTCGCTTCTGAAAAAAAGATACATAGCTCAGTGGGCATTACTTGGTAAAAAAAAAAAAATTAGATTTAGTTGAGGCTTTTGTACTGGTAGGAACCTCCTGGTTACACCAGCCCACAGGGGATTATTGTGTCCGTCCGTCCGTCGTGCAGGGAGGGGCTGGGTGGGGAGGGTGGGGAGGGGCTGGGTGGGGAGGGTGGGGCTGGTCATCCCGTGGTGTCCTTATAAAACTCAACGTTTAACCTACTCACGCCGGCTTGTGCCCGCCCTCACATTCGGCCATATTTGCGGAATACACCACGCCGCCGTTGACCCTGGCCATTGACCGAGCAACCCAACGTTCCTACCAGCTCCTTCCGCAGCAGGAATGTGTTGGGGTCTGATTGGCTACTCATTGACTCGACTGGGACTCGCATCAGTTGCGTCCGTCTGTCTGCCCGTGGTGTTCATCCATCTGAGGGCACCGCTCACGTTGTCAGGAAAGATACTGAAAGCGATCGCTGCGAAACTCACCGCGCAGCTCACCAACGCCGATTGACGAGACTCACCACGCGGTTCGCCGGTGTCAGCACGAATCTGACCTCCACAGCTTACCAACCTCAGCACTGAACTCACCACTAATCACACAGCGCACCAACAGCGATCCTCAGCTGTGTGTGTCCTTTTTTGGGGGGTGCAACGAATATACAATATATATAAAACCCCCAAAAAGTATATTTGGTTTAGTTTCTTATTAGAAATGCGCGCGTGTGTTAGAACGAGTGGAGCTAGAATGGTTGCTCTCAGACGAATGCAGGGCGCTTCAAAAAAAAATGTTCACACTTCTGAGAATTTGCAACATTAACCACAAGGAATGCGCATCCGGGCTCTGTAGACCACCCGGAGGAGAATCCAGGCACGTGTTGGCAATGATGGCGAGCCAGTGGAGACTCTGACTTTTTTAAGCTATTAACATACATTTATTATCATGTTACAGTGTATCATCCGTTCTTTTCCGTTTAAAAACGATAGTCTCATGTAAGTGTTAAAAATTCTTTTGAAAACCCCTGTATTTGTTGTTGTTGTTTTGAATCTAGTCGCACGATGCTCCTCCAACGAATTCGAGTCTCGTTTCACGGACCGGGTTTCTGCAGCTTTTGTATTCCGCTGCGTGGATGTCGCAGCTCCGTACGCGACCAGAGCGCGCCACGACGCGTATCAACACCGGACTGGGGGGGGGGGGGGGCAGAAACGCGAATTGTCTTCAGCGCGACGTGTCCACCCACGCGAGCACGTGGGGAACCACAGCTCACCGCATCGGTTACGAGTAACAGAACACTGCATTGGCACGACATCAAGGCGGTGCTAGATGCGTCCTCCGAATGGGGGCGAATGATTCTGCTCAAACAAAATGTTGGTTTGTTCATCTGGGATTGATGTGCTGGTGTTGGTCAAATCGGGATGTTTATATTTGTAAATGAAATTAATTGTGGATGTACAGATGATGATGGTGGTGGGGATTCATTAACGGATGAATGTGAATGATTATGAATTACAATGAATGATTGATGGACTGATAATTAATTTCGTCGATAATGATGGTGATGATGAATATCGAGAAATGAATAATTATGATTATAGATCGATTAGCATTAACATTGATGGTTACGTCATTATACATATTATTAGTATTGCTATAAATACGGATGATGATTATTATTATGTGAATGATTTCTCTATGGATAAATATGGATGAAGATGCTGCTGATGACCATGATGATGTTGACTGGAATGACAAATCCACGCGTAATCTTGGTGCCCGTTAACAGAGCATGACGATGGCGATTATCGTTGTTGCTACCGTTATCATCTGCATGTGTTTTTTGTGTTCAGTTTCTTGTCCTTCCCTCCGCACCTCCGATTAGCACGATTGGCTACGTACGGTGCGAAAGAAGATCAACACACACACACATACACGCGTGGCTCTCTTTATAGCTCAGCTGAGATAATAAACGTGTCTTCTGTGCCACTGCTTTGACAGGTGTGCTCGGGTGATGATTCATTCATAGATGACCGTGGTGATGATGAAGAGTGAACTAATCATGAACCTTACCACCACCACCACCACAGTACTCGTTGCTGTTATTAGCAGCGCGCGTGGCTGTTCGTGTCTTTGTCTTTGGTGGCGGTGATTGGTTGTGGGGAGCGGTGGTGTAGCGGTTAGCGCTACGCTGCGCTACGAATCCGGCGACCCGGGTTCGATTCCCGCTCACGGCCGACACCGGTGGCGATTATCTGAACCGGTTCTGGGCCTCCCCTAGGTCGATTCAGCCTCAAATGAGTACCTAGTGCGGTGCGTAAAAAACATTGCCACTACGGAGACACAAAGGCGGCCGGGCGTGGTGCTGGCCACCCACCCCCTCGTGTGCCGTGCCGGCCTTCATAGGTGCTCGCTAACAGCACTTGCCCCAACAGTCTGTTAAGACGACACGGGGAATATTTTTCTTTGCTGTCTGCTTATAGGAATCAGGCGACGAGTCCCGACACTGGACTCGTAAATCAGAGCCCGGGGGGGGGGGAGGGGGGGCTCCGGGGCTATGATTTAGCATCGTCCGGGCGGATTGAAGTGGCGACGCGAAGCGAATCACCCCGTGCGGGGAGCGCTCGAGAACGACTCGGGAGATGGGAAGTGAAGAATGAATGTCGCGCTCGTGTCCGCGTCCCCGCGTCTTGCGTCGGGAGGCGTCGATCTGGCGGCAGCTGCTGCCGGCGAAACGTCGGGCTCGAATGGTGAATGTTGTGGGGTTCACTCTCCAACGACACCGGCGCGTGCTGAGCTCGTCACGAATTTGGCACGTTCTGTTAACGTGGGTCTGTAGTGGCCGTGACCACCGGGACCCTGGCCCACGTGACCACTGAGACCCTGGCCCACGTGACCACCGAGACCCTGGCCCACGTGACCACCGAGACCCTGGCCCACGTGACCACCGGGACCCTGGCCCACGTGACCACTGAGACCCTGGTCCACGTGACCACCGAGACCCTGGCCCACGTGACCACTGGGACCCTGGCCCACGTGACCACTGAGACCCTGGCCCACGTGACCTCTAAGACCCTGGCCCACGTGACCACTGGGACCCTGGCCAACGTGACCTCTGGGTCCCTGGCCCACGTGACCTCTGATACCCTGGCCCACGTGACCACTGGGACCCTGGCCCCCGTGACCTCTGGGTCCCTGGCCCACGTGACCACTGGGACCCTGGCCACGTGACCACCGAGACCCTGGCCCACGTGACCTCTGAGACCCTGGCCCACGTGACCTCTGGGTCCCTGGCCCACGTGACCACCGAGACCCTGGCCCACGTGACCACTGGGACCCTGGCCCACGTGACCACCAAGACTGTGGACGCGGCCGTGCCGGTTCATCCGCGTGTGCCGGGGTTGTCCGGTTTGGGGTTCGGGGTGCATCTGCCTCTCGCGGGAGCCTCCAGTCGCTACTTCATTATGCAAAGCGCCCGTAGTCGTTTGCCACTTGACGGCTCAATCCATCGCCAGGGCCCTTAATTCCCATTCAGTAAACACGGATTATAATTCATGTGCGCAAACGTCGCCCTCCGCGTTTTAATTTTGCTCAAGGCCCGATTACCTCTGTTGCATCTATTTGAAGGGTCTTATTCCCCCCCTCTCTCCTCGCCGCAAACTTCTTACCCTAATTAAAAACACTAATCAAGACGCTGATTATTAATTACTGTGAGTGTGGGACGAATACGCCCCTCCCCTCCGCCTCTTACCCACCTCCACCACCAGCTGCATCGCTACCTCCAAGGATGATGATGATGATGATGGTGGCTCAATATCGCCACGTGAGCGCCACACCGAAGCCGGTTAAGCTAGTTGGTGAATTAATAATAGAGGGTTCGTGTTTTT
Source organism: Lampetra fluviatilis (assembly GCF_964198595.1). NCBI lineage: Eukaryota > Metazoa > Chordata > Hyperoartia > Petromyzontiformes > Petromyzontidae > Lampetra > Lampetra fluviatilis. The sequence goes on along the minus strand of NC_136299.1, from coordinate 9,407,875 downwards.
TGGGGGGGTGAAATCGCGTAACTATAAATGTTGTGTCGTTAAACCCGTCACCACCACCCGACACAGACAATTAGCAAGGAGTTGTCGCGTAAACAAAACGTGCCAATTCTTTGCACGTTCAGCACTCAGCCGGTTGTGTGTTGGACAGTGAAGCCACAGTCCCGTGACGTTTCGCCGGTAATTACAACCAGCCTCATCAGGCGGCAGCCAGAGCTGTGGGAGAAATCCGCCTGCTTCGGTCCTGAATAGAGGGATAGTTAATAAATGTAATAAATCACACTCTTTAGGTCTTTTGGTAAAGTCACGTAGATAGAAAAAATAATAAACAAATAAAAAATCACGTCGTTTCGATTGCAACACAAGCAATCGTCTTCAGGTGAAAAGGCAGGAAGAAATATGTCTTAGCAGTCCGCCTGCTGTATATTTTCCCACCTGAAGACGATTGCTTGTGTTGCGATCGAAACGTCGTGATTTTTTATTCTTTCATTATTTTTCTATTTACGTGACTTTACCGAAAGACCCAACGAGTGTGAATTCCCGCAGTCACGAAAGCTTTAAGTCTAAATAAATCACCTTCCGTTCTGTATCTACGCGCGAATAACAGGGTCATGTTGGAGTCAGTCGGCCTACTGACCTTCCAGACATTTGGTATCACCTCTCGTGTGGCGCTTTCGGTCTTAATGGGTGCTCGCTAACAGCACTTGCCCCAACAGGGGAATCTTCATATTTGCATTATGCACCGTATGAATGTACTGCATGTGCACGGGTGTATGCATTTGTGTATGTGTGTGTGCGAGCGAGTTTGTGCTTGTTACAGGTGTACATCACAACAGACAAAGATCCCCCGTGTATCACTGATGAAGGCCGGCACGGCACACGAGGGGGTGGGTGGCCAGCACCACGCCCGACCACCTTTGTCACCCCAGCGGCGACGTTTACTACACACCACACCAGCTACTCTTTTGAGGCTGAGTCGACCTAGGGGAGGTCCAGGACCGATTCAGATAATCGTCGCTGGTGCCGGTGGCCGTGAGCGGGAATCGAACAATAGACAGACACACACAGACACGAGCACAAATCAGAAAATTAATTATTTGTTTATTATCAATAGCTGTTGTGCCAGATCACTAAATACCAATTAATTAAGGCTGCATTAAGGCAATTGATTTATTGATTGTTCTGCAGTTTATATCATAGCCGACAGTGCTGCACTAATTCCTTGAGAGTTTTTTTTTTCACCCTCCGAGGTTAATGATTTTTCAAGTAAGTTTTTTTGTATTCATCGTGTACAGGCTTGCGTGCAACAACAAAAACAGAGTCGCGTGTACCCACCCACAAAGACAAAGATCCCCCGCATGGCCTTAACAGACTGCTGGGGCAAGTGTCGTTGTGGCCAGGTGGGGGTATACGCGTCCACAACCCTTTTTGCGAATCCACTACTGGGTGATGTGGCCATCCCCACGCCCTGCCACGGTTGGACACGTACGGTGCGAAAGAAATACTCTTTGTTTTTTTCGGTAAAGTCACGTAGGTAAAAAAATTAAATAAATTAAATCACGACGGTTCCACGGTTCCACCGGAAGCTTGTGTTGCCTCCGAAACGTCGTGATTTAATTTATTTTAATTTTTCACCTACGTGACTTTACCGAAAAAAACAAAGATCATTGCAGTCACGAAAACTTCAAATCTAGAATTGGTGCGAAAGAAACTCAACATACATGGGTGAAAGGGATGGGTGACCCAGGACCGGTTTCTAATTGTCACGCGCCACTGACCTTAGCCGAGGGCGCCGGAATGTAAACTCGGGGATGCCGGGTTCACCAGGCAGTGCGCTCACCACTGCGCCACCGCTCCCCGTATTTAGGGTTCACGTGGAAATTCCCGCATTGTTCAACTCAAGGCCCCTGCAGCGTGAAAAGAGCGATCTTAGGCACATGCCCTCTTTGTGCCATGGAAAAGGGCTCTTGGCCGAAACGTCTGCCTACTATATATATCTCTGTTACAAGACAGTGTTCATGACGAATGTGATTAACATCGTTGACGTTAACGGAAATAAAAGTATAACCGAAAATCCTGCTTCGAAAATAAAAATAAAATCAGACGATATTTATTCTCATATATGCGGTATTCGTGTATTAGGCACGCGTTGTGTAAACGGCTCGATGGTATTTCATCTCGGCGAAGGAAAGTAATGAAAGTAAGGCATCGCGTCGTCTCTTCTCGAAGCCGCGACCCTCATGCGCAGCGGCGTGCGATCTGATGGCCGCGCAGATTGTAGAGAGAGACACGTGACCTCCCGCGTCTCTATCCCCCCCCCTCCCGACACAAAGATAAATATCCCTCCCCCCTTATATAGCCTTATCATACTTTTAGGGCAAGTGCTGTTAGCGAGTAGCACCTATGAAGGCCGGCACGGCACGCGAGGGGGTGGGTGGCCGGCACCACGACTGATCTTCGCGCCCTGACACACACACACACACACAGCCTCCCCCCCCCCACGTCCACTCCCTCCACACTCCCCCCACCATTACCTCACTCCGCACACGACGTCCAACTCACCTTGCCAACCCTCGTCTGTCCCCATCGCAAGGCTCCATTCTACAGCTCATCACGCCCCATCATCACCCCCCCCCTCTTCTTCTTCACAGCCTGCCCCCACCACCATCACCACCACCTTCCATCTCACGCCCCTCATGATGACATCAACACTTTCCCCATCACGAACCATCGCTCCCCTCCACCTCCCATCCCATCATCCCCCCTCCCCCATCACCCCAACCAAGCCCGTATCTCTCCCGGTTCATCCCATCGCCTCCCAGCATCACTCCGCATCACACGACCCCTCCCGCCCGCATCACCCCAATCACCTGGCCACGTCACTCCCCACATCCATCACCCACCTTGCCCACGTCACCCCACATCACACCGCTCGCTGTCGCTCTCTCGCCCCCTCCGTCAACCACTTCCCACGTCGCTCCTGACCACAACCCCACCGCGTCACATCGCATCGCACCGACCCTCCCGATGTTAGGAAGCCGCTGTAACTCTCCACTTTTAAATCAAGCTTTTAAATCCATTCTCTTAGTTCTTTCGGTAAAGTCACGTAGGTAAAAAATGAAATTAAAATTAATAAAAATAAAACAATAACATTTTAATTAAAATCTTAATTTCATTTTTTCACCTACGTGACTTTACCGAAAGAACTAAGCGTATGAATCCTTGCAGTCACGAAAGCTTCAAATCTAGAACTTTTAAATCCAACCTATTTCCTTAGAACTGCTCGTTGTGTTCAGTTTGTTGTCCTTCCCTCGCATCTCCGACGAGCGAGGTTGGCTACGTACGGTGCGAAAGAAGCACGCACACACAATACCCCACACATCTTCCCATCACATCGCCTCGCACGCCTCACCACTCGTCATCGCTCCACCTCGCATCCCCTTCCCCAGCGGCTCGCGTCTCTCACGGTTCCTCTCCACTTCCTCCTCCTCCACTACCTCCCTCCCTACCGTCTCCACCATCACTTCCCTACCTCCCCTGCAGCTCCCCACGTGCCCCCACCCTCCCACCGTGTCCACCCCCCCCCCCCACCGCGTGTCGCCCCCCCCCGCCCCGTCCCCACGTGCCCCCCCCCCACCGCGTCCCCTAACCCCCGCCCCCCCCCCACCGCGTGCCCCCCCCCCCCCCACCGCGTCCCATACCCCCCGCCCCCCCCCCCACCGCGTGCCCCTCCCCTACCCAGTCCCCACGTGCCCCCCCCCACCGCGTGTCCCCCCCCGTCCAGTCCCCACGTGCCCCCCCCCCCACCGCGTCCACTACTCCCCCGCCCCCCCCCTGCCCAGTCCCCACGTGCCCCCCCCACCGCGTGTCCCCCCGCCCCCCCACGTGCCCCCGCCACCGCGTGTCCCCCCGCCCCCCCCCCCCACGTGCCGCGATACAGACCCTGCAGCCCAACGTCGATAATCGCAGCCGAGAGGCTGTCTCTCCTCGTAACTTTGCTCCCAGATCCGCTGCATCCCATTACGCGGTGGGGGGGGGGGGGTGCAGGTGAATTGGTGGGGGCTGCGGGAGGGGGCGTCACTGAGAATTCAATCACGGTAATATCTCGATGCACGTCTCCCACGTCTACGTCGTTTCGCAAGAACGTCGTCACTTGAGTATTATTAATAGCGCCGACTGATTTGCGTCGCCTCGACCCCCACCACACTGGACGTCGCTCAGAGCGTCGTCCGCCCTTTCTCGTGATCCGTCGTATTTCAACCTTCGCCACCACCACCACCACCCACTACCACTACCACCACCACTACTACTACTACCACTACTACTACCACCACCACCACCCACTACTACTACTACCACTACTACTACCGCCACCACCACCCACTACTACTACTACCACTACTACTACCACCACCACCCACTACTACCACTACTACTACCACCACCACCCACTACTACCACTACTACTACCACCACCACTACCACTACTACTACCCACTACTACCACTACTACTACCACTACTACTACCACTACCACCACTACTACTACCACTACCACCACCCACTACTACCACTACTACTACCACTACCACCACTACTACCACTACTACTACCACTACTACTACCAATACTACTACCACCACCACCACCCACTACTACCACTACTACTACCACCACCACCACCCACTACTACTACTACCACCACCACCACCCACTACTACCACTACTACTACCACTACTACTACCACCCACTACTACCACTACTACTACCACTACTACTACCACCACCACCACCCACTACTACCACTACTACTACCACCACCACCACCACCACCCACTACTGCCACTACTACCACCACCACCCACTACTACCACTCCTACCCTGTAAATCGCTTTCATTTAACGTCGTTTCCATATTCGTGGTCGCACCTTTCGGGAACGCATCCCCGACGTGAACCGGGTTATTATTGTACCGTATTTGATTGGTGGTGGTGGATAGTCAGGGTGGTGAGAAATCGCATGCACGTCACTTGAATTAATGATATTGTGCTGTACCCGCTGTCTGCAACCCGCAGTAGTCAGTCTGAGTTCGATTGCCGAGGGTATCAGAAACGGCCCTGAAATTTGAAAGCCGTAGCTCGTCGCCACCATCACCATCCCGCACTACTGACGGGCGTGGTGAAGTATAGTCAATCACTACCCCCCCACCCTCCCTCCCCACCCACCATGACTGACACGGCGGCGTGGGGGAGGCCTTCATCCAGCAGTGGATTGAGAAAGTCTTGTAACCGCCTTCGGATCAGAAACGGCGGATTGGCAAAGGGCTGTGAATGATGTGTTTCAGCCCTTGTGTCAATCCACTGCTGGATGGTTGGGGCCATCCCGTGCCGTGGGATTCGCGAGGGCTATTGGACCATACTTCCCCACGCTGGTCAATGCGGGTCAGTAAGGGGTGGGGTTCACGGGACGTGGGGGCATATAAGTGTCGTACAATAACACTGGTCAACAAAAAAAAAACATTTTTTTCTGGCCTGGACTTTTGCAGCTGTTTTAGACTAATTTCAGGGTGCTGATTCCAAATCTGATCTCAGATTTGCTCTATCACATCATTTTTATGCTATCGGCATACCCCATTTTCATTGATTTTACCCGAAATTAACTCTGTCACTTATGATTGCAAGTTGTTGCGAGTCAGTGACTGCTTTAATGTTAAAATATGGTGCTGTATTTTGAGGATAGTGTGTTTATAATATAATTTTATGTAGATATCCACATTTATTTAACATTTTTCTTCTGCAGTTTTTATTGAAAATGCAATATTTGATATCTCAAAAACCTGATGCGATTTGGAACCAGCACCCAAAAATTACCTTAAAACCGTTGGAATACCTTATGCCAGAAAAAGTGTGTTGACCAGTGTAATTGATGCACACACGGGTGCATGCATACACACGCACATTTACCCTACAATTTGTTGATACGCCTAGGCGTATATACACACGGACGCGTATGCAGGAACCTATAACACCTAGTATGCCTGGTGGTCGCCAATCGGAGCGTGATCCAGGTCTCGAGCACTGCATCGACTTCCGAGCTCTGTGGCGATCATCCCGTGGAACAGAAAACACTCAACTCAAACTCGGGGGATGATTTTGTCGGGGACGTGTTTGATGGGAAAATTACTAATAACGAATTACAATGATGAATACCAAACCATCATCGGCCAGTCAAGCAGTGTTTGGTTTTAATTAAAATCGTGCATTCATCAGCGAATAAAGCCCCAAATGTGTTCGTGCTTTCATTGGAAAACCTTTTATTATTGAGGGGTCATTGCCACACAAACTGCCGTTAGCGAATACATCACTGTTTATGTGTTTAAAGATTCCCACCGATCCGCGATAAACGAGAGGTTAGTGGATTTCCAATGCAGATGTGTGTAAAGTATCCACTTTATTACACACTCGTACTGCGACACGTACACATAAAGACACACACACACACACGATCATTAATAAATACAAGCACACGTATACCGATACAGACACACGCTCGCATTTTACTGACACACACGTAATCATATTCATGCAATCACTCAAATAGAGTACTCATACGCGCTCGCACATGCTAGCGCACATCTATACAAAGATCCCCCGTATAGCCTTCACGTAATTTTGGGGCAAGTGCTGTTAGCGAGCACCTATAAAGGCCGACACGGCACACGAGGAGGTGGGTGGCCAGCACTACGCTCGGCCGTATTTTTCTCCCCAGTGGCGATGTTTACACACCGCACGAGGCACTCATTTTGAGGCGGAGTCGACCTAGGGGAGGACCAGGACCGGTTTAAATAATCGTCGCTGGTGTTGGCCGTGAGCGGGAACCGAACTCGGGTCGCCGGGTTCGTAGCGCAGCGTTACGATACCACTGCCCATGAGACACAAACACGCACACACACACGCACACAAGTTATACAGATATTCTATGGGTCTTTCGGTAAAGCCAGGTGAAGACGATTTGGTTGTGTTGCGATCGAAACGTCGTGATATTTTTATTATTCATAATCAACGTTTTTGGGTTAGATCGCGTTATTTATATATGTGTTGTAACCCTCCACCACCCGACACGGCCAATTAGCAAAAAAGTGTCACGTTGACAAAATTGCAAATAGTTCACTACTTTAGCCCACCGGTGTGTTGAAGCGTGAAACCACAACATTTACAAGTACTCAAACATTCAGGCGGAAAATATATAATCCAGCAGTTGAACTGGAACTTCCAGCAGTGCTGGATTATATTTTTTCCGCCCTAGGACGATCGCTTGTGTTGCGATCGAAACGTCGTGATTCATTGTATTTTATACCTACGTGACTTTACCGAAAGAACCAAAAAGTATGGATCTCTGCAGTCACGAAAGCTTCAAATCTAGATATTCTCTCAGTAGTTGGCGCAAACGCTCAATATACGTCACTACACACACACATATAAACACAACGACGGCACACACACCGCACATGGTGTACATGTAAGATATGCTCGTGAAACTAAAATATGCTCATTGGCATTATCTCAGCTGGTCAGGCCCCATTGAGCTATATAGAGAGCCACGCGTGTATGTGTCTATGTGTATGTATGTGTGCTGATCTTCTTTCGCACCGTACGTAGCCAACCGCGCTAATCGGCGGTGCGGGGTGAAAGACAAAAACTTGACACAAAAAAGCAGCATGCAGATGATAACGGTAGCAACAATGATTATCGTCATTCTTTGTTAATGGTCACCAAGATTACGTGTGGATTCATCATTCCCGTCAACATCATCAGCATAATCGTCATCCATATGTATATATCAATATAAATATAGATCCCATCAACATCACCATCTCGCTGCGTGGTGTGCGTCGTGGTAGCAGTAGTACATCGTATCTCGCCAAACTTTATCGTTACATTATTTTTGCGGGGAATTGTTTTTTCGCTGAACGCGGCAACTTTTCGGGAACGCATCCACCGCGTTAAACGGGGATTGACCGGTTAGGGAACGCCTCGGGAACTCGCCGCGCTAATGGGGAGCAATCAATTCAGCCACCACCACCGCCACCGCGCCTAATCGCCGCCCACTTCTAACCCAGAGCGCCACTGACGGGTGGATGGGACCTGGTGCATACGCTGTGGGCGGAGGGGGTGGAGGTGCAGAGAGGGGTGGTAGTCTCCATCCCCCCTCCACGCCCATCAGCGTGTTCCCTAATGACCACTTGAACGAAATCAATTTAAGGGTGGCGTGTGCATGTGCGCAGAAGTGTGCACGTGTGTGTGTGCGTGTGCAAGTCTGCGTGGCGTGTATGTGCAAGTGTGTGTATGTGTGTCCACGGGGAGCGGCGGCGCAGTGGTTAGCGCTCTGCGGTACGAACCCGGGGTTACCGAGTTCGATTCTCGCTCACGGGCAAAGGCGAATATCTGAACCGGTCCTGGGCCTCCCCCTAGGTCGACTCAGACTTAAATGAGTACCCGGTACGGTGTGTAAAAATCAGCAGTGGAGAAAGAAAGGCGGCCGAGTGTGTTGTTGTCCACCCACCATATAGTACTAATTTAAGGCTTAGTCGACCTAGCGGAGGTCCAGGACCGGTGCAGATATTCGTCACTGCAAGTTATTGGTCATAATCGGGAATGGAACTCGGGTGGCCCGTAGCGCAGTGAGCTTAACCACTTCACCACGGCTGTCACTCACGCACGCACGCTCGCACGCATGCACACATTACCCACGTGTCAGTTTAACACGTAGGCTTTCGCGACCAATATTATTCATAATAAAGTTTTTGGGTTAGATTGCGTTATTTATAAATGTGTCGTAACCCTCCACCACCCGACACGGCCAATCAGCAAAAAAAGTGTCCGATGATGCTGGATGTAATTACCAGCGAAACTTCGTACTCAAAAATTGTAAATATTGTGGATTCACTCTTCAACACACCGGTGGGCTAAAGTAGTGAAGTCACGTAGGTAAAAAAAAATGAATAAAAGTAAAATAAAAATAAAATAAAAATCACGACGTTTCGGAGGCAACACAAGCTTCCGTATTCAGGTGTATCAAGTGATACAGCTATCGTGCTGTGACGGTTCCACCTGAAGACGGAATCTTGTGTAGCCTCCGAAACGTCGTGATTTTTATTTTATTTAACTTTTATTAATTTTATTTTTTTACCTACGTGACTTTACCGAAACAACCTAAGAATATGAATCCTTGCAGTCACGAAAGCTTCAAATCTAGAATTAAAGTAGTGAACTATTTGTCTTTTGTCAACGTGACACTTTTTTTGCCGATTGGCCGTGTCGGGTGGTGGAGGGTTACGACACATTTATAAATAACGCGATCTAACCACAAAAAACGTTTATTATGAATTATCCATGTGTGTATGCACGCACGCTCGGATGCACGTACTATTATATGCCGTTAAATCGCGTGCGCGCTGCTGCTGCTGTTGCTGCTACCCACGTGGGCGGGTAATCAGGCCGGGCGCACGCATCGATTGCGCAAGAATCAATTGCCGTGCCGGGCCGAGCCGAGGCCAGCCGTGGGGACAGGGCGCAGCTAATTCGGTCAGGGCGGGGGAGATTACTCCGCGAGAGCGCACGACGCCTCCAATACATCCGCTAATGATGCCCCAACATTGCCTGCAGAACCACCCCTACTCCTCCTCCATCTCTCACTTCCTCACTCGCTCTCTCCCTCCCTCCCTGCAAGCTCCCCTCGCTCCCTCCATCATTCTCTCGCCTGCTCCGAAACCCGTCCGACCTCCATCACTCCATCGCGTCATCCTCCATCACTCATGCCCTCCATAACTCCATTCGTTCTTCTGTGACTACCGACAGCTCTCTGTCCCTCGCTCCTTCCCGCCCGCGCCTCACTCATCTCCCCTCCCTCCCTCCAACAGTTATCCCGTCTGTCCACCACTCATTCCCCTCCATTCCTCCAATCGTTCCCTCCACCGTCCCGTTGTACGCGCACGGATACACGGTGCACTTGTGTTCGTGCGCGTTGTCTGTGTATGTTCAATGCGTTCCTCGTTCGGTCCTGTTGCCGTGTCGTCCTTCATAGGTGATCTCTAACAGCACTTGCCCCAACAGCCTGCTAAGGCTATACGGGGGATCTTTGCCTTCTGTGTATGAGTGTAATCACGTTACACGCACGCAGACTGTTACACGCGCGTGTGCACGTGCGTGTAACATCTCCCTCCTTACACACACACAGACACAGAGCTACATGCACACACACACACGCGTGTAGCTGTGTGTGTGTGAGTGAGTGTGTCAGGAGGAGGAGGCTGTCACGCGCGCCACGCGTGTGCACGTGCGCGCGCGCGTGGCGGGGCGGAGGTGTGAACGCCCGCGCCTCCATCCCGTCCGTGATTTCCCTGGAGACGCTGAGAGCGCGAGGCGGTAGTGGGTGGGGGAAGGTGGGGGGGGGGTAGTGGGTGGGGGAAGATGGGGGGGTAGTGGGTGGGGGAAGGTGGGGGGGGGGGGGAAGGTGGGGGGGGGAAGGTGGGGGGGGCGAGGTGGGGGGGGGGGCGAGGTGGGGGGGCGAGGTGGGGGTGGGTGGAAGCGTGTCTAGCGCGTGTGTTGAGGGCGGGACTGTGGTGGTGGTGGAGGACATGGACGGTGATGATGGTGACAGGTTGCGGAGGAGGCGGATGATGCTGGTTCAAGACGACGATGGTGGTGGGCTGATGGTGATGGAGAAGGGAAGGAGCGGGTGGCGAAGCTTTTGATGGTGATGCGGCGGTGGTCACGGAGGGTGATGATGGTGATGGTAATGATGGTGGTGGTTGGAGCGTAGTGTCTGCACGTGTGTGTGTGTGGAGTGGTGGCATCGTGCATTGCGCTACAAACTCTACGACCTGAGTTCGATTGCCAAACACGGCGAGCATCAGCGGGCGAGTGATATCAATCGGTTCCGAGCACAGCGGAGACAAAGGCGGCCGGGAGTTGTTCGAATCACATCACCTGCACGTGCGCGGCGTTGCGACCTTAATAGGTTCTCGCTCACAGCACCCAAAAGCATACGTAGGAGATGATGGTGGTAGTGGTGGTTGGTGGTGGTTGGTGATGAAGGATGATCATAATAGGGGTGGAGGAGGTTGAGGGTGATTGATGATGATGGTGATGTGGTGGTGGAGGAGGTTGAGGATGATGATGATGAGGTGGAGAAGGAGGGTGATGAGGGTGATTTGGTGGAGGAATGATGGGTGGAATTGATGAAGAGCTCCTTGAGGGGGGCAGGGATTGGGTGGGGATCGGTGGGAGGGTGGTGGCTGTCCATTATTGCAACTGGTGGTCCCCGCTGCGGGTTATGGGGGAAAACAAAGACAAGGCTCCCCCATATAGACTTCACATGATGTTGGGGCAGGTGCTGTTAGCGAGCACCTATGAAGCCCGGCACGGCACACGAGGGGGTGGGTGGCCAGCGCCAAACCCGACCGCCTTTGTCTTCCCAGTGGCGATGTTGACACACCGCACCAAGTACCCATTTGAGGCTGAGTCGACCTATGGGAGGCCCAGAACCGGTTCAGATAATCGTCACTGGGTGTTGGCCGTGAGCGGGAATCGAACTCGGATTCGCCGGGTTCGTAGCGCAGCGGCGCGCTAACCGCTACACCACCGCTCCCTACATTGGGAAAAACAGACACGCAAACACACACGGAAACACACATAACGGCGGGGCTATGGGGGGGAGGGGAGATGGCGGGCGGAGGGGGGGTCGGGGGGGATGGGTGTGTGATGGGGGGGATGGGTGTGTGATGGGGGGGATGGGTGTGTGATGGGGCCGCCTTCTGTCAAGGCATTATTCTGCTTCCCGGGCGAGCAGCGGGTCCCGTTTTCAATTAGGGTCCCATTCCCGTGCAGTATAAACACATTACGCACCGTAGATTGAACTTGTTAAGTTGACATATTACATCAACAGACGGGTATTCATTCTGTTTTTCACACTCGTAAGCCTCTGAAAGCGCATCACGCGACCGCCTCTTGCTAATGACAGTGCATTCATTTAGCATTAAGGCAGTTTTGAGCAGAGCCTCGCGAAAACAATGCCGTAAAACTGACACGCATCGCACGCGCGCGCGCACACACCACACACACGACACACGACGCATCTGACTGCACCGCACCACGCACCAATAAATAAAGACATCGCAGCTATTAGGAGCACACAGTTGTGTTTTATGGAACGCGGTGGGACGGGCTGAGTGAGGAGTGGAGGCGCAGCGGTTGACGCATTGTGCCATGATTGCCAAGCCACGGATATAGCATCAGTGGCCGGGGGATATCTCAACCGGTCCCTGAGTCCAACCCGAATCATCCACCAACACGCATTGACCACCGTGGCGAGGTACGGACAAAACGATCCACTGCGCTCTATGGATCCGGCTTATTGAGTTCGATTCCCGGCTATGGCTATGACATCAGCGGCGAGTGATAATCAGAACCGGTCAATGGGCCTACGTTAGCTTTTTCACCGACATGCACTGACCAGAGTGGGGAAGTATGGTAAAGCACCCCTCCTTTGACTGACATAGCTTAATCCAGCGTGTGGATTGACAAACAGTGGAAATGCAAAATTATGTTTAGTATTCAGCAGTTGATAGATCATGGCTAATGGTAATAATGATCCGGTAATATTTGCTCACGGAGAATGGCGTTCAACTGGTTGCCATCGTTGAATGAAGAGTAAACGAATAGAGGAATGAAACAGCTGACGTTTCGGCCGGGTGCCTTTAAAACGAGAATGTCGGCCAAAAATCCCCCCGAGAGAGAGAGAGATTTTAATCATCCTAATTAATTATATAACGCGCCTGGCCACCTGGACTAGAGGCCCTCTGAACAACTGCCCAGGGGTGAGTGAGGTCAGCGTTGGAAATTGGTAAATGTTGTAATTTAGTGCAGGGGAGCTTGGGATTTGGGTGATGGGTGACACACACACGCACATATATATGCGTACACGCGTAAACACAGACAAAGATCTCCCGTATAGCCTTCGTATTATTTTGGGGCAAGTACTGTTAGCGAACGCCTATGAAGGCCGGAACAGTGCACGAGAGGTGGCGGGGGGGCGGGTGAATGAGTGGCCAGCACCACGCGCGGCCGCTTTTGTTTCTCTATATCGGCGATGTTTACACGCCGCACCAGGTATTAATTTAAGGCTGAGTGCACCTAGGGGGAGGCCCAAGACCGGTTCAGATAATCGTCGCCGGTGTTGGCCGTGAGTGGGAATAAAACTCGGGTGGCCAGGTTCGTAGCGCAGCGTAGCGCTAACCGCTGCACCACCGCTCCGCATAGACGCGCACAATGACAAGCAGACCCGATTGCACATGTTCGTGAACGCAACACGTGCAAAATAGAAACGTACACATACACACGTGCACATATGCAAATGCAGTGCAAAGACAAACATCCCTCGTTTAGCCTTCAACAGACTGTTGGGGCAAGTGCTGTTAGCGAGTAGCACCTCTGCAGGCCAGCACGGCACACGAGGGAGTGGGTGGCCAATACCACGCCTGGCCGCCTTTGTCTCTGCACAAGGTACTCGTTTAAGGTCGAGTCGACCCACGGGAGACCCAGGACCGGTTTAGATAATCGTCACCGGCGTTGGTTGCGAGCGGGAATCGAACTCGGATTTCCAGGTTCGTAGCGCAGTGCGCTAATTACTGCGCCACCGCTCTTTGTGTGTGTCTACAGTATACATATACTGTATGCACACACGTTATACATACATATTGGGATTGGTAACGTCGTTTTTTTTGCATTACTGGTAACCGAATTAAAAAAACGGTTGAAACCGGTTACTGGTTTGGCACACGTATAGTACTGCATTACAATTTTTAAAACTGAGAATCATAGGAAAGCTGCGGTGGTGTTAATGGTCAGAAACATTGGACTTGCAATCAAGACAAGATCTCCCGGCGGGGTAGTTGAAACAAACTCACTCACTCACTCACCCTCTCTCACTCACCCACTCTCACTCACCCCCTCTCACTCACCCCCTCTCACTCAGCCAACCTCACTCACCCACTCTCACTCACCCACTCTCACCCACTCTCACTCACCCACTCTCACTCACCCACCATCACTCACCCACCCTCACTCACCCACTCTCACTCACCCACTCTCACCCACTCACCCACTCTCACCCAATCTCACTCACCCACACTCACTCACCCACCATCACTCACCCACTCTCACTCACCCACCCTCACTCATCCACCCTCACTCACCCACTCTCACTCACCCACTCGCACTCACCCACTCTCACTCACCCACTCTCACTCACTCTCACTCACCCACTCTCACTCACCCACCATCACTCTCCCACCCTCACTCACCTACTCTCACTCACCCAATCTCACTCACGCACCCTCACTCACCCACTCTTACTAACCCACTCTCACTCACCCACTCTCACTCACCCACTCTCACCCACTCTCTCTCACCCACTCTCACTCACCCACCCTCACTCAACCACTCTCACTCACTCACTCTTACTCACCCACTCCCACCCACTCCCACTCACCCACCCTCACTCATCCACCCACTCTCACCCACTCTCACTCACCCACCTTTACTCACCCACTCTCACTCACTCTCACCCACCATCACTCACCCACCCTCACTCACGCACCTTCACTCACCCACTCTCACCCACTCTCACTCACTCACTCTCACCCACTCTAACTCACCCACTCTCACTCACCCACTCTAACTCACCCACTCTTACTCACCCACCCTCACTCATTCACTCTCACTCACCCACTCTCACTCACCCACTCTCACCCACTCTCACTCACCCACTCTCACCCACTCTAACTCACCCACTCTAACTCACCCACTCTCACTCACCCACTCTAACTCACCCACTCTTACTCATTCACCCTCACTCACCCACTCTCACTCACCCAATCTCACTCACCCACCCTCACTCACCCACTCTCACTCCATCGGTCACCCACCTACTCATTCTCATTCACTGGGCTGGCACCTGACAGTGATGATCGGTGAGGGTCGGTTGGTTGGCACGAGATGCGTTAATAACACCGCATGGCTAAGGATTTATTTATTTATTTACACGCGTATATTTCATTTTTCTTTGCAGTAACCAGGAGGTGGAGTGGGGAAGGGGGTGGGCGTGGGTCAGCCCCCCCCTCCCATTCCATCCCCTTCTCCCCATCTCCCCCCCACGGGAGCCTCGACTTCAATTCCCCGCAAGAAAATGAGAAAAACTCCAGCTCAGAGAAGCGTTTAAGAGGCGAGGGATGCAGATAGGTGGGGTACTATGGGGGGCAATTGAGGCGAGGATATTCGTCTGTGGTGGGTCACGGACGGGGTGAGGGGCGGAGGGCGCTCCCTCCGCCCCCCCCCCATCACGGGGCGTTAATCAAAGTTGGGCGACCGTACAGAATCAGAATCTTTATTGAGACTGGAGGTGGAATCCGATGAGCTATGAAGCTTTCTTCCACCCCCACCCCCCCACAGATGTCCAGTATGGGGCGTGTCAGCAAATTTACAACAGCAAACAATTCAAAAAAAACGATAAGAGTGCAAAAAAAATGGTCAGCAAGTAAATCAATATTAATAAGTAATAAACAAATTATTATTTGATTTAAGGCTTTCGTGACTGCAGGGATTCATATTCTTGGTCACGTAGAAGGGAAATAATAAATTAATATTATCACGTAGAAGGGAAATAATAAATTAATATTTTTTCCCATTCTACGTGACTTTACCGAATATTTCCCTTCTACGTGACTTTACCGAAAGAACCAAGAAAACAAATTAATGTTATACGAGTCCGATTTATCAAGAGCTGTCCGTTCCTGAATTCACGCGTGCGTGTGGGGGCTGCTGTGGTTGGCAGCTATGCACCGGGACCCTTACTCAGGTGCAGTGGCGAGGAAGGAGCTGTGTTGTCCTTTTTGTTGATGATTGATGATGATCATTGATGATGATGATGGCAACAATTGGTGATAATCGTTGCGAAGCGACAATGGATGAAGATGAGTCTATGATGATGCGTATGATGCTGATGGCAACAATGTACGATGATTGATGACTTAGTAATTGATCATGAGGACAATAACTGAAGACCACAGATAAAGGTGACCATCAGGATGCTTAGGATGATGATGGTGGTGAGTATAATTAATATCGTGTTTAAATCAAACGTGACCTCAAGATGACCTTGTATTAATTGTCATGGGTTTGTAGCACCGTGCCTCTTGAGGTTCAATCATCAGCTTTTTTTGTATTTCAATCACACATAAGTCAATACATTGACAAAAAAAACCTACTGTGTGGCCTTAAAATGAAAAATAAAAAACACAATAGATGACGTTTCGGCCACATCTCTTCATAGCACATTTATGAATCAGGGCAATTTTAAGGCCACGGTTTTCTTCACGAATGTGGTGAGCTTTGTTGTTTGGGCTTGGGCATCACCGTGTGTGTGTGATGTCAGCCAACCCATGGCACACCACCTGGGCCTGTCCCGTGGCCTCCAGTCAGCGAGCCTTCGACACTTCACGCGGCCCCAGAGTGCACCTGGCCTGGCACAAGCGCCGTTGGTGCGAATGGCGGCCGCTCTTGTTGTTCTATGATGGTGGCAATCATGCCATTAAAGCGAACACAAACTAGAATTGACCATGAAGGCAATGGGTCGGCAAACAAAATAACAATAATATTTTTTGTTCGAATTTGGTAATAGTAATAATTGGAAAAAAAGCCTCAATATTGCAAGAGCCGCAATGCATGTGGTCAATACGAGAGGTTCCTTAACAATTTTTACATTTTTTTATTTTACCATATAAGGCCCACTGAGATATTCGCTTCTTTTTCAAAGCGAACTGGCCACAAATTATACCTCAACGAAGTGGCTAATCATGTGGACATTGATAGCAGCCAAATACTCTAAACGCGTGACGTTGATTCTAAATGTGGAGGGAAAAACCGGAGGAGCCGGAGAAAAATCATCTCGACCATGGGAAGAGAGACACTCAAATTCCAAATATACAGAGCAGGCGTCAGTGGTCGGGATCGAACCCACGACACCTCCTGTATACCAGGCATTTCGCCACGAAGCAGTCCTTAAAAGAGCCACATGCGGTTACAGAGCCGCAGATTGTCGACCCCTGGATGAAGGCAAAGCTGTCAACCCATACGATATACCCGTATTCTTGTACAGGGAAATTGAGTTTTCTGGTCCATACGGCGTACAGCCGTTTCAATACAGGCACATTGTTGTTGTTGTCTATTTGATTGTGTTCTTCCTTATGATGAGAATTTGTAGGATGAACATTGACATTTATAAGGGCACGGGGTGACAAATAAGGTCAGAATAGGTCTGTAGTAAGGTAGGGCACTGATAAGGAGTTGACAGGTATGTGAAGGCCCACATTCTTATGCTGCTCCCAATGTCTAAGTGCTGTCCCCCCCCTCCATCTCTCGCTGAGTGGGGGGGGGTGTGCAGGGAGCCGCCCCCCCAATCTCGCCCTGTGAGTGGATGAGGCCCCCGTGACGTCACCTCTCCGCCTCCACTGCGCGCCGTTGTTCCTCGCAAACGACACTCGCCGTGCTCCACTGCTGGATCGCGCTGCGAAGTGACACACGCTATGGCGCTTCACCGCAGCCTCCGATCTCTGCTGCCGCTGCCGTTCAGGGTCGCTCGCCCGAGCCTCAGGACTCTACCGCCGCGACCGGGGAAGCGATTCTTATCCGTCTCCGTGAGTGCCTGGCGCGATAGGGGTCGTTCGGTTGTCAGGAGGCGGCGGTGGCTCGGATAGAATCGCCTGCCCGGGACGGCGCGTGTTGGTCGGTAGAGCGCGCTAGGCCGCGGTGGGTGGTGAGTCGAGGTGTTGTTTTTTTTACATTTGTAATAATAATAATTAACAAACAAAAATATTGACGTTGAATACAGGGGTGTGTGTGTGTCACTGAAGCAGTTTGTGGCAATTTAGTTACTCTGAAGTAGGATGTGTGTGTGTGTGTGCGTGTGTTGCAATTTAGAATTATTCATTGATCTGAAAGATGACGTGTTGATAGCCCTTTGGTTAATCCACGCAATTTGCCAGTGCCAGTTGGGAGCGTCTACACGTGTGAATATGTACACGATATGAGATCAAGTTAATAAACACTTGGTCGTAACTTGCGTACCTGATCTACAAAACCAAAAGTACATTATTTCATAAGTTTGCTTTTACAACTAAAAAAATCACGTATAAGTATTCATTTAACCGAATAGAATGTCGATAATTATGCACTGGTGTATGTATGGACTGACTTATGACGTGGAAATGTATTGCAGCCAAATACTCTAAATGGGTGCTATGTTGAACTACGTAGCCACCGATGATAATCGGAGGTTTAAGAGTTACGTGACCAGACCCTTACCTTTACGCCCCTGCATTCCACAGTGAGGAAGTTGGTCTGGGAGGCACCTTGGAATTAATTAAGAGCTGTAAATAACAGGAACGTGTAACCCAGAGAGGTCGTCGAGACGAATGAACGAGTAGCAGAAAAACAATATGAGATAATACTCCCAAGAGGAAACCCTCCCAAGCAGATAGAGCGATGAAGCTTGATATAGCATTACAGAAACCACGCATATGCATGCTATTTATTGTTTTTGTTACAGATAAATTATAATTATCGATACAATTGACGTCGGTAAAATAGTGGACATCTGCGAAAAAGAGCTTCATAGCTCGTCGGATTCTTCCGGCCTAAATAAAGATTCTGAATTGAACGTCCGCTGTTGTTCTCCCCACTCCCTCCCCGATGTTGATTGAGCAGTGCGCCCGTCGTCAGGACCTGGACGACAAACCGCTTTTCCCGGGAGCGTCGGCCGAGTACTCGGACACCATGGAGTTCATCCAGCCCAACGTGATCGCTGGCATCCCCGTCTACCGCGTTATGGACCGCCAGGGCCAGATCATCAACCCCAAGGAGGACCCCAAGGTTTGTGGGTTTTTTGCCACGGTGGCGAGATGTTAACGACCTCGCCTGGTATAGAGGAGGTCGTGGATTTGATGCTGGCTCTGACGCCTGTTTGCGTGTGTCTCTCCCCGTGGTCGCGTGGATTTTTCTCCGTGTCATTCGGTTTTTTTCTCCACCTTTAAAAACGTGCTTTTAGAGTATTTGGCTGCTATAAATTTCCACGTGATAAGCCACTTGGTTGAGCCATCATTTGTAGCCAGGTTGCTTCTGAAAAATAGCTATATAGCTTAGTGTTGTGAAAAATATAAAATAATTTAAATAAAAACAATTGCTAGTCCCTTGGTGCATTGCACACGGTAGTCACCCACCCCACTTTACGAGGGAGCATGCAAAGAGGATTTTCTATTAAAACTGTTTCGACTGAAACATAGGCAGGGCAGATTAAAGTTGTCAAATGGTGGACGGGTGGCTCAGAGGTCAGAGCGCTGAGGTCCTGGGTTCGAATTCGGATATCAGCCACTATTGGGGCTCAGAAATTCAGCATATAACATGAGAGCTGCATTGCACAAATTGTCATTGCAGTTAAATTGCTGCACAGATTGGACTTTAGACAGACTCTGGGACCTGTTTACTTTTCTGTGGAATCACATTTTGCATGCTGCCGCAGTTTTTTGTGCTATTTTTGGATTTGAAAGTGTTCAAGTGATTGCTGGACAACAGCCAGACGCTACTTTACATCTAAACAACACCGGACAGCGTTTATAACTATTATTAAATCAAGTGGCATTTAAAACTGGGTGAAGTTGTGGTGCAGTGGTTAGCGTATTGGGCTATATGAACTTGGCGACCCATGTACGATTCCTGGGCATTGCTTATATCAGTGACGAGTGATATCAGAACTGCTCCAATCAACAGTGACCAATATCGCGAAGTATGATAATACCACCCCATGACTGGCCTGCCATTGGAGGGAGATTCCTCATCTATCAGTGAATTGATAAAGGGCTGTGCATTATTATTATTATTATTGATAAAGATTTCCAAATAATGTTGACAGTGTTTGTGCACGAGTAATATCTCTCCTTCCCCAACGTGGGGGGGGGGGGCACTAGATCTCTCACAAAGATGGTCCAATATGAGAAAAACGTTTGTTTAAAATTACGTTGCTATGAATGACTTAAAAAAATTAAAAACTGGTCGAAATCATTCAACGGGAGCCCAAAAAATTTGAGATACAAAACAAAGCAAAATTATTGTTTGTATGAATGCAAACAACTGTCTGTAACGGCTACCCATCTGCTTCCATACTGATAATTACATAATTGTGAAGACAAACACATGTTGGAACGCATTGCATAATCCATGTGCATGCATGATTTTTCTCAACTAGTATTTTTGTTAAAACAGCAGCAGATATACAAGTTGCTCAAGTGCAAGTGTGTGTGTGTTCCCCCACGTGGGGTGCGGTGGTGTATTGGTTAGCGCGCTGCGCTCGAGCCCGGCATCCCGAGTTCAATTCCCACTCACGGCCAAGGTTGACTCAGCCTCAAATGAGTACCTGGTGTGGTGTGTAAACATCACAACTGGGGAGACAAAGGCGGCCGGGCGTGGTGCTGGCCACCCACCCTCTCACGTGCCCTGCTGGCCTTCACAGGTGCTACTCGCTTACCGCACTTGCCCCAACAACAGTCCGTTAAGGCTATAAGGGGGGATCTTTGTCATTGTCTTTTTGTTTCCCCCCACTTGCCCTGGAGTAGCTGGACAAGGACACGGTGCTGAAGATGTACAAGAAGATGACCCTGCTCAACACGATGGACCGCATCCTGTACGAGTCGCAGCGGCAGGGACGCATCTCCTTCTACATGACCAACTACGGCGAGGAGGGCACCCACATGGGCAGCGCTGCTGCCCTTGAGCCGCATGACCTCGTGTTCGGCCAGTACCGGGAGGCCGGTGAGCCACCGCTGTCGTGTACACGTGACTTACAAAAAGGGGGGCTTCCGATTCATCGATTGATTTGGCAATTACTTTTATCTATTTTTTTTACATATTCATTTTGAGTGATTTTCTCACCTTTCCTATACATTACACTCCAATCGTTTGTTTAGGATCATTGGTTGTAATTGTCTGACCTGCCCCTACTGGAGATCTGCGAAAAAGAGCTCATCAGATTTCTCCAGGATAAATAAAGATTTTGATTCTGATTAGCTCATGTTTAAATGATAATTTTATTTTATATAGCGTCATTCATGCAAATTCATTCCACAACGCTACACATCAATTATCCAGTTCCATACACAGATAATACAAAAACTAAACCCCACTACTTAGCATAAAACAAATACATAAATGTCGAGAAAAAAATACACAACAAGAAAACAGGCGTGATATACATTTCCTATGACCCTACCCTAACTCTAACCCATTGCCTGTGATGAATACAAACGCAATCTGCCACCACTCCACCCCACCCCAAAAAAAACCTATTCATAATGTAACTTATTTTATAAGTGATTTGGATCTCACCCCGCACCCCTTGTCGATTTCATGACCGCCGTCGATTGTTTGCCTTCTTGCAACCGCCGTTGTCGCCAGGCGTTCTGATGTGGCGAGGCTTCCCGCTCGACCTGTTCATGTCGCAGTGCTACGGCAACGTGGATGATCCGGGCAAGGGACGGCAGATGCCCGTTCACTACGGATCGAACGAGCTCAACTTCGTCACCATCTCCTCCCCGCTCGCCACGCAGATCCCGCAGGGTGAGTGTCGGGAGTGTTGGAGTCTCGGAAGAAGCGTCGGCCGCTCACCCCGCCAGAAATTCCACCGCCAGCTACTGAGTGTTTGGCTGCTATAAATGTCCACGTGATAAGCCACTTCATTGAGCTATCATTTGCGATGGCCAGGTTACTTCGAAAAAAAGAGCTATGTTCAAATCTAGAATTAAGAGCTATATCGTTCAGTGAGCCTTACCTGGTAAAATAAACAAAAAAATGTTTATAGTTTCGTTCAGAGTCTTGGGCACTGCACCTCATCGCCATCATCATCATCATAATCATTTAATATTCTTACCAAGCTTCATAGGTCAGTACTTCTCAAAGCACATCCATGGTGGTTAAACGTGTGGACCGAATTCCTACAGATTTATAAATGCATGTGCGTGGGCTGGATGAGGGTCTCCCTCAAATTCATCGCCATTCCTAGTTGACCTGCGATGAAACAATCCGTCGAACTCATGCCCACGAGCTGATTTCCCGGCTCCAGTTTCAAGTGCTCGGAGCTTATTTACGGCTTTCCCTCGGTCCCTGAAGAAGCTCCCGACGCGTGAAGCGAAACATCGAGCCTCGTGCCGAACAACACGCGGTACAATCCGAAAGGACGTCGGAGAACTACGCAGCAGCACAATCGTGAAAACCTTACGCGGTAGTGTTCACCCGAGTAGCTGGCACCATGTGTAAACATCGCCACTGGAGTGGAGAGATGAAGGGGGGCCGTGCATTATGCTGACCGCACTCTGTCTCTTCTTGCGCTTTGCCATTCTTGTTTCGCTCTTTATTCTGACACACAAAGACAGAGATCCCCCGTATAGCCTTAACATACTGTTGGGGCAAGTGCTGTTGGCGAGCATCGACGATGAAGGCCGGCACGGTACACGAGGGGATGGTGGCCAGGACCACGCCCGACCGCCTTTGTCTCCCCAGTGCTGATGTTTTTACACACCGCACCAAGTACTTCTTTATAATGTGGCTGAGTCGACCTAGGTTGAGGCCCAGGACCAGGAATCGAACTTGGGCCACCAGGTTCGTAGCACAGCAGCGCGCTAACCGCTGCACTACCGCACCCCACAACGCACGCAGCCGTGGGTGCCGCCTATGCCTACAAGCGCGCCAACAACGACCGCGTGGTGATCTGCTACTTCGGGGAGGGCGCGGCGAGCGAGGGCGATGCCCACGCCGGATTCAACTTCTCCGCCACGCTCGAGTGCCCCGTCATCTTCTTCTGCCGCAACAACGGCTACGCGATCTCCACCCCCACGGACGAGCAGTACCGTGGAGACGGCATCGGTACGGAGTTTTAAACCACGGTAGAAAACCTCTCAAAGCCGGACTTCAGGGTAAGCCGGACATCGGCGGTTTAGCTGGAAGGCTACCCCGAAGTATAAATGAAATAAAATGCTCGACAACAAGAAATCGGATTGCATGCTAACGTAAGGCTGTGCGCTTGCAGGTTACGGCTTGCTGCTTTGCCCTTGCAGTTCTAAATATGTGTAATTTTACGTTGCGTGAAATTCTCTGAAGCTTTGCTCAAATCACGTGGTCTGTGCTCCCAATTCCCATTGTTCATGTGTTTGACATTTATTTTACAAAGTGAATTCGATGTTAAAAAAATTATTCGGCCTTCCACGTCCCACTCCTTAATATTGCAACGTATATAAACCCCAGCTTCTATCTGTCAGGTTAACCAGTTTACGATTAAGTTATAAAATGAAAACAATCTGTGGCCAGTTTCTTTAATCTTAACGTAAAAGTTAATCAAAAACTTTTTCACATTTAAAAAGGACGTACGCGAGATGTTTGTTTGTTGAACATCTTTCTCACCGTATGCAGCCAACCGTGCTAATAGGAGGTGCTGGGAAATATGAGTCGCTTAATTGGCACGGACACGTGCTCTTGCCGAAAAGTTCACCAAATATTAATTTTTATCCATAGGTCAATGGGTTTGATCAATAATTTAATTACAAGACCTGTTATGCGCACGGTCTTCTTAATGCGTAATTACAGGAGCCTTTAATTTTATCAGTTGCCAGAAGTTTATGGCTTTGGCAGTGGTCATTATGGCGTCGGCTGATTGGCTGTAAACCTGCTTGGCTTCCTAGTGACTTTGTCTGTGCCCGCCTTCATGCCAGTCTCAGACACCGCCACGCTTGCACGTTTCTTGATTACAATCGCCGTGGCGCACGCCGATGATCAAACAGTGTGAGCCACCAATTGTAGAGCCCCCATCGTCCAGAAATGCTTTTCCCCTGCTATGCGTGCTGCTGACTCCCTGCCCTTGTTCAAGGATGGCCTCAAGATCTTCCTCTTTTATTCATATGCCTGTGACCGACTGCCTCTCTCCGTATGAATAAGCCCAGTTTTTTTCACAGCGTCATGAGATGTGGCCGCATTTATACTCTATTTGAATCCAAACTGTGTTCTAAATATAAGTGTTGGTGGATAATGTAGAGATTTGGAAAACTCCCAACCCCATTGGGCTACGCGGTGGTACAGAAATTGGGTCGTGAAGCCTTTCTCTCTTAATGCAAGTCCATCCGTGAACCTCTCCGTGCTTTTTTTTTGCACTCTCTTCAGTCTTTGTTCCATTTTCTTGGTCCATGTTTCTGACTCGTGTCACAGCCGGTGTAATATACACAGACTAAAAACTTTGGGAAGATTGAGGTGATGCTCTTCAGTACTACCCCCTCTCGTGTGCGCTTCGGCTTGTCTTCCAGGCATCCCAATGTAGGCTTCCCCCCCACCCCCCCGTTGTTATTATGAACCCTTTCCTGTTCAGGGTGGGGTGTCCTGTTCACCTCTGAATCTCGGAACGCGCGAGGTGCTCGGCGTTAATTTTATTTAGAGAGACGTAGCGCCGTTGTTCTTAAAGACATTGTCACTCACCACAGAGAACCGCAGAGACACCGTCGCACCGCACTACGATGGCTAGCCCCAAACTGTGGCACAAGCCCTCCCCGTGTGGTCTTGCGGGAGCCTCGGTACCGATAAAGTTATTTTATTTTTCTCCCGCATTATTTTTGATGGCATACACACGTACGTCATAAAAGCCGATTACGTCATCGGAACAGGAAAGGGGTTAACGAGCGTGTGATGTCCGTCGCAGCGGCGCGGGGCCCGGGCTACGGGATCCTGTCGATCCGCGTGGACGGCAACGATGTGTTCGCCGTGTACAACGCCACGCGGGAGGCACGCAGGCGCGCAGTCAGTGAGAACCAGCCCACGCTCATCGAGGCCATGACCTACCGGTGAGCGCCACCTTCCTCCCGCCTCCCGAGCCACTGCCGAGGTTGGCGGAGAGGACAAACGTACGTCACAATGCCTTTGTTATATTTGTATTTTTATTATATATTTTTATTGCAGCAACATGCAGGGCCCGGCCAAAACCACACAGCGGGAGATACCAATGACAGGATACAAAATCCGCAAACGTCTATTCCGGCGTGGCTGGACCACGTGAAAGGGGGCGAAACGAAGGGGGGCAAGGTGCCCCCCCCCCCCCCCCACTGCTCCAGCCAAGTGGGGACCTCATGCGGGCGGGGGAGGGAAATAGATGATTTAAATGGGGAGGGGAGACGGGCAGGGGGGAGAATAATAACCAACACACTCAGGGAAGGCCTGGGGAGAGGGGGGAAGAGGGGGGGAGATAATGCTTTGCTCTCTGGATAGAGGGGTGTCTGTCATTGTTTCTGCCTGTGTTGTTGTTGTGATACATTCGTTGGCTTGGCCGTTAAACGCGAGTTGCGCACTGCGATGGGCGCGTCTCAGGATCGGGCACCACAGCACAAGCGACGACAGCTCGGCGTACCGCTCGGTGGACGAGGTCAACTACTGGGACAAGCAGGACCACCCGATCTCGCGACTCCGCAACTACATGCTCCGCGAGAGCATGTGGAACGACTCGCTGGAGAAGGACTGGCGCAAGCAGTCTCGCAAGCTGGTACCGCGTTCGCGCGCACACACACACACGCCCACAACAAAGAACCCCCGTATAGCCTTAACAGACTGTAGGGGCAAGTGCTGTTAGCGAGCACCTATGAAGGCCGGCACGGCACACGCCCGACCGCCTTTGTCTCCCTAGTGGCGACGTTTACACATCGCACTAGGTACTCATTTTAGGCTGAGTCGACCTAGGGGAGGCCCGGGACCGGTTCAGATAATCGTCACTGGGTGTTGGCCGTGAGCGGGAATCGAACTCGGGTCGCCGGGTTCATAGCGCAGCGCGCTAACCGCTACACTATCGCTCCCCACACACACACACCCACACACACACCCACACACACACCCACACACACACCCACACACACACCCACACACACACCCACACACACACCCACACCCACACACACACCCACGAGAGCCGCACTGCTTCTCCACCAGCTCCGTTTCGTCTGCAGCCAACTGCTGTATGGGTATCGTGTTTCTCTTTTTTGGGGCGTAGGTGCCCCGGCTACGAAGAATGGGGGGGGGTAAATTGGGTCAGGCGGGTCGCCCTGTTTCGTTGAATCTCTTTAGAACTGGTTTCTAGTTTGTTGTCCTTCCCCGGCATCTCCGATTAACGCGGTTGGCTAACGTACGGTGCGAAAGAAGTTCAACATATGTACATAGTACAAATCATACATACGTACGCACATTCCTTGCACCCAGGGCCCGTGCTAGCCGCGCCACACCACGCTGCCGAGCGGTGGCAAATTCACCCTCTTCAGCGATTTGCCCATGAACAGACGTGCGTAGGTGTTAACGGGAGTCATTTCTGCAGATGTGTAATAATTGGATCCGGCAAGAACCACCTTCCCCACGTCACCGCGGACAAGGGAGTAATGTTGCCGTGTTGGTTACCGAATCTTCCAGCGTCGTATCGCTCGGGGTCGCGCTTACTTTCGTCCCGCGCGCCGCAGGTCCTGGAGGCGTTCGAGAAGGCGGAGAAACGACTCAAGCCGAGCCCCTCGGAGCTCTTCCACGACGTGTACAAGGAGATGACGCCGCACATCCAGCGGCAGATGGATGAGATGAGACGCCACGTCAAGATCTACGGAGAGCACTACCCCATGGACAAGTTTGACAAGTTCTGACTCGCTCTCCCTCCGCCAATTGACGACGAACATGTTTCCAGCGTCGGGCCACGATTCCTCTCCCGCCCCTAATCCCCGTGTGCCTGTCTCCGTACATCTGTGAGGACGTCCAACCGTCCCGTGACGTGGAAGAAACAATACCGTTCTGTAATATTGCATGCACGCTCATTACACCGACAGATTAGTAGCAAACGTTTTTACTCGCAGTCAGAGCCTGTGTTGCACTTTAGAGGTGGATAATCTATTTATGGTGTCCTAAGTCATTTTGGGGGGGGGGGGGGGAGGGTTTTCGTTAATCCTGGTTTTAGTTGACGTGCCACGATTTGTGTTGACGCCTGTTTAAAGAAAGCACAGTTTCGAAATGGAACCTTTGCAAAAAAAGATTTCGGCTGGGTTGAACCGCACAAGAAAATCGTAGCCGGCATCGCATGCCGAGACGTTTGAAAATCTACCGCACTTTGGGAGCGTTCCAAATATTTCACCACCGTCTCTCGGCGATGGGTGGTGTGGGTTTGTTGCGTAGCGCGTGTCGCCAGCGGTCATGGCAGGTGCGCTGGCGATGCTCGCGCTGCAGGTTTTTACGTTTCAAAGGATGCATAAGCTTCTTGATTTTACTCACTCTCCTGAGCTGTGGCCGTTTCATCATGAACTAGATTGCTGCAAGGGGGGACGCTATAGCACAACAACAAGGCTGGAGTCGCAGCAGCGCGTTTGCTTTTGTCCAACTTGTAAATTTAAAAAGTAGTTTTTGATTAAAAGAACATGCAGTTACGAATTGGGATTAAATTAAACAATCTTGTTGAAGATACCAGTTGGCATTCATCAGCGGCTTAATGCAACTTAGTCTGGAAGGAGTTGGAATGTTATTTATTTCATTGTGAGCCTTGATTAACAAGCAGATTGCATCTTGGCCCAATGCTATCTAGTGTTAAGACAGTTTTAATAGAGACATGGGGAATTAGTGCCAGAATAATTGGCAATAAATGTTACATTAACTCGAGCGTTAAGTGCATTGTTGGGGATCCAAGTAAATGTGGAGTTGAAAATTAAAATACGGAAACATTTGAACATAAAAACCCTAGGTGTTTAAGGGTATCTGAACAGGTTAGTAACTGAACCAGCTGATCCTATAATTATTTATCCAGGAAAGCCACACCGACTCTTCGAGGGTCCTGCATTTGGGTTTTCTATTTTAAGATTGTTTTCAGCTAATTAATGAGCGCTTATGCGCGAGGGAGAAACACTGCATCCCTGTACAGACGGAAGCAGATGGCGATTCGTCTACTCGCTGTAACTGCCTTCTGGAGAGGACAGAGTGATGGCAACCTCGACACCCACGGGAAGAAGGGAGTTGAACAACAACATTCGTGCGATCCCCCACCAGCCCTGGCTTCCTCCACAAATGCTGGATGATTCCAGGCCACACGTATAGGCAAACGCCCAGCTAAAAATGAAAATCGCATTCGCAGCCGAAATTAGCAATTACGGTTGGAGTGGCTTAAAATAATTGGTCACAGGTGACGTCCGACAATGATGTGTTCATGTTTTGTTTGTAGCAATTGTGTTGAAGGTGTGATATTGACAAAATAAACAGTTGAAAACGACAGTATATGTGGAGTTGATTATTTAATTTGGGTGGGTAATAAATTAGTTTGCCAATTTGTAGAGTGATTTTAAGAAAACATAAGAGAAAAGTTTATACTGGTAGGAACCTCCTGGTTCCACCAGCCCACAGGGGATTATTGTGTCCGTCCGTCGTGCATCCAAAAATGGGAGGGGTGGGGAGGGGCTGGGTGGAGAGGGCTGGTCAGGTGGGGCTGGGTGGGGAGGGGCTGGTCACCCCGTGGTGCCCTTATAAAACTCAACGTTTAACCTACTCACGCCGGCTTGTGCCCGCCCTCACAGTCGGGCATATTTGCGGAATACACCACGCCGCCATTGACCCTGGCCATTGACCGAGCAACCCAACGTTCCTACCAGCTCCCTCTGCAGGAATGTGTTTGGCCATGTCTGTAAAAGTTTTTTGGAAGAGCCCTTAATTTCACAACGCACGAACCGTCACCGTTTCACACAAATCACATTTGAAAGGTTTATTTTGACATGTACAGATGAGACAAAAATGACTATTGAAAATCGGACATTAAAAATTGACGGCTTTGAAATTCCGCTTGTGTCAAAAATCAATGATTAAGGCCCCATGGAGAAATGTTGATATTGATCTTGAAAAATGAAATAAAAAAAACTATTCCTTTGCGCCGTCACAAATTTGTGCTGGCAGCATTACAGACTCGTGCCTTTGCAGATAACCCACGTTCAAGATACATTTCATTTCTCTCCCATACCCTCTTCATGTGAGCCTACAGGAAAAACAAGACACAGTCACGTAAGGATTCGTTCCACTAATGGGGTTTGGTTTGCGACATTGCACTTCCGAGATGATCTCCCAAGCGAAATGCTGAGGGGAGGGTGGCGTTTGTGCACAGACTGCCCTATATGACATCATAACAACAGTCTGGACCACTGGACGGGTTCCGCAGGATTGGAAGGATGCCCTGGTGGTCCCCCTCTTTTATAAGGAGGACCTGCACAGACTGTAACAACTACAGGGGCATCTCCTCAGTGTGCTGGGAAAGGTCCTGGCAAGGATTATTCAACATTGCCTTGCGAGGCACGCTGAGGAGAGGAATCGGGTCACGTGCACGGTCTTTGCTGGTCACATGGCACGAGGGGGGCCCCCCCCCACCCCGTTAGACATTCTGCCGGCCCATGGTTGGCATGTTCACGGTGGGAACTCTCTCCGTTGCATCCTCTGCCTTCCACTGTGCGGTCACCGTCTTGAGCTGCGTGTAGAACTGGAAGCCCTGTCCACGCGCACACGGCCGAGGTTAGTGAGAACAAACGGAATAAAAAAAAAAATCTTTATCTTTTAACGTACGGGTGGGGAAAGTTATCCCTACGGAGGACCAATTAGTCATGATGTCCAACGTGAATTAACAGTAGATCAGAGCGGCCCTCCCCCGCCCCCCGATTTAAATCTGCAACCCGAAAAATAAACTTACTTTTGCAGATACGTCTCCTAGGCTATGCACCTCAGGCTCTCCAATGTAATCATTACGAGAACCCGTGCCTCCTGTTACAGAGCTCACGCATGAACGCTCAGCTTTATACAGGTAGGAACAACAGTTCCACACTGCCCACCAGGGATTATTTGTCTGTCGTGCATAGCCACGCCCTTGATTTGTATTTCATAGAGCGCTTTGGGCGGGCTCAGCACCACGTGACTCGCCGCGTGACACGGATCGCACGAATGCGCTGTCCAACCAAGTTCCTACCTGCCCACTCCGAAGGAACGTGTTCTGGAAAGTGCCAAAAACCTAAGTGTGTGAGCAATGCTGCTGCATTGATTTTGTATTGCAAATTTGCAACATTCGCACCCGCGATGGTGTCACTACAGGTGGTGTGGTGGTATACCTCAAAGCCAGTTAAACATATTTTCTCATCAGGGAAACTTCAAACTCAAGCCAGATATAGCCCAGAACACAACAGCCTTCGTGTAACCGGTGTTCAGAATGGGAGCGACGTTCTTGTGACGACGAACGAGTTACTCTTCTTTTTAAACCGACGTGACAATTTTTTTAAAAACCACGGATACGCGGCGAGAGTCGTCTACCTGCTTGCCGTAGAAGTTCACGTCCCCACGGAACGAACCCCTGGAGCCGGTGAAGGAGAACATTGGCAGCGGCACTGGAATCGGGACGTTGATACCGATCTTGGGAGTGGGGACAAAAAAAAAAGAGTTTACGTATCAGTTCCTGCGTTAACTGATGTCGAATGTGCAGCAGGTATTTAAGCATTCAAACGCAACGGCAATTCCCAATGTCTCACGTTTCAGGGCGACGATTCGATTCAAATTTTGATTGTGGTGATTTTTTTAAAATCTCGTTCGTAAAGTTACGTTTTTTATATATTGCGTGCAGTTTCACTCACTCCACGAGCCACTAACAGTAATATAATTTGCTAATAATATGCATAAATTGTTAAGCATAACTGTAAGAACTGCATGCACTGCGTGTGGAATAATTCAACTGATGCATCGTTGCTTGCAAAGAACCGTCGCGATTCAGGGTTTGCGATTCGATTCGCGAATCTTTTTTTGTTTCCACACGGCAGTGAACGGCAGCTCCTCCAGTTACAGCTTCGGAGGGTAAACGTGAACCAATTAGAAACAACGCACTCAATCAAAAACAGTCAACGTCCACTCTCAACAAGCACGCAATTCGACGCACACGTCACGATCACAAGAATTCATTCAAATCGACGAAACGGTTCATCGCCTCTTGCTTAGTTCCATCCATATCACTAAATCCTTTGCGGGGGGGGAGGGGGGGGGTGAGGTTAGCATCCTCTCACCTGGCCCACGTCAATTTCGTGCGTGAACTTCCGCGCCGTCGCGCCGTTGTTGGTGAAGATGGCCGTGCCGTTGCCGTAGGGGTTGCTGTTGATGACGCTCACAGCCTCGTCAAGGGAATCGGCCTCCAGTACCAGCAGCACCGGCCCAAAGATCTCCTCCGTGTAGCACTTCATGTGCGGCTACGCACGGGGGGTGGCGGGGGGGGGGGGAAACATCCACACGGGAGTTAACGCAAATTGGTTATCGTCGCCACGAAGATGGAAACTTCACGACTGTGGAGCTGCGATGACTGTTGCCACGGAAGGAGCTGGAGGGCCGCAAAGACCGCAGCATGTCCTTTCAACACGACACAAACTAATTTGATAACTGCTCGAAACTGCCTAACTCCTGATTAGCACGGTATGCTACGTATGGTGCGGAAGAGAAGTTCAACACAAGTGGATAATGACACAAAGTGACAATCTTGGCATTCGCATTTCAAAGAAAAAAATTCCCCTCGGCTCAATTTGTCAAATCCAGCCTTGACTAGAAAACAGCATCAAGGCAAATAAACGAGGACGTGAGCGACGAGGTTAACGTTTCACCCAGACGGTTGAACAGTCTTCCCCCCCTCCCCCCACCCCTTGCCAACTCCCATCTCGTCCTCACCTTGACCCCGGTGATGATGGTCGGCCCCACGAAGTTGCCGCTCTCGTAGCCCTTCACGGAGACCTTGCGCCCGTCCAGAATGATGCGGGCGCCCTCCTTCTCGGCGCTGCCCACCAGCTCGCAGACGCGCGCCTTCGCCTCCGGCGAGATCAGGGGACCCAGGTCGGCGCCGGGTTGGTCGCCTGCGCCCATCGACAAACGATCCACCCACGCCAGAGGTCGCAACCGGGTACCCGATACCCGTACCCTACCCGATACCCGGCTACCCGTACCCGGCCGGGTACGGGTACCCGTTTACGACCCTGGTGCGGCCGGGTACGGGTAGACCGTGAGTCACTGGTGAGTAACCGTTTGTCACTCATTTCCCAACGTCTTATCTCTTCTCACAATTCAAGTTCCTAGAATCAACCCACCCGCGCCTGCAACATGGCTTCATCCCAGAGGTCGCAATCAGGTACCCGATACCCGTACCCTACCCGTACCCGGCCGGGTAGGGGTAGGGTACGGCCGGGTACCCGTTTGCGACCCTGGTGCGGCCGGGTACGGGTAAGGAATCAAAACCCGTTTGCGACCTCTGACCCACGCCCAATGTAGCAGCAGAGAAACACACAGTGGGGGGAGTAAGGGGTAGTGAAGGTCAAGGGTTCCTCCTCTCTGTGGAGAGGCAATAGTGGTTTGCATCGCCGAGTTGTACCCCCCCGCCCGCACCGTGGGAATGTCAAATTTCCAACACTGGTCAGTCGTGTTCAGCAATAGGTCTGGCAGCTTCCGAGGTTATGCTGCCCATGAAAAGATAAGCGTGTCCGACAGATTCAAAGTGAAACCTCCGCTACCAAACCGGAACCCGTCATAGGCACACTGCCCAGGTATGGAAATTCCTCCACTGTGTCTGAAAACTGCCTTGTTACTCATGAGGTGGTACAGTGTTTGTTGACATAAAAAAACCTAGGAATGCGCTTTGTTTTAGTGGGGCCGATTGGTGACAAAGCAGTAGAGTTATGGACTGTTGATTTGGGAGACTCTGCTCCAGACAAAAAAACAGATCCACGGCATAGCCTTAACAAGACTGGGCAAGTGCTGCGAGCGAGCACCTACTGAACACGCGCACGCAGCCACAATAGCAAAGCAAACTGCATTTCAGACCCGCACCGGCATTGACGCGCAGCTTCTTGGCTCTCTCCACGAGCTCGGGCAGCCACTCGCGAGCCCCCCCCACCATGACGGCGGTGGACAGCGCCATGCACCGCTGGCCCGCCGCTCCGAAAGCCGCGCCCACCAGCTGGTTCAGCGTGTTCTCCTTGTTCGCGTCCGCCATCACCACGCCGTGGTTCTTGGCTCCCTGCGCGGGTTCAGCGGCAAAACGAACGCGAGCCTCTTGGTCGATCGTTCGCGCGAGTCGTTCGTATGCTCGTGCATCCGTCGGTCCGTCCGTCCAGCAGCGTTCATGACAAACTTTGCGACTGCGTTTTAATTGTGCTACTGCAGCACCCCCCCCAACTCCAACCCTTATTCTTTTTAAGAATTTTAATTTGTGCAAGATATCTCCATTGCTATTAAGCAACCTCTTTGAAAATGCTTTCGAGCCCGCACTGCGATGAACATTCCTCTCGGCAGAGCGGGTGGGAAAGTGCTGCCCCCCATGCAGCGTCGAAATTAGGTCACTTGAAGGGATCTCAGAGTGATCGCTTCTTCGGTGTGCTGTACTCTAACACAAAGGGGATTGTGTTGGAGAATGGATTCTTCGTTTCCTGACGCGACACCGATAGCACAATTAAGATAACATTGGGCAAAAAAAAAAGCCCCAAGTTGTCGCCCATCCATTACGCGATCCTCTCCTGCTTTCTTGTAGGACTCAATCGGAGCATTCAACCGTGCAAAGGAAATGCGTGCACAGAAGCGCGCACACACGTGTACAAATGCACGCAAGAGTAAGGCATGTAATCGTGCACACGCATCCTTATTAAACTTTGGGGAGAAAATTGGTATTTTTTTAAATATATAAGACAGCAACGAGGACTGCGAGACCAACGCACCATGTTGCACTGTACGCGCTTGCCGTTGGCAGAGCCGCGGGTGTGGATGTACTCCCCGGCCTGGTTGGAGCCCACGAAGCTGATTGCCTTGATGGCCGGGTGGTCGCACACAAACTTCACGGCTGTGAAAAAGCAGACACACACGTGCAATAATGACACGGGGAGAGTGTGATAACAAGCAGGCTTTCATGTAACGGCGTGCCATTGTTTCACTGGCTTAGGCGAGGCCCTGGACTAGTTCGGATGTTTTCCATGGCTGGGAATCAAACCAAGGGTGGCAGATTCATAACTCAATGCATTAATCACTATGCCGTACTCCACATACAAGGACACAAAGACAGACTATGAGGGCAAGTGTCATCAATGTTCTTTCCGACAGACCTGTTCTTCACCTGAGGACGGCTGCTTGCGTTGTGGCCGAAACGTCGTGAGAATTGTATTTTATTATGTTTTATTTTTATTATTTCCCTTCTACGTGACTTTACCGAAAGAACCAAGAAGATGAATCCCTGCAGTCACGAAAGCTTTAAATCGAAATTTGTCATCAATGTGTTCGTATTAAGGCCAACAAGGCGCCCGAGGGTGTGGTGGGCTACCACTACGCCCAGGTCGCCTTCGTCTCCCCAGTGGTGATGTTTGCACAACGCATCAGGTACAAAATAAAGGTTCAAATCCAGACTCGGTGACCGTTTCAGATATTCGTCAAAAATGTTAGCCGTTGGCACGGAATTTAATCGAGTTCATAACTCATTGCATCAACTACTACGCTACCGCTCCAGTTCCACACACACACACAAATACCCCTCCCATATAGCCTTTAACAGACATTTGGGGCAAGTGCTGTTATAGTGGCAACCTATGAAAGCCAGAAGAGGACAGGAAGGGATGGGTGGCCAGCACCACGTCCAGCCACCTTTGTCTCCCTAGTGGCAATATTTACATCTCGCACCAGGTGCTCAGTTGAGGGGAGGTCCACGATTGGTTCAGATATTCACCGCCGTTATTGTTCGCGAGCGAGACTCTAACTCGGGTGACCGGGTTAAAAGTGTAGCACGCTAACCACTGCACTACCCACTCCCCATACAGACAACAACCGCCATTCGCCACTAAGTGGCGGTGGACGTCACCACGGCGCTTGTGCCGGGCTACATGCACTTTAAGGACCCGCAACATGTCGAACGCTTACTGGCAGGAGGTCATGGGACAGACCTGGGTGCCATGGGTTGATTGACTGGGATAACTGGCCGATGCACCTACTGGTGAAGCCAGTGGGGGGAGGGGTGGCACGTGCCCCCCCCAATGATCTGATCGAAATCCTTAATTGAGGTTTATTAGTAATAAATCGGCATTTTGCGACCCCCACTGCCACTGTGTAGCTTATTATTATGAGTCCATAATTGGCAATAAGTAACGGCAAAGCAGTTATAAGTGACTCAGAATTGTGCGCAGTTACGTATACAGTACACGACTTCCCTGAAGGCAAACACCTTCAGCGAGCGCGATGCCGATCACACAACGCGGTTCGAATTCGACCCTCGATTGATGACTGCGCCATCGCGGCACATGCGTCGAATAAAAAGCAAGGGACAAGTCCTTACTTAACTAACAACTCCTATCATTTTTCATTGCTGGAGGGGTTGCCCCCCCCTACCTGAAAATCGTGGCTTCGCCATTGGATGCACCACCTGTGCTCCCTACTGTGCCAACTTGCTGTATTTTGCCACCCGGCGCTCCGATCTTGACACCGCTGGTACCAGTCATCGGCAAGTCCACTCAGCTCCACGTCCTCTTGTACCACATCACTCCATCTCTTCTCTAGCCCGTGCCGTGCCCGATTAGTCCCCTCTATCCGGCCGAACAAAACCTGTTTAGGCATGTGGTGGCTGGGCATGCAGGCTACACACAAGCACACACAAATACAGACACGCGTACATCCACACGCGTGCAAGCGCGGCGTGCGCGGGGTCCCGTACCGTCGTGCTGTCCGTGGATGATGTTGAGCGTTCCGTCGGGGGCGCCTGCGTCCTGCAGGAGTCGCGCCAGCAGCATGGCGGTGCCCGGCACGCGCTCCGACGGCTTGAGCAGGAACGTGTTTCCGCACACGAGCGCCACGGGGAACATCCATAGCGGGATCATGGCCGGGAAGTTGAAGGGCGTGACGCCGGCGCATACGCCGAGCGGCAAGCGGTACGTGTAGCTGTCCATGTCGCGCGCGATCGACGGCAGGGTCTCGCCCAGGACCAGCGAGGTAATGCTGCAGCAATGCTCCACCACCTCTGTGGGCAGCAGTGTCGGACCGTTCAAACGAACACGCGCACACAAATGACAAAAGATCCACCCCTCGTGTGGCCTACACAGGCTGGTGGGGGGTACGTGCTGTTAGCGAGCACCTATGAAGGCCGTAGTGCCACACCAGGGGATGGTGTGGCAAGCAGCATTCCTGGACACCTTTGTCTTACCAGTGCCGATCTTAACACAACACTCGGCATGATATTGAAGCGGTGAGTGCATCAGGGCAGGAGACTCACGCAGCCCTCGGAACACATCTCCTTCCGCATCCGCCAGCGTCTTGCCCTGCTCCTTTGTGATGACCTTGGCCAGTTCTTTCTGAACGAGGCCACACGCACACACGGGTCTACGTGTATAATACAATACAATTTGTTTTTCACGCTTAAATGCGACTGCATCTTACGACGTATATATCTGAAACAATCCCGCAGCAGCTGGCTTCAAATGTGTGGCAATGGTTAGAGCATTGCTTGTTTTCACAGTTTGTTTATTTTTTTGTTAAACCATTTCACCAACTTTATTCCAATGGTGATATCACCATCATATCACCGAGGGCAAATGTTCATGCAGAACACCCAATGTTAGAGAATAGCCGGTGGAAGCAAATGTCATGGAACTACTTATGACCCTTTCCCATTCCGATGACGGATGTGTATGTCATCAGTGTTTCTTCCAATTCCGTTCTGATAACGTACACGTACATGTATAAAATAATAACTTTATCGGCACGTCTCCAGGTTGGAAGACGTACCGAGGCTCCCACAAGGCCACGCGCGGGAGGGTGTAGAAGAACACAGTTTGGCGCCAGATATCACCCAGTGGGGTCATGCCGCTTGAGTTCTCTGCGGTGAGTACAGTAACAATGTCTTAAAAATAAACGGTGGTACGCCTCCCTAAATGAAATTGACGCTAAACGCTTGCGCGTTCAGCGGTGAACGGAAACGCACCCTACCACTTGCAGACGTCTCGGTACGGGAAAGGGTGAAGAGACCAATGCAAGTGACCTCAACCGTTATCCACCCCTAGGGGAGCTGCACGAAAGTGTGGCTTCGGCACGACGAACTCACAATGTTGTCCTTGATGAGCTGCTGGTACTTGAGGAAGACCTGCTGGCGTGTGAGCACCGACGTCTCCGACCACGGTCCGTAGGCGCGCTGGCACGACTCCGCCGCGGTGTTCATCTCGGCGAGCGTCGCCTTGGGCACGCGCGTCACCACCTCGTTCGTGGCCTGAAATCGCGGCGTTCACCGAAGCGTCGCCGGCGCGTTAAACCGACGAAGAAGGTTGAAACGGAAGTAGAAAAGTGCATGAAAAAGCAACATAATGGAACTGCAAGGCCGTGAGAGGTGGTAATGGTATGAGGAATTCATCCAGCAGCGGATAGAATGGATTGATAATGAAGAGCAGGCAGTGCTGCGATTAATTACCTCAACTAACGAATCAGAACAGAGGTTTTTTTGTATTAGATCGTGAACATGTAAGTGTCATTAAACCCGCCACCACCTGACACATCAGTAAGGTTTGTCACGTAACCAAAACATGCCAATTAGTTATTACGGTGTGTTGGAGAGTAAACCCACAACATTTACAATTCGAGAACGACATTTCACCAGTAATTACAACCTGCCTCGACAAGCAACAAGCCTAATGAGGCTGGTTGTAGTTACTGGCGAAATTAATTACCGGTGAAATGTCGTATTCGAAACGTTCCTGTTGTGGGTTTACTCTCCAACACACCGGTGTGCTGTACTAGTAACGAATTGCCATCTTTTGTTTCGTGACAAACCTTACTAATTGGCTGTGTTGGTTGGAGGCGGGTTTTACGACATTCATATTTATGTGATCTAACCCAAAAACCTCTATTATGGATAATATTGGTCGCAAAAGCCTACATGTTAAACAATCAGAACTCTTTGGTTCTTTCGGTAAAGTCATGTAGGCGAAAATAATACAAATAATAATAAACTATACCGAAAGAACCAAAAAGTATGGATCCTTGCAGTCACGAAAACTTCTAATCTAGAATTAAACAATCAGAAACTCACAAGTTCAAATCACATTCTGGAATGGGTTCAGCAGGGGTTGATACGTTTTTATCAACATTGCTTATTCCATAAAGTCACTGGTCACCTATCACAAAATAACGTGGAATTTCCAGCACCAGAAAGGGTTGACTTTTTAAGGAAGCACGACAAACAGGATTCGATTATTTAATCGAATCGCGAATCACGAATTGTCACAATGTATTTGTGGAAGAATGGAAAATTATTACACGGTTACTTTTTAATAACAGCGGCAGAGTTCAGCTTAACCTTGAACACCAACACGTGCCCTCCAGCTTTTAGAGTTCTGTAACCACATATTCCAGCCGACACAGCTGAGCGAAGAATATTAACTCATTAAATTACAATACTTACCTAATCTCATCGAGCCGTTTGCATCCCCATCATACCAGAGTTGCCTCATCTTTATTTAATGCTCCCAGAGTATATTTCACAGCCAACTTTCAAAGGGTTCAGTGCCAAGTCCATATGCAGATCATAAAATGAGCTTGCTCAGACAGTCCCGTTGCAAAGTCAACTTTGCAATTTAAAAAATATGCATTGGAGTGACTGTACAGTATAATGGTACAGAAGTTTACAAGTACACAAGGAAGCATGGGAAAAGTACAGGTTTGGAATTTCATGAAGACACAGAAAGAGGAATGCATGGATTGGAGTGAACACACAAGTTAGAACTGGAAAGAAGCAAGTAGGCTTGAGAAGGACATGCCGCTAGAAAGGATGATGGCGGGTGGGCGAGAATAATTACCGAGTAGCAGCCAACGGACGAGGGAGATGGGCCCGAGAGGAGACCCACTATGGAGATGGAGTGCTGAGTTCAGCTCGTGTGCAGATGCTGGGATGATCATCGTGACAAACGGCGGACGGATTGAGGAGGCTGCCTTCATCCAGCAGTGGATTGATCATGGCCGATGATGATGGTGACGATGCATTGGGGTGAAAGATTTCGAGTGAGAGATGTAAATGTTTGAGCGTACAACTCCCTTGCTTGTGCGTATTTGTGCAAGGAATGTGACGCACAAGCAAGCTGTGGGTCATGTTCCAGGTATGCACTAACATGCAACTAATTAAACCACTTACTGGGTTGTGCACATCCAGCCATTCTGAGGTGGTGGAGTCGAAAAACTTTCCGTCGATGAACAACTTTGTAGTTGGCTTTGGAGAGACACGCACAACGTACAGGACAGTTCATGCATGATCCACGAACCATTTGCATCGCACACACCACTGTTAAAAGCATCCGTTCAGTGTGTGCGTGTGATCGTACCTACAAAGCAGTATATCATTTCCCGGGTATGACGTTATGTGATCACCTAACAAACACGTCGCTGAGGAAGGCAACTTTCCTTCCCGAATGGCTCAGGAATTCGAGCATGGAGTTGGGTGTTGTAAGGAAGGCAGCGGGGGAGTGAGATGGGTTTGGGTGAACTTGAGGCATGAGTCTGCCCTCAGGCAGAAACATTTGAGAACATTTAGATAATACTTTAAGCCAAACTAAATGATATCTCACTCAATAAATGAAACTTTTAAAAAGGTAAAAAAATTGGCCATGTAAATGTATAACACGTGTAATGCATTTACAACACCAGTGTTATTTTAACCTATGGCATACAATTAAGGGGTCCATATAATTATTCACTCTTCCGAGTGATATCAGAAATGCTAACACATTGAAATATTTAAATACAATTTTAATAATCCATGCGAGATTATATTTGAGCAGGATTGGGAAATGGCTTTTTAAAGTATTATTACAAATAACCCAGGGATGCTCTGCAAGAAGAGCATGATCCAACAGGCAAACCGTCATCATCGGCCTGTGACTTCGCACTGCAAGGCAAAGCCCCTGTCCCAAATTATTTTATGACTTCCTTTCCCTAGTTGTTCTTGTCCAGTAGTGGGGAAAACTCTGTTGTGTAGGCACACTGCGAGATAAGTGTACGAGGAGTCGTGCTCACAGCTCCAGAGGAGTACAGCCTGGCCGCAGCGTGGACTCCCTGCAAAGAAAAAACACAGAAAAAAGGCACATCACAGGTTAATAATAGTTACGTTTGTCAAAACACAAATGGGTGTAGGGTCATGCGAGTTGAGTTGACTGTACTGCACGTAGCTGGGTCAGTTCGGGTCCGGGAGGGAATGAGTTGAGTTTGGTTTTCATGTCACTCACCACTGATGCTCGCCATGACCGGTAATTTAAATGAATGTATGTATGTGGGTTATGAACAGTGTGCTGGACCATGTACCCCCACAGTTAAATAATGGAGCATTACCGAATCTGCAGTCCTTTATCAAAACAGCACACTACTGGATGAAGGCCTTGTCACACCGTGTGGGTCATATGGGTTGTTTTGACTATACTTCACCACACCGGTCAGTGCGGGTCGGTCACGCCAGGCCACACGAGTGGTTCGGAGAGCACTTGCCACTGATGTTAGGCATGGCTGGAAACTTGGAAGGCCAGATTTATAGTGCAGCGCGCGCATTCGCTTGACTAATAGTTAATGAATCGCATAGTCTTTATGCGTGGTTCTCATTTAAATCTGCCATCAGCAGAAATGGGTTGTTCGTCAATGCCAACCAATGGAAAAAGGGGGTGTTGTTCCAATGAGCCAATCCGCACGTCCATTTCGTAGAAGTCACGGCCCATGGAAAAAAAAACACATTACCAAGCGCCAGTGTCCATGGCTGTTAAACTGCTGGTTATCCAGACCGCAGGACTTACCTCTAAATGTATAAATTGCATTCGTGGAAACAGAATATTAATACCTTTACAGAGGTGTATGTTTAGCGATGGGCTTTAATGTTTAAAAGACAGCTGTAAATGATTATTCACACGAGGGGCCTGGCTCACTGAAAGAGATAAGTGTGTGTTCTCCAAAACTTATTTTGGGTTACAACATTCGATGCCTTACTGACAAGAGATACAAAACAAAATCCAGTAGAGTTTTCAGAAGAAAACAAAACCCAATTATAGTAAGTGGGGACATGTTTTATGTTACAATGGAATTCTGCCTACTCATAGGTCACATATTACCAAATCACCCAATCTCATCAGATCTCTATGAAATGAGGATCATCGCCTGAAACGTCGACTATTTTTTT
Organism: Lampetra fluviatilis; assembly: GCF_964198595.1. NCBI lineage: Eukaryota > Metazoa > Chordata > Hyperoartia > Petromyzontiformes > Petromyzontidae > Lampetra > Lampetra fluviatilis. The sequence continues at coordinate 9,366,526 of NC_136299.1, read as the reverse complement.
TCTTCCCCTTTGTAAAGCCACATGAGCATCACCAAATAATAAATAAAAACAGCATTGGACATTTGGATTCGTTATAATCTTACAATAAGTTGCGAAATAAACCATTTCAGGGCTGCGTGAACTTGACTCGGGAGGGGGGAGGGGGATGTGTTTACACTTGAACGCAATGCGCGGCATTTAACAGCTGCAAACGCACGAACTTGATTTAACTCTACACTTCTACCTTCGAAGTTAACACAACACCTTGTAGCAAACCACATCGTCCACAAAATGTATATCAATAACAGCTTAGCATTAAAATGCAAAAACGACAAATCGCATGCAAGGCCTAAAAAAAACACAGAGACCGCGGACCCCCCCGTCTTTCCTAGCGGCTCTACCCGGGACCCCCCCCCCCCTTAGGCGGCTCTGGCCTGGGGAGATGCCACCTCGCACGGATGGGGGGGGGGCTTTGCCTGACAACCAATTGTTTAAATAAATTCGAATCGTAATCACGCTGCCATCGCAATGCCACTACCTAACATCGCCTTATTTATTGTTAACTGCTGCACCATTAAAATTGACAGCCGAAGAAGAAAACCAACAAAGATTACCCCCAACCCGCGTCTCGCATGTAACAAAGACGGCGGCGCTGTTAGCGAGCACCTAATAAGGCCAACACTACGCCCGGCCACCTTTGTCTCCCTCCGTGGCGATGTTCACACACCGCACCAAGTACTCGTTTGAGGCCGAGTCGACCTAGGCGAGGACCGGTTCAGATAATCGTCACCGATGTTGGCCGCGAGCAGGAATCGAACTCGGCTCGCCGGGTTCGATACCGCAGCGCTAACCACTACACCCACCGCTCCCCCGCACATCCGAGCACCACACAACGCAAACTCTCAATAACTTTTAAGCACTTTAACATCATCCTTCACTTCACAACCGTGAGTTTCACAGCGGAGATGTTGCATGTGCAACTTCACATCGACTGCATGCAAATATTATCACGGTACTGCGTGCCACATCACCATCACCACCTTGTAGTGCCCCACGCCTTTGAGGAGAAACGCCATGGTGAGACTCGCGAGGTGCAGAGGGCGGAGAGAGCGGTGCTCTCCTTATAGCCACCCAGGCTCCGCCAATCGCCTCTTCTCCTCGAGCTCACGCCCACAACCATCCCTCTCTCTCTAACCATCTCTCTCTCTAACCTCTCTCTCACTCTTACCCCTCTCTCGAAACTCTCTCTCTCTAAACAACTCTTTTTTTTTACGATCAGTGGAAACAAGAAGATGCTCGGTGTAGTCGGCACTTTGCTTCGTTCATCATTTAGTTTTTTGGGTTTTTTTTAAATGAAAGATTTCACGAAAGATGTCACGCACTGCTCTCCTCCTTCTTACCCCCTCTCTCCCTACTCCATGTCTATGTTCCCCCTATGTTTTCTGTGGCCTCTCTCCTCTTCTCTCTCTCTCCCCTCTCGCCTTCCCCCCCTCTCCTTCCACGACAAAAAGGCAGTGGATGAATCACGATTTTCCAGCTCCTCGCGAGATTCGCATTTGTCAATAACACTTTTTTTGCTTTTTGCAAATTACGACGTTTCGGGCAATAGCCCTTCTTCAAGCACAGTGTGTTTATTGTAAGGAACCTACCCCATTGAAATCTTGATACGCATGTGTGTAGAACTTCTTTCGCACCGTACGTAGCCAACCGTTGCCAATCGGAGTTGCGGGGGAAGCACAACAAACTAAACACAACACGAAGTTCTAAAGAAGTTACTTTTCATTCCGGACGATTATTTAAAAGTACACATAGCTCCAGTGGCGTCCTGAAATCGCAAAGGAAGAGAACGTTCCAGACGGCCACAGGAAGCGCATCTGATGCAGTGGCCACCGTCCTTTGTTCGATGGCCACACAAAAGCCGCCGCTGCTGCGGGGATGACGTTCGCGATTATGGTTTAGGGGCCGTCCATAAATGACGTCACGCGATTTTGGACGATTTTTGACCCCCCCCCTCGTCACACGGCGTCACAAAAAGTCAGACCCCCCCCCCCCTCAAATATGACGTCACAAAGCTCTGCCCCCCCCCCCCCCAAAAACCATATTTCCATTTTGAAAATAAAAAATGCTTCAAATCGCTTTAAACTATTGTCATTGTAGTGCGTATTTAATGTGGCGCTGCACTCTGATGTTGTAGGAGTGTTGTTATAACAATTAGTGTTGTTATAACAATTCTATATTTATTTAAAGTTGCGCATTTTGATGTGACGTCACATTTCTCAACCCCCCCCCCCACCCTCGTTACACATCGTCACAAATGTCGAAGCGAATTAAATAGCAAAGACAAAGATCCCGCACCCCGTAGCCTTCACAGACTGTTGGGGCAAGTGCTGGCAGCGAGCACCTATGAAGGTCGACACGGTGAACGCGAGGCGGTGTTGTGGCAAGCAACCACGCCCGGCCGCCTTTGTCTCCCCAGTGGCCATGATAAAGACACCACACCGGGCATTCATTTGAGGCTGAGTAGACCTATGGGGAGGCCCAGGACCGGCTCACACACTCGTCACTGATGTTGGCCGGGAGCGGTTTTGCAGCGCGGCGCTCCACACAAACACTAAGCACGCGTAGTTAGGAAAGCCTTACATAAGCACCGTTTGCATATGAACCATTACCATTGTTTTTCTTTGTTTGTTTCAAAGTCTCACTTTTGCCCGTCTCCTTTGCGCCATTAGCTTAACAGCAGAGGTGTGGACTCGAGTCATGCGACTTGGACTCGAGTCAGACTCGAGTCATGATTTTGATGACTTCAGACTCGACTTGGACTTGCCTCATCTTTGACTCGACTTGACTCGGGACTCGAGAGCAAAGACTTGAGACTTACTTGTGACTTGCACAACAATGACTTTGTCCCACCTCTGCTTAACAGAACAGCATATAATCTGGCACATCATCAACGGCCGTGATCTTGTTCACCGCTATGGATAAAGTCTCCTCCACATGCCGGCATCCCGCACGGCAGTCCTGGCAATGCTAAAATCCGCCTTCTGCACGTGCGCTGAAAGAATAAATCGCTCCAACCTTGCGAATGAGAATGATTGTTCTTCTTGGTTCTTTCGGTAAAGTCACGTAGAATGGAAATAATAAAATAAAACATAATAAAATAATTCTCACGACGTTTCAGCCACAACGCAAGCAGCCGTCCTCGGGTGAAGACCAGGTCTGTCGGGGAGACAGCGTCTACGTGACTTTACCGAAAGAACCAAGAAGATGAATCCCTGCAGTCACGAAAGCTTTAAATCGAGAATGATTGTGTTGAGCGGGCCGTGTATTTTACACCTCGGCCATTCAGGGCTATCCTCCCGAAATTAAACCGCCTTCGAATAACCTCACCGTGACACGAGGGCTCTCGGCTATTGTCATTCAACGTAACCACCCCATATTCACGGTGACAGTAACCTTTATCGAGTGGAATAAAGTTATTTAACACGAGGCTCAACACCTACGAAAGTTACAATACACTAATTGCAGAGACATGAATACATGGTGACTGAAAACCATCAAGGATGTACCGCTGTTACGCGGTATGACAGGATGATGCATCACAAATAGACATCGCGTAGCCCAAATCAATGTCATTACCAAAGAAATAAAAACAAACTCACAACATTTACTCATACGACCACCAAGCCAGCAAAAATGGCGTAAAACACAAATAACACAATCAGGATTCAACATGCTTCCCCAGCACTACAATCTAAAAATCTGAATGTCACGAAAGAAAGTTTAAATGAATCTTACATGATGCAACGTTACGTGCTGAAGCTAGTTTTACTTCAGTTAGCTAAATCGCCCTCCGATCACACCACACGAAAAATGCGAACGTAGCCGGATAGGCCAGCTAGAAGGCTCCAGCGTGTCAAAGAATACGCCCAACACGGCAAACTCGACATCTGATTGGTTAAAGAAGATGACAATCAACAACATCGTCCCCATTTGCTTCAACAGCAGAGGGGATTCACTCGACATTCTGAAGGCCCTCGGGGTAGATTTTTCACCCGGAGAGGCGGAGACAGCAACACAGGTGGAAAATCCGATTGGATAAAAACTCTCATTTATATGAGCTGCACTGGAAGCAGCGCAACCGAGGGAGAGAGCAGCAATGAAATGACGTTAATAGACTGATGGGAACGAACTTTGTAAAATACATATAGCATTCAAGAAAAAATATATTAAATTATGAAAAAAAAGTTCTGATTCTGACAATCTCTAGGCCAGCAGAGAAGGCTTTGCTGGCCCTGGCGGTCAGCCTCTGGACTGTTGACAATTTTACTTTTAATACAAATGAGTTGATGTGGTACTGCAATATAGGTTTCATTAGTGCAGGGTACGTCTAGTGGGTAACTATTCACGTGCAGATTTGAAACTATTAATCAGGACATAATTGAAAATGTAATTCTTATAGTGCAATCCACTCTCTTTCTAGCTCTCTCTGGACTCTCTATTGATGCTTCATATTCTTGGTTCTTTCGGTAAAGTCACGTAGAAGGGAAATAATACAAATTTAACATAATAAAATACAATTCTAACTAATTTTGAGAATTTTATTTTATTGTTTTATTTTTATTAATACAATTCTCACTGTAATTTTGAGAATTTTATTTGTTTAATTTTATTTTATTATTTCCCTTCTACGTGACTTTACCGAAAGAACCACGAATATGATTCCCTGCAGTCACGGAAGCTTTAAATCGAAAAATCTCTATGTGCCATGCAGAAGAGCTATTGCCTGAAACGTCACCTTACATATATTCTTCTTAAGACAGTGTTATTGTCGATTTCGTTGTATTTTTTTAAATATTATATCTCTATGTTACATGCCCTTTGGGGTGCATTGTTTATATATTTCCACTTGATAATCTACTTTGTTGAGATATCATTAGTGGCTGGGTCGCTTCTGAAAAATAAGCTAATAGCTTAATGGGCTTTACCTTGTAAGATAAAGCATAGTTTAGTTTTATTTTATACAATTTTAAAGCGATTTTTTACCTTTGCACTCCTTTCGTGTTTTTTATTGTTTGTTATTGTAACGTTATTACTCGCCCCTAGTGGACATCTGTGAAAGAGCTTTATAGCTCACCAGATTCCTCCAGTATAAATATATGTTCTGATTCTAATGCAGGAGCATCACCGAAAAAAATGACAGTAATAATCGGATTGCCAAATCAAAAAAAAAAGTCTAAAAAGTGTGTTTTTTCGGGGAATACAACAAAATACACAGTAGCAACATTTGATTTATTCTTTATTTTTCACGTGTACAAAATTTCGAATGTAAAAAATGTCAAGAGTTGACGGTTATAAACAATTGAGTTCTAAATCCATGACAAAGCATTGGCTGTTAGTACAACGTTGTATTTACAAATCACGTTGGATAATCTTACGTACCAAAATATTTTTTTTACAAAGATTATACATTTAATTTTCACTATATCACAAACAGCAACCTGTAACAGCTTGTCATGAAGTACATTCTTAAATACAGATGTGCAGGGGTTTAAGGGTTATCCTCTTATTATGCGCGGGATTTTCTGCGGGCAGCCTGAATTTTCTTCCATATAAAAATAAAAAACTCAATTTAAACAAATGGATTTGGCCAAATTCTCCTGGAAAAGACCTCCCTGAAAAAAAAAACCAGTACACACAAGGGGCTTTTTCCCAGGTAAATAATTATTGAAATAATTTTTTTTTTTTGAAATGATCATTTATTTTACCAACATAAGAACTACATAGGTGGCTGTGTTTCCGAAGGTCTCATTGAAATGCCAACATATGACACGTGACAAGATGTACGCAGTCGTATCAGCCATGATTTATCCACTGCTTGATGAAGGCAGCCCCAAAGCTATGCTGGTCGGTGCGAGTTGGTCAATGGATCAGGGGAATGGGAACCAGGACTTGTTAGGACATCACTCGCCACTGCTGTTAGCTGTGTCTGGGACTCAAACTTAGATTGATGGTTTTTCCTGGTGAAATGTACGAACCACTGCTTCACCCTATTCTGGATGTAAATTAGTTTAATTAATACTTCATTTTGTTCATGGCCTGTAGCCCTTTGAGTCTCCGGCAGTAATTGGTCAAATATTTCTACAACATTCTGAAAAGACTATTTTCTGATACACGAACATTACAATGAGGGCATTACATGAACGTCTATATTAGTGCAAAATGCAGACCACCTCACTGTAGTGGTTGAAAGGTATACACTGGCAATGTTACATTGTGCAAAGTTTGGTTACAAGAATCATACAAAATTACACGTACATACGAAATAAAAACAAGATTAAAAAAAAACCCCGTGACTGATTGTACAAAGCAGGGTTTAAGAGAATCAAGATTGACTTTTTAATAACCGATGATTGATGTGGTTAGATAAAATCTATCGGTAATTACCGTGAAAGCTGCATATACATTTGTTTTGTAGGCGACACAAATTTCTGCAACAATTACCGAACGTGATGAAACATTACATGAAGTCGGGCAGTTATTTTTTACATAAAGCGACAATTCCACCGATGCATTTTAAATTTGTAATTCTTTCGTGGACTTTGTTGATTTACGCTCCCTCTGACAACGAACGCTCCATGGAAGTTCATCTCAAACGATCTGAGCGGAGTTCCTTCATCTTGTGCTGTGGAGGACGTTACCTCCCATGGATATAATATAATGCTTGCGCAACGACCCACACGCACAGAAACAAAACCATTGACAGACAGCATGCAGTTTGAGGCAACGCAAGCATTTCGTAAGCAACCGTGCGCCACACACAGCCGCGCAAGTTTCCACGCTTGTGTTGCCGTGCACAACCCTCCGATGTGTTTTCGGGTTGTACCGTGGTGCTGTTTTTTACACGTTGTCTGACGTTTCGCTGTCAGACATTAAACAGTGCCGACAAGAGCGTAATTTGCAGTTTACCTGTAAGAGTATAAAAGGCAACGGTAGTAGAGACCGACATTGGGCTTAACGCACAGACTCTCACATCCTCTGTTGATCTTGTTTTGCCATCTTTATTCATTTCCCTTGCTCGTTTCAACAAAAATAACACCTGATGACACTACCCCAAGTCGTCAGCTTCAATACGAGCTGTAAGTCACTCTCTCCCCCCATGCGGTGAATCTTCAGCGTCCTAGCAGACCGACGTCATGCGTGGCATTTAACAGCCGCAAACGCATGAACTTGCTTGTCCCACAGACCCTCGCGTCTGTCATTTCCGGCACAGAGAAGAAGCAATCGAGTGTGAAGGCGGTGCAACTGCCACCCGGGCCCACAGGCCAGAGGGTCCCGGGTCGCCGAGAAACGCAGAGAGTGGGGGGTGGCGGGCAGGTTCAGGTGCCACCCCTGCCCCTCATCTCATTCCTCGCACCCGGGGGCCCCCCCCCCCCCCCGCGCCACGACCACGTTACTGCACTCCGTGGTCATCACACCGCCTTGTCGGGGACGGTGGCCGCCGGGTCTCGCTCGGAAGCCTGCGCCTCGCCGGGACCGTTGGCGGCGGCGGACGGCGGCACAACGTAGCGACTCTCCGCCTCCGCGCAATCGCCGGCGCCCTCGCAGTGCACCGTCGCGCACGAGGCGACGGGCCGGCAGCATCCCGCGGCGCCGCCATCGTCGCCGCAATCGTCGAGGTCCCCAAACGCGGCCACCACCGTTGCCGCCGCCGCGTCACCGCCGGCGCCGTGGTCCTTATCCGCGGCGCACCACACGGCCCCGGCGCCGCCGATGCCGCCGCCACCGCCGCCGCAGGCTCCGAGCTCCGAGAAGAATCCGGTGGCGGCGGAGGCTCGGCCCCTGTCGAGTTGGTCCGCGTTGACGTAGAGCTCCTCCGGGAGGGACTTGGCGATCTTCTCCAACTCGTACCGCAGCGACGTGAAGCTGGGACGCTGCGTCGGGTCCAGGTGCCAGCAGCCGTACATCAGGTCGTACCTGCGGCACACAAAAGACGGAGAGATCCCGTGTGTCACCACGCAAGGACCGATGGGGAAGGTGCCGTCGTCAGCGAGCGCCTATTCAAGGCCGGCACGATGGACAAAGTGGTGCGGCGTGGCCAACACTACGCACACCGTGCCGAATTTTTTTCACCGCACCAGGTACTCGTTCAAGGCTGAGTTTGACACAGGGGAGGCCCAGGACCGGTTCAGATATCCACCACGGGAATGGAACTCGGGTCGCCGGGTTTGTGGCACAGCGCGTTAACCGCTGCGACATGAGGGGCCGTACGTGTGGGCGTGTGTACACTCACGGACATTCGTCGTGGGGAGAGTTTCAGAGTATGGTGCTTGCTACTTTGGTTTTCCATACACATGCAAAAGCACTTATATAAGGAACCGGCTTTCCTAAATTGAGATCCTCCTTAAAAAAAGTGGGGGAGCAAGGGGTGGAGGGGGGGGGGCTTTCTCTGAGCATTTCTGTTGATGTGTGGGAGGCAGCAAGAATGTCTGGAATAAAAGGAAACTCACGAGGGAGTATTCAGTCACTTTGGAACAAATAAGAGCACTTGCTGTACTGTCTCCTGCAACCACTTAATGATGGACATGATGTACGTAAGTTGATCTTTCTTTGCAGCGTATGTAGCCAACCGCGCCGATCGTTTGGTTTCTTACAAATCCTCAACACAATACGATGTGGACCGATTCGGCGGCATCAAGATGCTTGCACCGAAACAGGGGGCATGTCGATTTCATAGAGAGAGACAAAGACAACATTCTCCCCTGTATAGTCACAATACACTTTTTGGGCAAGTGCTGTGAGCGAGCACCTATGAAGGCCGGCACAGCACACGAGCGGGTGGGTGGCCACCAGCACCACGCCCTGGCCGCCTTATTCTCACTCGTGGCGATGTCGACTACACACCCGCACCCCGCACTCATTTAAGTCTGAGTCGACCTAGGGGAGGCCCAGAACCCATTCAGATCATCGTCACTGGTGTTCATGGCCGTGAGCGGGAATAATACTCGGGTCGCCAGGTTGGTAGCGCAGCGCGCTAAACGCTGCTGCTGCTGCTGCTAGAGAGACAGACAGACACACCCACCTAGAGGCCTGTGCCATTAGCACAACCCAAAGGAAACGAGTCGGGGCGGTGGAGTGACGACCGTAGGGGGCTTCGGGGCTTCGAAGCCGCAGCGCCTACGTGGCACCGAGGAGTAACAATCCTTTCCAGTGGCGTGCGATGTTTCCAATTAGCGGCACTGTAGTTTCTCCGGCGGGGTATGCATGTATGTGTGGGGGTGAAGCGCAGCGGTGGCACAGTGGGTTCGTGCACCACGCTCTGAATCAAACAACCTTAAAAGTTTGATTCCTGCCCACAGGTTGTCATCGGTGGTGAGCGGTGGCCTCACCAACACCCACGGCTGACACGTCAAGGGGAGGCTTTCATCCAGCAGTGGATTGACGAAGGGGCTGTAAACTAGTATGATTATTTTAGGGTTTTATGCAATAGTCTGCAAGCATTTCCGCACGTCTGATTGGCAGGGTTGACTACGTGCGGTGCGAAAGAAGTTCAACATACATACGAGCATTGATACATGCACATGAGAGTGTAATATTTACAATTTTCCAAATAAAATGTGAATGTGATCATATTATGTTGCATTCGATATCCACCATCTGCACTTCGAATGTGTTTTGAGCCTTAGGGAGTGGAAACTGTTTTATTCTTTGAAATATTTCACTCGGACCGATCCGTTGAGATGGAAAATCCCTTTCAAGGTGTGCGTCCAGGGTGCATGCAAATTGTAAGCTAATTTATGTTATACAAACAATTGAATTAAGAAACTATCTATTAATCAATAATAGTATAGGGACTCTTCTACTTACGAATGAGTTCCAGGTCTGTTCGTAAGTCGATTTTGTTCGCAAGTCCAATTTTACTCCTGTCAATTACAAACGTGTTGTACGGCGTGTACACAGAACACGGGGAATGGCTTCAAAAGTTGTATAATCTCCTGTAGATGTAGATGCCACTGGTTCCTCATGTTCTGTAGATGCCACTGGTTCTTCACGTTCTGCAGATGTAGATGCCGCTGGTTCTTCACGTTCTGCAGATATAGATGCCACTGGTTCTTCACGTTCTGCAGATGTAGATGCCATCACCGCCATCTATTGCGCGGCGGTTTAACTTACGACTCTCGGTCCGAAAAGGCAACTGGACATACGGGCACGTTTGTTCGTATCTCTAACAGTTCATAAGTCGAATGTTCGTAAGTAGAGGATTCCTTATAATGGTTTTTCCAATGTCCACAGCTTCGAAATTTGAAAAAAATACTCGACAATCATCCAAACCCGACTGCCAACACTTGGCAAGACCCTCCAGAAAATGTCACGAAATTTGGTGATCGAGGCTTTCCTGGGCACACCAAAGCCAAAACAAAGCCGAAACAAAGCAAAATAATGGCCGCCAGTATTGCCCGGTGCAGATGCACCGGCCGCTTTGTACCACCAGGTGGCGCCACACGCACGGGATTTGTACTGCCCTCCCCAGCAGGGCCAGGGGAGGGGGGCATGCAGGGATGGGTGGGTGAACTGGAATTGACCACCTGTGCACCAGAGGTCGCAAACGGGTTTTGATTCCTTACCCGGACCCGGCCGCACCAGGTCGCAAACGGGTACCCGTACCCGGCCGGGTATCGGGTTCGGTACGGGTATCGGGTACCCGATTGCGACCTCTGCTGTGCACTCTGCCAGGCGCTATTGCCCTCCACCCGACCGTCACCTAATGTGTGTTGTGCGTGTCTGTACTAAGAAGGCCAGGCGTGGCACGCTGGCCACCCACCCCCTCGTGTGCCGTGCCAGCCTTCAATTCACAGCACTTGCCCCAAAAGTCCGTTAAAGGCTATAGGAGGGATCTTTGTATGTTTGTATGTATGGGGAGTGGTAGTTCAGCGGTTAGCGCGCCGCGCGACAAACCCGGCGACCCGAGTTCAATTCTCGCTCTAGGCCAACACCGATGACGATTAATCTGAACCGTTCCCGCGCCTCCTCTAGGTCGACTCAGCCTTACATGAGAATTACCTGTCGTAATGTGGAAATCATCAGCAACGGGGAGATAAAGAAGACCGTGCGTGGAGTTGGTTACCCACCCTCTCGCGTGCCGTGCCGGCCTCCATATGTGCTCGCTAAGAGCACTTGCGCCCAAGAGTCTATCAAAGGCTATATGGGGGATCTTTGTCTTGGTATATATGTGACCAGTTCACGTGGGAAGCTGCGTGGGTTGTGAACGCCCGTCCTGACTGAGATGACACTGATGATGATGATCATGGTGCCCTTGCCAACGCAATAAGTTAGTTTCTCAATGGGTTTCTACATGAGCCTGTGTCTCCGTGCGAATCTATGACTCGCCAAATGAGTCTTTGAAGTGAACATGTGAGACTGTGGGCAGAGGAGCGACGCTCACAACAACGAGCGAGGCGGTGCCAGAGCGACTAAAATGCAGAAAGTTGGCACAGTGGGGAGCAGAGTTGGTGCGTCTGCCAGTCATCTCGGTCAGTCAACCCACGGCACCAGGGTCTGTTCCGTGACCTCCCGCCAGCGAGCCCTCGACACTTCACGTGGCCTCAAAGCGCAACTCGAGTGGCACAAGCGTTGTGGTGATGTCAAAAGCGATTTTAGCGGCTGTTGCTGTCCGCTCACAGTTGGTCGAGGCAGTCCGGCGGCTGCTTGAGTCGGTGGCCCTGCTGCAGGTAGTCGTAGATCTCGTGGTTTGCGATGCCGGGGTACGGCATCTGCCCCCGCGTCGCGATCTCCCACATGGTCACGCCAAACGCCCACTGCGACGACAGTCAAGGGACAGAGTTCCGCACGTTTTAGGGGCGGCTTCGCCGGTCAACGTTATTCAGAATCACGCGTGTATCCATCGCCGCAATGCGTTTTAGGCTTGCATTATATACCTAGTAAACGCGCAGCGTTAGCAACACGATGGGCCGACATTGGCACCAACCGCATGGCAACGATGGCCACCTGGGTAGCTGATCGCAGTGTCTATGGTTTGAAACAGCCGGGTTATTATTCGCGGAATGACGACACGCAGCAAAAGCGGCGTCTTTGCCAATCCACGCCTTTTCCAATCCACACCTACTACCATGGCGCACGTCCGATTAGCGCGGTTGGCTACGTACGGCGGGAAAGAAGATCAACATACCTGTACATACATACGTGGTCACATGACCCTCATAATGATCCATATTTGCGTGGGAAGGCCCACGGGAAGCCACCAGGAGGCCAACAACAGCAATGGATTGAGAAAGGCCGCATTGCGCACCGCGCTCCGAACCCACAGACCTGAAGTTCGATTCCCGGCTGCTGCTAATAGTGGGCGAGTGATATCCGAAGCGGTCGTGGGCGAATCTCCCCTTCACCAACCCGCACTGAAGTATGGACAAACAACGTCCCCCCACCCCCACCATGACACGACACGGCGTGACGTTAATCACCCAGGCAGTGTGTTTACTTCGCATCAATCACAAAAGTGGCCGCTGTCATGGACTTCAGATCAATACTTCCTGTATTGGATATAACCAGGTATGAAGAGTCGTTCCCACCCCCCCTCCCCCAAGTTAGCCAAGCACATGGGTCAGGCTAACTATAGGACCCATCAACAGAGCACCGAACGGGTCAGACCGGTCTCGGATGAGATTAAAAAAGGGAGCGATTGTGCTCTTCACTGAATGAGACGGCGGTTTTCCTTCACCGCTCCCTTGAAACGAGCGCCCGTGTCAAATTAAAGGCGCAGGGGTTGTAACCCCGCTCCTATTCTTGCATGTGCAGACAGACGGCACAAAGGGGGCTTTTGAGCTATAGGAATGGGTTTTCTCTCCCCCTCCCACCCACGTGCGGTATACAATGCAGGGGGAGCGGTGGTGCAGCGGTCAGAGGCACAGAGCAATGAGCCCAGCTACCCATGTTAAATTCCTGGCGAAAATCTTGGCTCAAATCATGGCCAAAAATTTTGGCGAAACTCATGGCGAACATGTGTGGCGATTAAACCCGACTCATTCGGGCCCGAAGCCACCGTTACACCAACCCGCAGTGACCAGCGTGGTAAAGTTTACTCGAACAACTCCCATGACTGGGGAGGGCCTGTAATCCAGCAACTGTGGAGGCAGCGAGGGTTGGTGGATGACGCGCACACACACACACACGCGCGGATGTTGTGAAACTCCCTTCGCGTGGGCGTTGAGGAGGAGCCGTACACTGGCTCGCCAGGAGAAGGCAGTACAGAAAGTGGGCTAATCGCCATCCCTTTGATCTATTTATACGGGGATAGCGTGTTGCCCCCTCGCATGCGTGGGTTTTCTCTGGGCGCTCCGGTGTCCTCCCACATGTGTCATAATAATAATAACAACATAAATCGTACATTGAATGAAAACATCTTAAAATAAAAAAGCCAATTCACGACTTTCACGAAAGTCCCGAATTGGCTTCAGCTTCGCTTTCCTGGATAAATAATTAATATGAATAATGAACTCATATGAATAAGTGGGTTGACATGTGGCTGTTACAATATGCATGTATGTATGTTGGACTTCTTTTGCTTCGTACGTAGCCAACTGTGCTCATCGAAGGTGCGGGGGGGGGGGGATAAGAAACAAGAAACACAAAACGCAGTTCTAAAGAAACACATCTTCAATCTACATGATGATTTAAAAGTGCACAGCTCCAGTGGCTACTGAATATATATATCAGAAGGAAGAGCGTTCCAGACAGCCGCAGAAGCGCATCTGAAAAAGGACAATGCAGTGATCGCCTTTGTTCGATGGCTAGACAAAATATCATTCGTGCACAATGTATAGCATGCCCGCTCTATAGCATGCCCATGGCAGCCAAACACATGCACGCACACACGCGATTCAATGTTTGAACAATCGTATGACCACAGTATTGGTTCGCACGAACAAGATCCTTTATTTAGCCTTGAAGATTGTTGGGGCAAGTGCTGTTAGCGAGCACCTATGAAGGCCGGCACGGCACACAAGAGGGTTGGGTGGCCAACACCACGACCGGCCGCCTTTGTCTCCCCAGTGGCAATGTTTACACACCAGGTACTCATTTGAGGCTGAGTCGACCTAGGGCAGGCGCTGGATCGGTTCAGATAATCGTCACCGCTGTTGGCCATGAGCGGGAGTCAGACTCGGGTAGCCGGGCTTGTAGCGGAGCTCGCTAACCACACGCTCCCAAAACAAACACGCACGTGCCTACACACACACACAGCCCTACGTGTACACCCCACACACCCGTAACACATGCTTTGCATGCAAGCCGCTTGTGTGAACACTGGATCACTCTACAGCAGCCGTGGATGACGGGACCCGACAGTGGGGAGGAGTGGGGCATCAGGAAGAACCAGGCAGACGTGTGCTGCACCCAGAGTTGCGCACAGCTGCCAGCCAACTTTGACTTCTGGGCACATTCCTTGAACAAGACCGTCAAGGAATAACGCGTGCGAGTGCTTGCGTGCATGTGCGTGCATGTGGGTGCCCGACTGAATGTGTGTGTGGGCGTGCGTGTTGTGTGTGTGTGCGTCTGTGCACGTGGGTGTGTGCGTGTAATTGCAGCTTTGCTATAAGTGAACCAAATCCTGGGCCTCCCCTAAGTCGACTCAGCCTCAAATGAGGTGTGTAAAACATCAGCACTGGGGAGACAAATGCGGCCTTGCATTGTGCTGGTCACCCACTGGCTCGCGTGCCGTCCTGGCCAAGCTTAATAGGTGCTCACTAACAGCACTCGCCTCAACAGCCTGTTGAAGGCTATACGGGGAATCTTTGTCTTTGTGCAAACATGCGGTTGCGTGTATGTATCTTGAACTTCTTTCGCACCGTACATAGCCAACCGTGCTAATCGGAGGTGCGGGGGGGGGAAGGACAACAAACTAAACACAAAAATAAAATAGTTTAAAAATTGCATGGGTCAGTTGAGGCTCTACGGGATATGTTTGTCCTTGATGGTGTCTTGGTTCAGGTCTCCCCCTCTGCCTCCCCAACTCCGACCTGCCCTCCCAAACCCTGCACCAGACTCTGAGTAGGCACACCTGCCTAGTGCACTGCGAACGAACTACAGATGTTCACGTGGGTTTTATTTTTTATTTTCCTCCAACATTTGTGGTTCCTTACTTCCCAACGTATTCCCAACCGTGCTCGCGGCGGTCACGTCGCAAGCTGGATAATCCATTTGGAAATCTCGCAAGCAAAGTGCGTAACCCCGAGTTGTCAGCGAACAGCTGTGGAAGAGATCCCTCCCAAACAGTTTTCCCACGGAGGAAGGGAAACGAAAAGGAAACGGGCGGAATTTTCCTAAATCTTGTTCTCGTAGAGCGTCATTTTTTTTTCAGTTTAAAGCAAACATCACTCGTGTGCAGTGTGCATCGATGTAATTTGCACTTGAATGGAGAGGTAGTGGCAGACACGGACGAATGAATCGACTGCAGTTAGAATTAATAAAAGCAAAGCAAGCGTGAGGAAGACACAGCAATGGCACTTTAACTTAAACAAATATTTCTAACAATGAAAATCTATAATGGTCAATTGCTCGTCGATTAATCTCCATCATGTTTCAGCTGTAACTCAGTGGCACGTACGGATGACCAATCACCCGACGCGGGCGGTATGCGTCAACTTAAGTTGCAAAACGCGGAAGGATCGCGTCCAGTGAAGTTTATGAACCAGGTGAGAACTCAAAACGACCGCCAGGATGCAGCCTCATTAGCAAGAGCGACCTGGGTACGGACCGAGGAATGCAAGTTTGAGACTCGATGAACGGAGTCCGAGGAACTGCAGTTTGCGGAAAACCGGGCTGATATAAAACCCGCACAAAACCACGGCGCACAGACACAACGTGCCGCACCCTTCGACGAGCCACGGGTTGACTACGTGCGGTGCGAAAGAGGTTCGACATACGTAGGTGCAACAACGTAGCAATATTTCGATTTAAAGCTTTCGTGACTGCAGGGATTCATCTTCTTGGTTCTTTCGGTAAAGTCACGTAGAATGGAAATAATAAAATAATTAAAATAAAACATAATAAATTAATTCTCACGACGTTTCGGCCACAACGCAAGCGGCCGTCCTCAGGTGGAGAACAGGTCTGTCGAGAAGACAGAGTCTGAATGACTCTGAATGACTGTCTTCTCGACATACCTGTTCTCCACCTGAGGATGGCTGCTTGCGTTGTGGCCGAAACGTCGTGAGAATTATTTTATTATGTTTTATTTTTATTATTTTATTATTTCCATTCTACGTGACTTTACCGAAAGAACCAAGAAAACATAGCAATACATGCAAGTGAAAATCCCGCTGCCGTGCTGTCAATCGCTCCGCGCAAAAAGTCAACAGATGCTTCCAGCTGTTGAGCAGTGGAGAACGCGATTACGCAGAGCGTCGAGGGGCAGCCAGACGCCAGCGTAGGCAGATATTTTTCCGCGTCCGGCGAGAGGAAGTTGGACTTCTTGGCTCCCCCCCCCTCCGTCCGGTGAGAAACCGATCCCACCGGCTTGGAGCCCCCGTCCATACGATGACAGCAGTGGGGGGGGGGGGGGAGTTCGATATTGGGGCAAGGCCAACACCGGTGGAGAGAGTGTTTATCTGAAGCGGCCCTGGCCCTACTCGAGCTCGACTCGGCCGTAAATGAGCACCGCGCCTGGTGTGGCTTTGTGAGCGCCGCCGTTGGGGAGACAAAGGCGGTCAGTCACGGTGATGCTCTCACCGGATACTAACCCCGCACCGGGACGGCTTAAAACGCCGCGAGTTGGCGCAGTGGGGAGTGCAGCTGGTGCGTCTGTCCGTCTTCCCAGTCTACCCATGACACCTGGGTGTCACGTGACCTCCTGCCAGCGAGCCCTCGATACTTCACGTGAACTCAAAGTGCACTTAGCTTGGCTCAAGCGTCGTGGTGACGTCACGGCGTTTTAGTGGCGAACGGCAATTGTTGTTGTTGTGTATGTGCTTGTGTATACGAGTCAACCCAGCCTCAAATTAATACCTGGTATGCCACTGAGGACACAAAGGCGGATGGGTATGATGTTAGCCACCCCTGTATGTGCCGTGCCGGTCTTCATAGCTGCTCCTCTCTAACCACCCTTGCCCCAACAGCCTTTCAAGGCTACACTGGGGCTATACTGGGGATGCATACGAGCGAGCGAGTGAGTGAGCGAGTGAGTGAGTGGGTGTGTTTCGCACCACGTCGCTCTTGGACGTGTAGAGCCGGTCGGCCAGACTCTCGAGCGCGATCCACTTGACGGGCATCTTGGCGATTCGGCCCTGCCGGTAGTAGTCGCCGCTGTAGATCTTCTTGGAGAGGCCAAAGTCGGCGACGCACACGGTCATGTTCTCGTGCAGCCTGCGGCCACGCAGGGGAGACACGGGGTGAGCGACAGCGGGCGGGCGAGTGGGCGGGCGGCAGAGCGGGCGGCAGAGTGAACGGGAGGGTTCAACGGCGGGTGTGCGGTGCGGTGACGATGCGAGAGCAAAATATGAGCAAAAGTTTCGTACGACAAGCGGCGGGCTAAGCAGGGGGACATCGTTCGCTGCGACTGTCCAGAAATGGAGAGTGGGCTCGGGCAGGGTGCGTCGCCAGAAGGGATGACTGCCGGTGATGAAGGGAGAGGGAGGAGGTGGGCGATGGTGGAGAGGGAAGTGGGCGATGATGAAGTTGGATGAGATGGGCGACAAAGTGACGCATCCACCATGACGACGGCACGCACTCACATGCAGTTGCGAGCGGCGAGGTCGCGGTGGATGAAGTTCTTGCCGGCGAGGTACTCCATGCCGCCCGCGATGTCCACCATGAACTTGACGAGCGTGTCCAGGGGCACGAGCTGGGCGTGACGGGCGGGGGTCAGGGGTCAGACGTCGCGGGGGGGGGGGGGGGGTTGGCGTTGGTTGAGCAGGGGAGGATGGGAGAGAATAGGGAGATGATAGGAAAAAAGAGGAAATTGGGGAAAAAGCAGAAGAGATGGGATGGGAGATGGTAGATCATGGAGGAGGGAGATGGTAGATCATAGAGGGGGGAGATGGTAGATCATAGAGGGGGGAGATGGTAGATCATGGAGGGGGGAGATGGTAGATCATGGAGGGGGGAGATGGTAGATCATGGAGGGGGGAGATGGTAGATCATGGAGGGGGGAGATGGTAGATCATGGAGGGGGGAGATGGTAGATCATAGAGGGGGGAGATGGTAGATCATAGAGGGGGGAGATGGTAGATCATGGAGGGGGGAGATGGTAGATCATGGAGGGGGGAGATGGTAGATCATGGAGGGGGGAGATGGTAGATCATGGAGGGGGGAGATGGTAGATCATAGAGGGGGGAGATGGTAGATCATAGAGGGGGGAGATGGTAGATCATGGAGGGGGGAGATGGTAGATCATGGAGGGGGGAGATGGTAGATCATAGAGGGGGGAGATGGTAGATCATAGAGGGGGGAGATGGTAGATCATGGAGGGGGGAGATGGTAGATCATGGAGGGGGGAGATGGTAGATCATAGAGGGGGGAGATGGTAGATCATGGAGGGGGGAGATGGTAGATCATGGAGGGGGGAGATGGTAGATCATAGAGGGGGGAGATGGTAGATCATGGAGGGGGGAGATGGTAGATCATAGAGGGGGGAGATGGTAGATCATGGAGGGGGGAGATGGTAGAGGGGATAGATGGGAGGTGGAAGGAACAAGATGAGAACGATGGGGGGATGAGAGAGAGATAGAAAGACCAGTAGATGTGATAGGTATAGGTGGGAAAGGGGAGATTGAGAGAGAGAGAGAGAAATTGCGAACAAACAAGGTTATTCATATGTCCTGTGCTTACCAGTAAATAACGTACGGTGCGAAATAAGTTCAACACACATACATATCTGGCTCTGATGCTTCACCAGCCATAGACAGCTACGTGTACACCGTAAACTAGGGACGAGCACACGTGAAACGTGCCTTTGTGGCACGCGGAGACGCGAGGCGAGAGGGGGGACAGCACCTCCGATGAGCATTGTTGGCTCGGCACGGTGCAACAGAAGCTCAACGTATGTACGCACATAAGTTTTAGCGAAGCGAGAATTCCTCCGATGGAGCGGGCGGGCGTCGTCATCGCTGCGGGTGAACTTTTCACGACACAGACGTCTCGCTGTAGAGGTGGAGGGAGGGGGTGGCCTGCTCGGACTGAGCGAGCCTGTCCTGGCAGACCGCGTGCTCCCGGCATCTAAAGATCCCCCGTGTAGCCTTAACAGACTGTAGGGGCAAGTGCTGTTAGGAAGCACCTATAAAGGCTGGCACGGCACACGAGGGGGTGGGTGGCCAGCACCACGCCCGACCGCCTTTGTCTACCCAGTGGCGATATTTACACACCACACTGGGTACTAATTTGAGGCCGAGTCGACCTAGGGGAGGCCCAGGACCGGTTCAGATAATCGTCACTGGTGTTGGCCGTGAGCGGGAATCGAACCCGGGTCGTCAGGTTCATAGCGCAGCGTAGCGCTAACCGCTACACCACCGCTCCCGGCATCTATACCCCCCCCTCACCCCCACAAGGGCTCGGGGGTCGTGCGGCCGCAGTGGCGTAGAGCGTAGCGTGGTCGGCGGGGAACTAAACGGGGTCTCCCTGGACGACGGGCGCGCGCGAGTGGTGGCGAGCGGCGAGTGGCAGAGCCTCACCGTGGGCTGGTTGCTGATGCGGGAGCGCAGCAGGAAGCTGTGCAGGTCCCCGTGCTGCATGAACGGGATGACGACCATCGGACGCGGCATGCGGTGCTGCTGGGACATCTCCATGCACACTCCTGCCGGGCGGGTACCACACGCGTCGCATCAGATACCAGATGAGGATTTTGGGGCTCCGATTTTGTTTGATGGTGGTATCCCATGTAAGGGTCAGCAGCGCACTGGACTTGCAATCCAGCGGTTGCCGGTTCGATTTGTTTCTTAGATTTTGTTGCCGTGCCGTGGTTTGAGTAAATAAGCGAGTGAATCGACAGCGACGCCGGGGACGATCGAGGAGGACGAATGGCTCGGAGTTTCTTTGCGCCGAGCCAGCGCCGCTATTTGTGACCAGAAGATTGGTCCTCCCATCGTGCCTTGCTACTATTCGAAATGAACGAGCTGCAGTGTGACCTGTTTGGTTACATGGTGCCTCCTGAAACTATTGTTAAGGTGGCTTGGGAAGACAAAGGTCAGAGGTCAGAGCACCGAGCTGCCACAAATGAGAATTCTGGGTTTGAACTCCTGGTTTCAGCCGCCCATGATTTCATTGGGTCCTCAAGTGCGGTGAATTGTTTGTGTCAGCCTGGTCACCAATGACTCGCAAAGACACTCATAGACTCACATAGAGTTCCATAGACTCGCATAGAGACCCATAGACTCGCATAAAGACCCACAGAATTCACAGTCTCAGCCGTGATTTAACCGGATTCTCAAGTGTGGGGAGTTTTTTGGTGTCAGCCTGGTCACCAATGAATCAAATAGGAAAAAAAAAACCTACACTATCGGCAATTTGGATTTTTCGCCTAATTTAGCAAAATGTCCAGCTCTGAGAATTAAACATTTCGGTTCAACGGTCAAGTGTCAAACCTCATAGCAGAGTGTGTGGGAAAGCGCGATGCCTGCAGTGTAAAGGAACAAAAATTGAGTGAAAGGTTCGGTGAAAAATCCCTTCCCACGGTCATTCTCTGACACAGGGGGCGGGGCAATGCAGCGCTCTGCGAGATGTCTCAATGGATTCTTCGCCTCATGACACAAAGCCAACAAGAACACAATGCATTGGAGACGGTAGGGGTGGAGGGGGTGGGGTGGGGAATTACCAAAACATGTAAGTAAATATCCGTTACAATAAGCGACGAGGACGATGATGACGACACTAACGGTAAGGACAACTTCGATGAACAGGATGACGGTGGCCGTGCATTACGTAAAAGATCAGCCCACGTTTCACTCCGTTGCCCGACACCAAAAGGTTCTGCTGTTACAATAAACGACGAGGACGATGATGACGACACTAACAGTCAGGACAACTTCGATGAACAGGAAGACGGTGGTCGCGCGTTACGTAAAAGATCGGCCCACGTTCCACTCCGTTGCCCGACGCCAAAAGGAAGTGTGCAACAACTGCTCTCTGATGACTTGAACGCAACATTTCCCAAAGCCGCTGGGCAACATGCGGTGCAGGGATGGCCCACTCGCGGTCCAGCATCACCACTAAGGCACAGGACACGGATGCCCACGGATCCGTGAGTCACAAGGATCCCTGGGTTCAGCCCCCTCCCCCCCCCCTGCCGCCCCCCCCCCCACCGTCCTCCCACATCGTCCCCTCCCCCTACCCTCCAGACTGCAGTGAAGAAATGTTATATTTATTTTATGTACATAGTTGTTCCTTTTAGGGCCACAGCGCTGTTGACAAATG
The DNA here is from genome assembly GCF_964198595.1 of Lampetra fluviatilis. Lineage (NCBI taxonomy): Eukaryota > Metazoa > Chordata > Hyperoartia > Petromyzontiformes > Petromyzontidae > Lampetra > Lampetra fluviatilis. Next base: position 9,345,133 of record NC_136299.1, on the reverse strand, counting down.
TGTCATGCTGTTTTATTTTTGTTTGTGCGGTCACTGCCAACGCAGCAGCAGCAGCATCACAATTTAAATAATTACTTAGTACGTATTTCAACGCTCGTTTCCTGTCAGTCAATGGACAACATGCAAGTCCTGTCCGATGTACTCTTAGGTTCTTTCGGTAAAGTCACGTAGGTACAAAATAATTAAAATAAAATAATAATAAATGAAAATAAATCTATTAAATCACGACGTTTTGGAGGCAACACAAGTCGTGATTTAATTGATTTATTTTCATTTACTATTATTTTATTTTAATTATTTTTTACCTACGTGACTTTACCGAAAAAACCTAAGAGTATGAATCCTTGCAGTCACGAAAGCTTCAAATCTAGAATCCTGTCCGATGTGTTTTCGGATTCTGGAAGCTTCCTTCTAAAAACGAAGGGAGCTAAACATCAGAAACCGTTGCCATTCTATACTGTATGTATGTTGAACTTCTTTTGCGGAGCGCGGAGCCAACCGTGATAATCGGAGTTGCGAAATATTCCGCTTCTTCCTTAATTATTGTTACAGATCTTTTTTTTTTTACAAAAACATCACCGGTTTCGCGTGGCAGCACGGATAAAAGCGAGCGGCTCCCGTCACGAAGGGGACCTGCCCCTGCGGGCAACACTCACCGGGCCGCGAGCCCTGGACGGCTCAAGCCTCGCGTGATTACTGGGCGGAACCTGGACATTGCTCACAACCTCCAATAACACTGGTCTAATTTCAGGGTGCTGATTCCAAATCTGATCTCAGATTTGCTCTATCACATCTCATTTGTATGCTATCGGCATACCCCATCTTCATTGATTTTACCCGAAATTAACTCTGTCGCTTATGATTGCAAGTTGTTGCGAGTCAGCGACTGCTTTAGTGTTAAAATATGGTGCTGTATTTTTAGGATAGTGTGTTTATAATATCATTTTATGAAGATATCCACATTTATTTAATATTTCTCTTCCGCAGTTTTTATTGAACATGCAATATTTGATATCTCAAAAACCTGATGTGATAGACAAAAACTGATGCCAGATTTGGAATCAGCACCCCAAAATTACCTTAAAAACCGTTGGAATACCTTATGCCAGAAAAAGTGTGTTGACCAGTGTAATTGTGGCACGGTTGGCTGCGTACGGTGAGAACGACGTTCAACACTCGTGTACATACACGTGCAATCGGTGCCTTAACATGGGAGCTTGGTTAATGGCCTGAACAAGCAAGGCCATTCATACGTCCCTGCGCTTGCCAGTAAACAACGCAACGCTCTGTGTGGCTCTGATGTTTCACAAGATATGACAGCTACGTGTATACATTGTGTAAACTAGGGACGAGCGGAGCACGTGTGAAACGTGCCTTCGGCATGCGGAGACGCGAGGTGAGAAGGGACGGCACCTCTCCGATTAGCACGGTTGGCTACAGACGGTGTGAAAGAGGTTCAACGCACGTGTACGTACGTACAATCGGGGCTTAACGTGGGAGCTCAGTTCACGGCTCCGGGGCCGGTACCCTCCCCATACCCCGGGCGAGCGGGCGGGTCGGTGGGCGGGCTGGTGGGCGGGCTCACGGGATGAGCAACTATTTTCTCAGGCCCGTGGCCCCGCGATGGATCGCAGTCACATTCCCACGTCGCGCAGCAGCCTGGTTGCTTCACGCTGGAACGCTGCAAGGCGCCCAGGAGTTCCCACGGCTCTCCCCGGACCTCCTGGGACGGAATGCTCGCCGGGCTTTTGTGCTTTGCTTTTTTTTTCCCCGGCCAAATACAAACAGACGACCAGCGTCGTCCGCCACTTATAGCTATCGCTGGAGTAAAAACTTTGTTTTATCAAACAATCGTGATTTATCCATCTTCGTTTTCTTGCTGTAGGCATCACCATCATCATCATCATTGTGATCATTGGTCAGAAGCGATCCACTGCTGGATAAAGGCCTTCCCGAGCCATCGTCATGTCTCGTGGTTCTTATAATGACACACTCTACCTCGTTTTTTCATCAGCATCATCATCATCAATCAGCAGCAGCCATAAAATAAAAACATTGTTTATAGTAGTCATATGTGTAGAATCCACAGATACATCCTTACCAATGAGACCCAGGACATTGGGGTGATCAAATTCATTCATGCAGACCGCCTCGCTCAGAAACTCCTCCATCTCGTTCCGGGAGCAAATGTCCACTGCAAAAAAAAAACAACAACAAAGATCCCCCGTGGAGCCTCAACAAACTTTTGAAGCAAGCGCTGTTAGTGAGTAGCACCTATGAAGTTTCCAGCCCGGCACGTAAGGGGGTGGCCAATGCCACATCAGGCCACCTCTGTCCCCGCAGCGCTGATGTTTACACACCACCAAGGCGCTCATTTAAGGCGACCGATATTAGCCACGGCAGAGCTCGCTGACCGTTATACCACCGCTCGACAGGCACACACAGACACACACAGAGGAGGCAAGTGTGTGTGTGGGTGTGCGGAGGGGAACAGAGTGAGGTGGGAGCGGAGAGACGTAGGCGTCAGGCAGACGGTGAGGTGAGCGTGTGCGACCTTGCAATTAATCTGGGATTGCAGAGGAAAGCCGGTGGAGTGGTTGGTAATCGGGGTGATGTGCACGTGGCGGTGGGGAGAGAATGGCGGCCTTGTTTCAAATGGAGCCGTCACGTCTCACTCATCGCGAGGTAACGAAGCGAAGTGGCCACAAGCCGGCGCCAGGATTGGTCTCACGAGCGCCGCTAACGAAACAACTTCAGCACCACCCTGTCGTGCATTTTTTGCCGTCGGCAATATTACGACGTTTCATGCATCTCAACTGTCTTATTTTGAGATTTAAAAGGTAGAAAATAAAAATAGGACAAACCCTCCGGCAGTTACTTGTGCAGGCAGGCTCTCAGCTGCGCTCAGAGGTCATAGACCATGGGATTTTCCCCCAACTGCTAAATCAAGTTTGGGCGAAAATCGCACCGTATACATTATCAGCGGCAGTGATTTATCCAGCGCCGGACTTTTGAGGCCTCCCCTAAACTGCCGCCGTCTCTCACGGTATCCGCTCCCTTCGCTGGCTTCCTGTCGCCAGCGGGGTCAACTACAAGGTCGCCTGCTTTGGTCGTCCCCCTGCACTAACAGCTGACGGTGGAACCCTCCGAGTCAGCAGCAGCAGCGCGACTCACAACCTCCTCTCTACACCGAGGACCAGGACCGCCGTTTAATTACTGGCACCAGGGTCACACGGCAACCACGCTGCTCACCACTCCACTGTAACCGCTCGCTCCCACCTCTGCGCCACTCACACACCCCAAAGGCAGGCGGAGGGGGAAAGTTGTTATGTTTTTTCCTTCTTTCTGTGCGACTGTTTTAATCTGAAACAGACACTCCTGCAGGAAATGGGGAACCGCGCCGTGATTTGCAGGCAGGGCTCGGGTAAAGGCGTGCATATGTGCGCGCGTGGAAATGTGCGTCTATGTGCGTGCGTGGAAATGCGTATGCACGTGTGTGCGTGGAAATGCGTGTGCACGTGCGTGCATGGAAATGCGTACGTGCTTGGAAATGCGCGTGTATGCGTGTGCGTGGAGTTGCGTTTGTACGTGTGTGTGTGCACGTGTAAATGCATGTGTACGGAGAAATGCGTGCGCGTGTGGAAATCTGCGTGTGGAAATTCGTGCGTGTGTGCGTGCGTGCGTGCGTGTGTGCGTGCGTGTGTGCGTGCGTGTGTGCGTGCGTGCGTGTGTGCATGCGTGTGTGCGTGCGTGTGTGCGTGCATGCGTGCGTGCGTACATTTCATGGTCTTGACGGCCACCTTGGTGCCCTCGCTGCTGGCCCCCTCCCTCACGAGGCGGCCCTCGATCACCGAGCCGAACTCGCCTGGGGAGAGGGAGGGCCACGTCGTGGTGTTAGGGGAGGAAACAAAGACAAAGGTCCCCCCAGTGTAGCCTCCTAACAGACTGTTTGGGGCAAGTGCTCTTCTAGTGAGTAGCAGCACGACGCACGAGGGAGTGGGTGGCCGGCACCACGCCCGACCGCCTTTGTCTCACCAGTGGCGATGTTTTACACATCGCCAAATAATCGTCACAGATGCTGTATTATTAATGATGATATTTTTCTAATTAATTAATTGATATTAATACAAATGGAAGTAGCGTCACGAGTCAAATGTCTTCTCAAACACAAGCAGTAACTTTCACACCCCCCCCCCTTTTTTTTCCGACAAGGCCCTGGGATTTCAGAGGCCGGCTTTCCTGGTATGAATTCTACAAAAATAAAGCGTTGCGCTTCCAAGTCAAACATTTCAACTTTAAAACAAAAACAAGCTTCGCCGAGCTCATAGATGCTCAAAAATTCTCCCTCTACCCATCATTTCCCACCAGTCGTGGAAGGGGAAATGAGGTTATTTTTAAACATCTCAGCTGCCAAAAGATACCACTCACTCATACTTCCCCCCCCCCGCCGCCACAACACATCCCACCCCTCCCCCTGATCCCAAGAAGAGGATGCAATTTCTGACGATCGTTTTACGGTAGCAGTGCGACCCGTTTTATCCGTGAAGGCGAAAGCCAACGCGGGATACGAAACGCGCTTTTTCTCGCAGAGGGTGGCGGCACGCCATCTTCACTTCCTACGTTTCGTAGCCACGTATCTGGTGATTAATAAATACATAATTCGCGCCAGTAATGTGCTGCGATTAATACGCACAGTGAGTTGAACGCGGTAGGGGATGCATTCTTGATACGCGCCATGTGAAGCGAAAAACGCATTCAGCGAGATCAATTTCCCCATATTTAATGTAGTAACGGTGAAGTTTGGCGAGATACGATGTACTGCTACTACTGCTACTACTACACACGCCGTGCAGTGAGATGGCGGGACGAATGACTGAGGGTACGCCGCCGCGCTCCTGTATCATTCCGCTTGATGTATCACTGCGCTCTTCTTTGACAGCCAGGTGCCTGGACTTATCCTGCCCTAGCACCCCCTGGACTTATCCTGCCCTAGCACCCCCTGGACTTATCCTGCCCTAGCACCCCCTGGACTTATCCTGCCCTAGCACCCCCTGGACTTATCCTGCCCTAGCACCCCCTGGACTTACCCTGCCCTAGCACCCCCTGGACTTATCCTGCCCTAGCACTCCCTGGACTTATCCTGCCCTAGCACCCCCTGGACTTATCCTGCCCTAGCACCCCCTGGACTTATCCTGCCCTGGGCACAGTTGTACTGCCTGTACTCTCGATGGCTACGCCACCAGTTGGTGAACTGTAGGTACAGGCAAAGCACGTGGTGTATGTATATGCTTCCTAATATTGGAAGGAAGAGAGCGTTCCAGACGGCTGCAGGTGCATGATGCAGTGACCGTCTTTTTTTCGAGGAACCAGCCACGGGACCAACCCTCGTCTCCACGGACAACCCCTCACCAAGCGTCCCCCCCGCCCTGCCCCTCACTCGCGAGGCCTCACCTTCGCCAATGACCTTCCCCAGCGCCAGCTGCCTCCTCTCCAGCATCACCTCCTTGAGCTTCACCTTCAGTTCCTCGCTCACGCCGAGGCTCGTGACTGCACGGCAGAGGGACCAGCCGAGAAGGACAGAGAGACAGAGAGACAGAGAGACAGAGAGACAGAGAGACAGAGAGAGACACAGAGAGACACACACAGAGACACATACAGAGACACATACAGAGAGACACACACAGAGAGACAGAGACAGAGAGACACACACAGAGAGACGCACACAGAGAGACACACACAGAGAGACACACACAGAGAGACAGACACAGAGAGACACACACACAGAGACACATACAGAGAGACACACAGAGAGACAGAGACAGAGAGACACACACAGAGAGACACACACAGAGAGACAGAGACAGAGAGACACATAGAGAGACACACACAGAGAGGGAGAGACGGAAGAGATGGAGGGAGAGAGAGAGAGAGGGACAGGAGAGAGGAAGGAAAGATGTTCAGTTAAATGTTCCTTCTGATATTGTTCCATCATCAACCGTGTTCCAATTGCGCTGTCGCACATTGTTGTTATTTTTTAAAATGTTGTTGCAGTGGGTGAGAACTCGTGATCGTCTCATTTGCAAGAACGACCCGAGAGAGTAGCTGTGCTGTCAAGGTGAAAACATTTCATTTCGGAATTTGTATGGCGGGAGAAACTGTTTAGTGGCGTGATTGGTTAGTTGTTATTGGTTGGTTGTGATTGGTTGATTGTGACTGGTTGGTTGTGACTGGTTGGTTGTGACTGGTTGGTTGTGACTGGTTGGTTGTGACTGGTTTGTTGTGACTGGTTGGTTGTGACTGGTTGGTTGTGACTGGTTGGTTGTGACTGGTTGGTTGTGACTGGTTGGTTGTGACTGGTTGGTTGTGACTGGCTGGTTGTGACTGGTTAATGTGGTTGTTTGTGATTGGTTGATTGCGATTGCTTGCTCGAGACACCTGTTAGCGGATACATAATTTGGTGATGAAAATAATTAAAAAAACACAACACACTCGTTTAAAACACTTTGTGCCTGAAATGAAAAGTTTATGATCAGCGACATTTCAGGCAATTGCCCTTCTTCACAGCACATAAATAACATAAAGGGCAATTGTCGCATTAAGTATACTTTTCCTTTTAATTCTGCAGTGTAATTGACGAATGTGTTGACTTTCGTGGTGGATATCTGAATGAAAGTAGTTTTTTAATCAGAATCATCATCCTGTTACAAGCGGCTTCTTAAAGTTTATGTCCATCATTTCCCTTTTAGCTCAAGAACCGAAGGCAGTGCTAGAACGAGGGTGTGTGCACACAGCTGCCAAAGTAGATGAATCCAGCAGTCCGAGTTCGATTCCCGACCATGAGTCTCCGTGTGCACAGCTACAGGTCAGCGTAGCGGTTGCATCGCCGCTCCTTCAGATGTGCTTCTCTGGCCATCTGGAACGCTCTTTCTTCCGATATTAGGGAGGCACTGGAGGTACGCAATTTTAAATCTAAATTGAAAACTAATTTCTTTAGAACTGCTTTTTGTGTTTAGTTTGTTGTTCTTCCCCGGCACCTCGAATAAGCACGGTTGGCTATGTACGGTGCGAAAGAAGTTCAACATCCATACATCCATACATAACTCGATGGGTTTAATTCACGCAGTCATGGTTGACCTGAGCTGAGCCCATCAACTCGCTGCCCTTGAGAACTCGGTTTCAATCACGGGGCAGCTTTAAGCCAGAGTCGAACCCAGGTCCATTAACTTTGCTGGCTCGGACTGTGCTTTCATCACGCGGAACGAAGGAACCACTCCTTCGGCCAGGACAATTCACTAAAAAAAGTAACACTCCTTGACGCTCGTCTGAAAGTAACACTTCCTGAACAACGGCTTTGTTTATTCTAGACTCTCCCCACGAGGTCACGAGTAACGAGGAAAGCCAGTGCGATACCGCATCTTGAAATAATGTTACGTCTACTGCCACCTTCAACCTCCGGGGTTCATACGAACTGATGGAGCCGCCCCAAAGATGTCTGCCAAAACGTGGCAGCTTCCGCAGTTGTAGGCGGAGGTCCGTAGAACCGTGCTCGTAGGCATTCGGGTGAATCAACGAAATAAAAAATAAAAATCAGCCATGATTCGTGAAGGCCTTCCATCACAAGCCTGGCTCCAGTTCCTCTTGGATTATGGGCGCTACGGTGGCGAGATGTTAACTACCTTGGCCTGGTATACAGGAGGTGGTAGGTTCAATCTCGACTGACGCCTGCTGTATATTTGGAGTGTGCGTGTTCTTCCCCGTGGTTGCGTGGATTTTTTTTCCGGCCCTCCGGATTTCCCCTCCACATTTGGAAACATGCGGGTTTAGAGTATTTGGCTGCTCTAAATTTCCACGTGATAAGCCACTTCCTTGAGCTATCATTTGTGATAGCGAGGTCACTTTTGAAATAAAAAACTAATATAGCTCAGTGGGCCTTACTTGGTAAAGTAGAAAATAGTTTACGGGGTGGGAACAGTAGAAATATTGTGTGAGGGGCCAAAGGGACCTTGGGTGGTCCAGGGACCAACCCAGCACCCCTCCATCACCACCACCCTCCCCCCTCCCCAATCCACCAATCTCCCTCTTGGCCAAGCAATAACAATAATATGAATGATGACAATAACCATGGCCTTAAGCTAACGAGAATATCGTCCGGGAGTCTCAAGAGGTTCCCGCTGCATTGGGATGGTTTTGTCCAATTCTGTGACTCAAGAGTTTGGCTCAATATGGTTGGGAAGAGCGGAGAGGCCAGAGAAAACCCGACCGCACATGTGCAAGGGGAGAGCACTCAAAGCTCCGATTAGCACGGTTGGCTACGTACGGTGCGAAAGAAGTTCAACATACATACAAAACAATACCCGCCGTTGGCCACTAAGTCACGGTGACGTCACCACGACGCCTGTGCCAGGCCAGGTGCACTTTTAGGCCACGTGAAGTGCCGAAGGCTCGATGACAGAGGAGGTCTCGGGACAGACTCAGGTGCTATGGGTTGGCTGACTGAGATGACTGGCAGATGCACCAGCTGTGCCCCCTAATGTGCCAACTTGCTGCTTGGTGCTTGGTAGGAGTGCCAGGTGGAGGGGTTACCAGCCCCTAGTAGACACTAACCTAGCTACATACACATCCCTTACTCACCCACACATATCCTGCACCACTTACACACCCAGCCTGCACCAAACGCACACCAACACAGCCTGCATACACACACACATTCAACAAATACATTTCCTCTTCTGCAATCCTCTTGGCTGCTTAGCAGCTCCGGGTGGGTTATGGGGAGGGGGGGGGGATGGTTTCACGAATCTCTACGTGATTCGCCAACCCTTGCCGCCGAACTCGGTGGATCGTAGGTGCGGTGGGCGCACGTTCACCGCCGGACCGGTGGGGCAATTTTGCGAGCGCTTGCACCGTGCCGGCGGGTCGCAAAGGCGGCGTGGTGGCGACTCGGGCCAGCGTGGGCAAATTTGGCGAGATGTAAACATCGTGCCCCCACACGCATTCCTCTGTCACAGATCAAGTTACAACAACTGCAGTTTGCAAAATAAGTCTTCGGCCCCTTACCCCCCCCTCCCCTGCCGCCCCCCCCCCCCCCACAAAAAAAATAATTTCCCCAAGGAAGGAGAAGAAAAATGTAGCGATAAAACATCTACACTGGACGCTGACTGTAACACGCGAAGGCGATTTTCGTTTGCTGTTCTGTTTATTTGTTTACCTGTGATTTACTTGGGGCTAATTTGCCTCTGGAGTGGAGCGGTCGCGCAGTGGTTAGCGTGCCGCACTATGAACCGGGCGCCGCAGTGGCGAGATGTTAACTACCCCGCCTGGTATACAGGCGGTCGTGGGTTCGATCTCGACCCTGATGCCTGTATATGTGGAATTTGCGCGTATCTCTCCCCGTGTTTAGAGTTTTTGGCTGCTACCAATTTCCACGTGATAAGCCACTTCTTCGTTGAGCTTTCATTTGTGACCAGGTCGCTTCTGAAAAAGAGCAATAGAGTCCAGTGGGCCTTAGCTTGTAAAATATTTTGTTGTTGTTAATTTTCGTTTTTCGGCCAAGGTTGAGTGACACCTGAACTGCTCCTGGTCTCTCTTCCCTTCCCCCACCACCTCTGTTCACCCAGCATTATAAACAGGTCACCCACAGTTGGGTCCGCCACCGTTAATTGACGGATTACGTGTGGTGGTATAGAGTGTGGGTTACCCCCGCTTCTTCCCCCCGCCTCCCCCCCGAGTCGTTTAAGCCAGCGTTAGAAGAGCAGGCCAAGTACCCTCTTAGAGGAGGGATTTCCAGAGCTCGCTCGCTCGCCCCTCACGGCACGGGCGGGCAACTGCCGGGCTGCCCCCCTTTTACCCGTTTTGCCTCAATTACCTTCAGTAAATTGCATAGGACGAGCGAGCGTTATTTCCGTCGAGGAGCTAATGGGGGGGGGCGGTGGTTAGAAATGTTTCTGTGCTGTCGCGCACGGTCACGGAGGAAAGGCATTCCGCTCGCTGGGGGTCCGTCTCCCTTCTTGACGCCATGTGGAAAGCGTTACGGAGACGCGGCTCTATTTCTTCCCTTGCCTTTTTTTTTCCTCCTCTCTTGTTAAAACAATTTCGGACTGCTATGAATGTAAACAGACGGAGCCCACTCTGGAAATCCCACGCACGCATTCGCAGGGGGGGCCCCTGTGCGACTCTCGGCTCCAACTCTCGCATGAAGCTTTTAGGCGGTAGGCGGTGGCGAAGAGGGGTGGGGGGGTGGGGGTGGACGAAGGATTGAGGTTGTGGCGATAACGCTCGCTGTGCTGCCTTACTGCCGCGGAGTTCAACGTTTGCGCGTTCAAATAACGACTCGGTTGACACAGCGCGTCAAACCTGCCGTTACAGCAACGGTTCTCAACCCTTGGGTCAGGGGGCGCAGGCTGCGGCATGGATACCGTGCAGGAAATATTGTGAGCGTGCGCGGGGAAATGTCAGCGTTTATGTTGCGGTGGCAAACCACACACCGTAAACGTGAAACACGTGCCTTGCTAACACTGCATTGACTCGAGGCATGGACACGTGGGATCGCTCTACCCTGTGTGTGGCCTCTCTATTCATGTAGCTATGAATAAGGGTCATTGCCCAAAACGTCGCCTATTACACATCATTCCTTTTAAGCCCACACGGTGTTATTGTTGACGACCGCGTTGAGGTATTTACCATGTCATTCGTTTGGTCTCGCCGTGCGGGGCGACGATGAATGTGTGTCGCAAGCGCGAGAATCTGTGTCGACTGGCGGCCTCAATGGATGGCTTGTCAAATGGGTACATCACCGCGGCCTCGTGGTAATCCAACGTGCACGTGCACTCCCTCGTGTAATCGCGCACGTGCTCCTGCTTGAGCCAGCGCTGGCTTGCGCGCGCATGCATGTGGGGGTTCAGCGAGCGTTAGTGCGAGTGTGTGCGTGCATACGTACGCGTGTTGTCGATGGCGCGTCGTGAGTACGACTTCTTGGCTCGGTAAGACACCATGGGCTCCTCCAGGGCGCTGGGCGGTACCGTACGGAATGCTCGTCTGCGGTGGGCGGTGGGCAGTTGAAGGTTGGGTGTGTGGGGTTGGTTGGTTGGCGATTGTCAGTTGGTGGTTGTCAGTTGGCGGTTGGTGGTTGGATGTGCGGGGTTGGTTGGTTGGCGATTGTCAGTTGGTGGTTGTCAGTTGGTGGTTGGGTGTGCGGGGTTGGTTGGTTGGCGATTGTCAGTTGGTGGTTGTCAGTTGGCGGTTGGCGGTTGGGTGTGTGGGGTTGGTTGGTTGGTGATTGTCAGTTAGTGGTTGTCAGTTAGCAGTTGGTGGTTGGCAGTCGATGATTGGTAGTTGTCAGTTGGCGGTTGATGGTGATCAGTTGGTGGTTGATGGTTGTCGGTGGGTGATTGGTAGATGTTGGTTAGCGGTTGGTGGTTGAGAGTTGATGGATGGCGGTTAATGGTGGGTGGTCAAAAGTTGGTGGTTGGTGGTTTATGTTTGGTAGTTTGTTGGTTGATGGTTGTCGGAGAGTAGGGGAGGCGTGGGTAAGGGGGAGGAGAGGGAAAACGTGGAGGAGAGGAAGGGGAGTTGGGGGTGAACACAGAGCAAAATAACATCGAGGCAGCGAGCTAAAGAAACCAGCAAAGAAACTTCACCTCCAGACTGACGGAGTAAAGAAAAAAGCCATTCCATCTTTTTTAAATCCGCTTTGAATAGCCAATATTCAAAGTAATCCACTTTGGTTTCTTGAGATCACTCTCATTTGTCTAACAATGTGTTTTTAATAATAAACTGGCCGATGAAAGAGTGTTGTGAATGATGTTGTTCATAAGTCTCGCAAGCCTTACTTATGCGCGGCTTCTCGTTCAAGCCTCATCCATCCCAAGGCGCTTACCGTCATTTTTGTTTTTCTGTTATGTCACGATGGCCAAGCTTGGGCCCGAAAGGCCCAAACTGACGGTGGCCAATAAACGGCCAGCACTCGCGAAGTCGTAATCAATGACAGACTAACCGCAACGGTGGTCAGGTGTTAACACGTGTTAATCCAAAAACACGTTTAAAAACAAAATATGGTTTATTGTTTATGCTCCACCTTAATGCATTCACAGAGCACCATCGGTGTCATGTCACGAGACAGAGAATCCATTCGGAAATCTCGTGTGCGGGCAGTGCAACCCCCCCATGTGTCTGATATGCAGCAGATTTTCACGGAAACAACTTCTGAAAGAGTCCTCAAGTGACCTGTTTATCTTTGACACGGTAGAGGTTGCACCTTCCCACACACCCTGATATTATATTGGTGCCTGCCACGTGACAGTCACACCAATATTTCAATCTACCGATTGCACCGGGTACTCATCTGAGGCCGAGTCGACCTAGGGGGAAGCCCCAAGACTGGTTCAAGTCATTGTCAACGGTGTTGGTGGCCGCGAGCGGGAATCGAATTCAGGCCGCTGAGTTCTTCGTTCGACGCGCTAGACGTTGCGTTAACCCCCCCGCCCGCACGACCATGCTGCTCATTGCGTACTCTGCTCGTGTCTTCACCGTGCACGTGTTTGGCATTTAATAAGTCTCGGCCCTCGTCGTAACTCACTCTCGCCGTGGCAACGGATAAACAAAGATTACGGAATCGCAAAGAAGACGCCCCGTGCCCATTTCTGGCACAGCTGCCCCCCACCCCGTCCTTCCCCGCACGTGTGCAATTGTGCTGGGTGAAGGATTTGTTTTTCTCCCTCCTGACAGTAATAACAAACAATTGAGCGCATTTGGTGACGACGTTGGCATCCTCAAGAGCGCAGGCCTAGCACGAAGGAACATGTTGTGTTTCACAGACACAAGCTGCCGCAGGGAGGGGGGGGGGGCGACGTTTGCTACGTGTCTAGAGGGTGATAATGGTCCAGATGTCTTGTTACCCCCCCTCCCCCCCCAAATTCATTGACCCCTAACAATTTTTGCTCCTTTGCAAATGTATACATCTTTTGTTTTTTCTTCATAAACCTTACATACAAACATTTTATAATTTTTTGGAGAATTAAATGGGGGGGTCCCAAGACATCTGGACAACACTGCAGAGTAATCCCAACATAGAACAAAACATTGCGGTGTAAATTTTTTTAAAATCGAATTTGCCAAATGTGGACTGTGGAAGAGCCACAATGGCTCTTCCACGCTGTTACCCCACTGCACGTGACCTACGGATCGACTTCACCACGGTGTACCCATGGTGGGTGGACAGAGGCGGAGGGATTTAAGAAAATCATCCATTCTTTCAACTATATTATCAGGATTGGAATATGCATTCATACTGGCAAAATCTGATAAGCTATAAAGCTCTTTTTCACAGGTGTCCAGTCGGGGCGGGTCAGAACGTTACAACAACAACAATACAAACACACAATAGGAGTGCAAAGTATAGGAAAGGTAAACAAATCGCTTAAAAATATATACAAATAAAACTAAACTATTTTTGTCCTATCAGGCAAAACCCACTGAGCTATTAACTTCTTGTTCGGAAGCGATCTGGCCGCAGATGATAGCTCACGGAAGTGGCTTATCACGTGGAAATCTATAGCAGCCAAATGTAAGTATCTGCCTGCAAGAGACAAATAAAACGCTCGCGCACACACGTAACACACACACACACACCCCACCCACAACATCATCATCACCATCAGCCGTGACATATCCACTGCTGGATGACGAGCCTTGGTGAAACTCACCCGAAGGCGGTGTCTTTGCGGCGGCGAGCGACGGCCAGGAGCAGGGCGAGTAGGGCGAGCGCCGCCACCACGGCCAGCACGCCGGCCACCAGCGGCGTCCAGTCCCAGTCGGCCCTCTCTGCCGCTCCCAGATTCGCACCCACTGCTGCGGCACAGCAACAAGGGCGTCGATTGTTTTGGCTTTGTTATCAAACTCCAGGCATCGCGACGCGCCACGGCACGGCACGAAGCCTTCCCGTGCCGAACTATCTTTACCTCCTGTGCCCCCCCCCCCGCACCCCCATTTAGCCACAGTCAATCTACTGCTGGATGAGCGCCTCCCCAAGTCACTACAAGGCATTGCCCAGTGCCTGCGCGTGGGCCGATCTCAATGCTCCGTCTCGACGGCGGACGTTGCTGCTCGGGCTCGTTGCCTCCTTTTGGCTGCCGCTCTGTCGTTCATCCGTCGTTAGTCCGTCGTTACGTGGCCTGCACGAGCACCAGTTGCTTCTCTTATGTATGTATGTACGATGGTGAACTTCTTTCGCACCGTATGTAGCCAACTGCGATAATCAGAGGTGGGGGGGGGTGTCAACAAACTAACACAAAAAAGCGTTCTCCGTGCGACGTGGCCCCCCGGCGGTGGCTGCGGCGGCGCATTCACAGTTCGAATCTAGCGGCCGCCCCTGGTCATCGCCGCGGACAAAAAAAAAAACATGCGTCATCCGCTGAACGACGGATGCTGAAAATCCCGTGGCGTCGCTCGACGTTGAGAATCCTGTGCCGCTGTCACGGTCCGAATTTGCAAACATTTTTAAAGAAGGCCTGCAAATTTATTCAATTGGGATTACACGCAGCAGCAATCGTCACCCCCCGCCCACCCCCCGCACTGGCAGACTGATGCCCCCTCGCAGGCCACGTGTGGAGCCAACCGCATGCCGCACAGGGACAGCCGCCACTGGGGCGGGTGGGGGGTGGCCTTCGACTGTTCGAGGTGAGCTGCGATGTAAGGTGCCTTGGTTTTGCCGAAGCCGTCAAAGCGCCGAATGAATGCAAAGATGGTCGTTATTATTGTGACGAAAATTGGACGACGTCGTCGCCACCGCGTCGTACTCTCGGCACGGAGAAAATGGGATGCAGCAACGGGGGGGGGGGAGGGGGGGGATCACGTGCGCCCGAACTCGACAACTTCACATTTTATGGCTTAAAAATAATCATTGCAGCTGCTGTAGCTCAAGAGTTCCACATTGCTCACCCCACATCTTCCCCCCGCCACCCGCACCCCCACCCCCCCGCAAGGGCCACGTGTACGCGCCGTGTTACGGACGGGAGACAGCACGCGGCATCATCGTGTTAACCTCACCTGGAAACGAGCGCCCTGGCGATGCCAACTACCTTTTAGTGGCGAGCAGCGACTGCTACTGCTGCTGCTGCTGTTGTTGATGTTTTGCGTAAAAGTTATTTTAGATTTTTAACGTGCCATGAAGAAGGGACATTGCAGGAAACATTGCCTAAAGGCCGCGGCGGTGGTGTTATTGCCACGCAACATGTCGAGTCATTGTCAACGGTGCTTGTGCATCACTGCCAACTTAGAGGCGTCGTCGTCACCCAAACACCATTGGAACCTCATTTGCCAGTAGCAAAATATGATAATTGTTTTTTTAGCCTTTTATCTGGCAACAAAACTGACACCTTTTTTTACAAGGAGTCATGTTTGCATTGACCACAATACCTGCAGTCGGAATGCAAACAAAAAACACAACTCTGATAATGTATGCACTGTCCTTGAAATTGATTGCACCTTTTGGCGTCATCTGGTCCAACACCATGTGAGACTAGGCTCTAAGGAAAGCTGTCTCGGGTGTGGACCAATCAATTTCAAGGACAGTGCATACATGATCAGAGTTATGTTTTTTGTTTGCATTCCGACTGCAGGTATTGTGGTCAATGCAAACATGACTCCTTGTAAAATAAGGTGTCAGTTTTGTTGCCAGATAAAAGGGTAAAAAAACAATTATCATGTCACCCAAACAGTTTGCTTCGAATGAATGCCTGGCGCAATGGTGCTGGGTGAACTTCTCCAGCGCCGGCGAGACAAGAAGTGGTCAAAGCGCAGAAGCACGAGCCCCACACCGCCATCTCCGAACGCCACGGCGACCAAAACAGGCGCTCGCCAACAGCGCTGACACAAGCTACAAAAGGAACTCTTTGTTTTTCGTGCTGAAATTAATTTGATTAATAATATACAAAACCAGACTAGTACGCGCGAAAAATTATCGTATCGTTTTCTACGCTTTGGTTGATAAAGACATAACACACGCGCTGTTTGTTTTGCCCAGAACGTGTGCGGGGTTTTTCATTTTTAACGGCAGATTTAGCCAAGTTTATTTACTTTGCGCATGCCAGGCGGCGGGTTTAAAATACAGTAAAACAAAACGAATCGTGAAAGCTTCTTTCATTGCTCGAGGCTGCGAGGTTTTTTTGAGTAGCATGGCAGTGGCTGTGGCGCATCCGGCACTTTGGAGGCAAGGGTTGGTGGATCAAGCAGAGATTTGGGGACATTGGGGAAACTCCCTGCTGCCGGACGGCGAGCTGGTCGCCAGGAGATGGCAGTACAGCAAGCGGGGGCCGTGCACCTCTCTGTGTGGAGCCGGGCTTCGGGTGTACCGACTGTTACCCCCTCGTGCGTGTGCGCGCTGCGTTGGGCTTTGCGCATGCGTATGTTGAGCTTTCTCGCGCACCGTACGTTGCCAACCGCGCTGCTCAGAGGTGCGGGGGAAGGACAACAAACTTAAGACAAAAAATTTAATTCTGAAGAAATTCGTTTTAAACTCAGATTTATAAGGCTCCAAATATCGGAAGAGCGTTCCAGACGGCCGCAGAGGTGCATGGGAAAGCGCGCGATGACCATTTTTGTTCGATGGTTTCCTCCCACGCGACGTCGTGGAATTCATGGCCAAACGTTCCGATGTAGCAGGACCCTCCTGAAAAGAGTCTTGGGACTCAGCAAGGCTGAGTCCCAAGACTCAAACAAAAGGGCGTGTTATAGGCTGCTGCGGCACTACGTTTCCGGGGTCAGCAAAGGGGCAGTGCAGAACAATCCGTCGTTGTACTGCGCTTCTGCGTTCCCACCTCGAGGCAAGTCCGCCTTCACCAACCGGCGTTGACCACCGCGGTGAGGGACAGTCAAATTAACCCCAACGACCCCGCACGGCGTGGGGAGCCCCTCATCCAGCAGTGGATTTATAAGCGAGCTGTACACACACGTTCAAAACTCACAGGCGGCATCGGGAAGCACATCGGCGGCGACAGCCGGCTTGGCTTACACAGCAGCAGCATCAGCAGCAGTGTCTGTAGCAGCAGCATCAGCAGCGTCTGTAGCAGCAGCAGTGTGTGTAGCAGCAGCATCAGCAGCAGCATCAGCAGCAGCATCTGTAGCATCATCAGCAGCAGTGTCTGTAGCAGCAGCAGTGTCTGCAGCAGCATCAGCAGTCTCTGTAGCAGCATCAGCAGTGTATGTAGCAGTATCAACAGCAGCAGCAGCATTGGCAGCATCAGCAGCAGTGTCTGTAGCAGCATGTCTGCAGCAGCATCAGCAGCAGCATCATCAGCAGTGTCTGTAGCGTCAGCATCAGCAGCAGCGGCTGAGTAGACAGACAGCATCAGACCCCCACAGGCTCACGCACTCCCCAGGAATGTAGCCGGTTGTGTTCTTTATGTCCCCGCTGTAATCGCTGTAATGAACCCCGACAGCAGCGGTGGTAAACGCTGCAGGTCTCCACACCCGCGACAGGGGGGAGGGGGGGCGGGGGGGTGGTCACGCAATTCTGGAGAGCGATAAGGGAGCTTTTATTACCTCCTCTGATTGTGCAGCACTCGGCAAATCTTGCCACCGTGCGTCTGCGTGCGTCTGTGATGACGACGACGATTCGGTTCCCGCGCAACGATGGCAGCGGCGATAATTTCAGGAGCTCGGGGCCAATGTCGAGGTCTGCTGCGGCTGCTGGCCACAAGAGTTTGTGTCGTTTTGCTGATCCTACCCCTCCGTTGAAGGAGCCCAGACTTCAGTGGGTTTACGATGCGGTCCATAGCTATGGCCACAGTCGCACGGCTCTGGCTTGTGTCTTCAATGCATCTCTGTATGTCTCTATGAATCTCTACGCGTCTCTATTGGGGGTTTCTATGGGTCTCTATTTGTCTCATTGGGTTGACGATATGGTCCACAGCGTGGGCTGCATGGCCCGAGTCGCACGCATGTTTATTGACTTTAATGCAACTTCATGGGTCTCTTTGTTTCTCAACTACTATTTACCATTTTATTTTTTTTACCAAGTAAAGCCCACTCGGCTATATAGCTCTTTTTTAGAAGTGACCTGGTGATCACAAACGATAGCTCAACGAAGTGGCTTATCACGTGGAAATGTATCACAGCCAAATACTCTAAATGCGTGATGTTGATTCTAAATGTGTTGAAAAATCAACACGACCACGTGGAGAACGTGCAAACTCCAAATATACAGCAGCAGGCGTCAGGGTCGGGATTGAACCCACGACCTCCTGTATACCAGGCGAGGTAGTTAACATCTCGCCACTGTGGCGCCCCATACAATAAAACTTGCCGTACTCGTCTGGGATTGGCACTTACTGGGCAATTATCGTCTCGCCTCTCGGTGCCTCCGTCAGTTCAGAAGTCAAAGTCCCGTG
The DNA here is from genome assembly GCF_964198595.1 of Lampetra fluviatilis. Classification (NCBI taxonomy): domain Eukaryota; kingdom Metazoa; phylum Chordata; class Hyperoartia; order Petromyzontiformes; family Petromyzontidae; genus Lampetra; species Lampetra fluviatilis. The sequence goes on along the minus strand of NC_136299.1, from coordinate 9,326,750 downwards.
TGGGCTGAGCTCTCTTTGCCCTCCACTTGGCTAAAATAACCGCACCCAATGGTAAACAACAGCAAAGAGGGCCCTCCTCCCTCCCTCCACCACCCTTGAGTAGTAGATGTTCTATCTCACAGGACTCTGCAGGTCAATGTGTCAATCGCTGTGGGCTGCGTTCTTCAACAGAGGAAAAATAGCAAAACTATACGGTATATATAGAGATCCATTGAGACACAGAGGCAGAGAGATACATTAAAGACACAAGCCGCAGGAGAGCGACTGCGGTTGTGCAACCCAAGCTATGGGCCGCGCAGTAAACTCACTGTGATCTTTCGATTTAAAGCTTTCGTGACTACAGGGATTCATCTTCTTGGTTCTTTCGGTAAAGTCATGTAGAAGGGAAATAATACAATAATAAAAATAAAACATAATAAAATAAAATTCTCACGACGTTTAGGCCACAACGCAAGCAGCCGTCCTCAGGTGAAGAACAGGTCTGTCGGAAAGACAGCGTCTATCCGACAGACCTGTTCCTTCACGTCGTGAGAATTATTTTATTATGTTTTATTTTTATTATTTTATTATTTTCCTTCTACGTGACTTTACCGAAAGAACCAAGAAGATGAATCACTGTGATCTGTGCTCCTTTAACGGAGCAGAAACAGCGAAACGACACGAAGCTCTATCGTCGTGGCTAAGAGCAGCAGCAGCAGCAGCAGACCTCGACATTGGCATCTGTCTCCTGAACATTTCGCTTTCATACGCGAGAAGAGAATTTCAAAGTAAGAAAATAAACACATCAAAATGCCCCGATTCGTTTCCGTCCCGACGTTTGGCTTCACGTGCTGGAAGCCTCTTCCGGAACTCGATGAGCACATGGGGCGAAACGTCGGGCATCGTGCAGAACAACGTCCGCGGTGCGCCGGCGAAGGAGGCAAAGGTCATAAGAGATCCTTGTGGATATCACTCGCCGCTGATGTTCACCATGGCCGGGAATCGAACCCAGGTCGCAGGGTTCATAGCACAGTGGTCCACTAACCCCTGCGCCACCGCACCAAGATGATGCGAGCGGATGAAAATGTTGAGAAGTGTACATCTGTACAATGTCGAACATATTCATTTAAAATTGTAATATCATATCGCCTGCGTGTGGGCGACGATATTTATAATGTTTGGCTTTGACTTCCTAAAACAGCCACATCCTTCACTTTTCTCATGAAATATTGCCAGCCCTGAATACGCAACATTACCACATCCCCACAACCACAATACCCCGCCACGCTTCTGTATCCTCAGCCCCCCCACCCTCGTTCTTCCGCCGAACCTACCAAGGCTGCGTGGGGTGAGCCATCAAAATCACTCGCGCGGCAGATGTTCCACAATGTCTAACGCTTTGCGAATACGGTCGAGAAAGCGTCAGTGCCTTGGCTCCGTCCATCTGTGTGTCTGTCCGTAATGGGGTGGTGGTGGGCGGCGAGGGGGGAGCACCACAACTCTCGAGTCTTCTTCTTTCGTACGGCTCATGATGCAGAGCAACAACCACAATTGCACATTCAGGCGGTCAAGCCCAGACAACCACATCAGGAGCAGCGAGTGGAGCGTATAGCCACGATGTCTCCTTCGTATTTGTCGATCGGGGAATTGCGTCGTTACACGTTGTACGGTGTATGTTCTGGAAGACCACAGTTTTCAATTTTCCGTTTGTGCATCATCAGGGTATCCACATCTACTGCTGCCATGGTTTGTGCAGTGGATGCGTTTTAGGGTGGACCATGAGCTTCGTGGAAGATCAAACCCAGAGATCTTAAGCTTTTGGTCTTTCACAATGTGTTTGTGAGGTCTGTTGAACGCCATTCCGCTCTTCCAGGCTTGAATATGCAGAAGAACAGCGTCTTCTTCTGGAGCATGTTCACGCAGTGCGAATGAAGCTTTGGGCTGGAGTCGTGCTCCCTCCCCATCGGAGACCTCGCCACTTGTGAGAACTGGAGGACCGGCCCACCGGATGAAAGCATTGGCTTTAATAAGTTGGGCCAGTTCAACGGCCTCCGTGCACACGATGGCTATGGAATGTCCATCTCTATACGGCCTCCGTTGAACTGGGCCAACCCTCCGAGAGCGTCGTGCACTATTATGCATGATTTTTCCTTAAAACTTGCTTTCTTCATCGGCTTATCGAGGCAACAACCGGGCTCTGCGAAGGGAGCGGCGCTTTGATCTCAAAATGCGACGGAGAGAATCCGTGACGGCAGGAAGCCAAAAGCGCCCACGCTACCTCCTCTCAAATACCGGGTGATCCACGGACAGATACCCCACTAAAATAACAGGGGGGGGAATACCAAAGAACAACATTCTCTTTCAGAGTCTCCGCACGTTTCCCACCAAACTCAATGCACACGCTGGCTATGGAATGTCCATCTCCATAGGGTGGGCGGGCGATTGAGTAGGTGAGCGGATGGATGGGTGATGAGTAGGCGAGTGGGCGAGTGAGTAGGTGAGTGGGTGGATGAGTTGGTGATTAGGTGGGGTCGGTGAGTGGGTGTGTGTGTGTGGGTTAGAGGATCTGTGTATTTAGCAATTCACCAACTCTCGGACACAACTATTGCTTATCCAAATCACTTACAAGTAAATCTCTAATCATTACTATTCAGTGGCCCAAAGGGACATTTGGTTGTCCAGTCCCCTCCCCTCCGCAGGCCTCTAGGGCTGCCCCTGAATATTCATAACTCCGGCTTAGACGTCACAACAAATGCGTTTCTTTATCTCTTTATATTTTCATTCACGGTGACGATCACGCCTTTTCGCCGTCCGGTAGTTTTATCCCCAAAAAAGTCAAACATGGACGAGTTTCTCTCTCCCATTCGTTCACGGGCCTGCGCTCACGTGTCTGTCCGGTCAGTAACCCAAGTGAGAATTTGTTTTGGTAACAATTTCTGCCGTGGCCGGCACGGGAAAGCACGGTAACGTTCAGTCCCCTGCGTCGGCAACGCATCCGGAAAACATGAAGTCCGCCCTCAAAAAGGGACGTTCAGCTGGAAATCAAGCAGTGCACTCGGAAGATTGTTTTAGTGGAATTTCCTAAACTGCCGCAATGTCTGTAGAATTGACCGCTTTCGTGTGACGGCACGCGGCGGCCGCGACGCGTTGTCACACGTGCGACGATTGCGCTTGTGGGTGTTTGGCGGCGGGGTGGGGGGTGTACGGCGAGCGGTGGCGCAGCGGTTAGCGCGCCATCGCTACGAATTCAGCCGCCCGAGTTCGACTCCCGCTCACGGCCAACACCGGCGACGATTTTATCTGAACCACTCCTGGGCCGCCCTTAGGTCGCCTAAAGAACTTACAATTAGTGCGGTGTGTAAACATGGCCACTGGGGAGACAAAGGCGGCCGGGCGCGGAGCTGGCCACCCACCCCCTCGTGTGCCGTGCTGTCACTTCATAGGTGCTACTCGCTAACAGCACTTGCCCGAAAAGTCTGTCAAGGCTACACGGGGGACCTTTGTGTCTGCGAGCACCTATTACGGCCCCGCCAATTATATAATTTGTTTGTCTTTGGCGGGGAAGAGGGGCGGGGGTTGGACAGATCCGAGGTCGTGTCCGTGGTCGTCGTGGAGAAGGAGAACCGAGAGCCACGTCACCGCCGCGGTCATCTCCAGGAAGCTGCTCTCACGACTTCCCCGCACGTCGCGTTACGCGGGTATCGGTCTGACTCTCATCATCTTCCTCCGCCCTCCGCTGTCTTTCGTCGTCAACTTCGTTTGCTCGCCTCTCCCAGTGGTGCAGGTGGTTTACACTCTGCACCAGAGTACTCATTTAAGGCTGAGTCATCACAGAGGATTCCAACCCAAGATCAGTTCGTTTGGATCTCACTCGCCACTTCCGCAAGCCGTGGCCGGGAATCAACCTCGGTGCTGCCAGGTTCGTAACACAGCGGCGCTCATCACCAGTGCGCCACCTTTCACCGCGTTCGTTTGTGTGCATCGCGCAATCTGCACTCAACAAGGACTGGGCGCTCCTGCACATGTGAAAGTTCACGGACTTTCATGACGGCAGAGCGATCCATCTCACTGCTGGGAAGGGGCGGGGGGGGGCGGGTGTAGGGGGAGCCCCCAGGGTGACGTGGGCGTTGGAAAGTCTCCAGCCAACAACTTAAAGCCCCCTTCGTGTTTACGATAGTCACAGCCCACGGGCGAAGGACAAACGAATCGCAGAAACAACATCTCAGAGGCGTGGAAATTGATTCCTCGCTCCACGTCACGCATTGGCGTCGCCGCAAAGCCAAACGCAGCTGCTAGTCGGGCGGACTGCTCCAATTACCGAGCCGGCTGATGAATTGCGAATTGCAGACCAGTGGACTGCGCACCATGGCACCACCACAACCACCAACCCACGCGCAGCCCCCGGCACCAACCCAACCCACCCACGCTCTGGATTAAGTGGAATTTTCTTGCTTGGCCTAAGTCAGCGTTGAATTTGGATTTATATTTTTTCATTTTCGTCCCAACCGTTTGCAGATCTGCGAGTAGGTGTAGGCGAGACGCACGCACACGATGGCGCGCGGTGGCGCGATCATCTACGGTAACGCAATCAATCGTAGCGGTGCATGGCAGGGCACGCGCCCTGCTGATGGGCTCTAAGAATGGCGAAACGCGTCAGTGTCTCCCGCGTCCAGTTGGGGTGCTGGTGCTTCCACTTCGTAGTGGGCCAGTCCGGCCTCAATAGGTGCTCGCCGACAGTCAATCTGCCTGTCGCTTCAGACGCGGTCTTCAAGATGCAGACTTTAAAGATTGTTTAACTCCGTTTTCGTTTCTCATTGTCCAACTTTTCGATCAGTCCGTCGGAGCAGGTTGGCAGGGCAACAGCACGGCAAGTGAAACCGAGTACAGTATTTAAGGCAGCGTATAAACCATTCACTTTTCAGCTCACCGCTCACCACAGCATTACGGCTGTGCAATTGGCCGCCTGCTCGTTGAAGGCAGACGTCACCTAATTTCTGGGTTTGGGGGCGACGGGTGTTGCCACTGGAAGGGTCCAGGGTGTTTCCACGGTACAGCTTCATGATGCATACCCACCCAGTGAGATCATCACAGGCGGAGACACGATTCGGATACAAACACTCGCGCACACGTGTATGTATATACGTAGGAAAACACACACGCATGCAAGTGCACACACGCACACAAACACAAAGATCACCCCTGTAGCCTTAACAGACTGTTGGGGCAAAAGTGCTGTTAGCGAGCACCTATGAAGGCTGGCACAGTACACGAGGCAGTGGGTACGCAGTACCATGCCCAACCGCCTTTGTCTCCGCAGACCATACCAGGTACTCATTTGAGGCTGAGTCGACCCAGCGAATGCCCAGCAAGCGGTTCAGAATTGCACTCGCCAGAGACGCTAGCCGTGGCCGGTAATCAAACCCAAGCTTGTCGCTGCGGTGATCTAGCCACCACTACGCCCACTCCTCACCACTGACGCACAAAGCAGGCACGCGCTATGAAACACCCGCGCACACAGACCGCCCATCGATTCATCGCATTCCACAGAAGTCTGCACTGCAGAACTAAATCCGAGGAAGGCACCCACACGAGCTCCGGTTTCACTCGGGTGCCTGCAACGCGATGGCAGTGACAACAAGCGCCACACATCCACCCACGACCGCAGCCCCCCACCCCCCCCCCAAACCCGCCACCACCACCCCTCACCACCGTGCCCATGTGGCGGTGTGCGGAGCGGGAGCCGGCGCGTATCTCAGCGCCGATGGCACCGGTGATTAACCTCCGTTGTGCTGCCGCGGGGGGGTGGTGGGGGGGGCGTGGGGGCGTACGAGCAGAGTCACGCACGAAGACTCGGAGCCCAGGTCGGCGAGCGGAACTGCATGGCCCACGTCGCGTCGGAGATACCGCTGAGATCCTGGGTTCGACTGCTGTGGCCCAGCCACAGCAGTCGAACCCGGTAGCGAGATGATGGGCTCAGCTCGGTCACCAAACAAGTCGCACAGAGGTCCATAGATTTATATCGAGAACTATATGCTAACGTAGACACCACAATGCTCACGTACAGATCCTTGGGCTTATGTGGAGACACACTGATGGAGTTGTGGATATTTATAATATCCGGGACGTGGCAGTGGGTGGAGAACGATTCCAATTCTACTGAAAATGAATAATACTCTTTGGTTCTTTCGGTAAAGTCACGTAGGTTTAAAATAAATCAGCGATTTATTTTAAATCGGTGATTTATTTTATTTTATACCTACGTGACTTTACCGAAAGAACCAAAGAGTATGGATTCCTGCAGTCACGAAAGCTTCAAATCAAAAATGAATAATGTTTGGGTTTACTGATGCGCGACAAACACTCCTTGCGGGCTTCTGTGCCCAGTGTGTGGAGAGAGAGGCTTATTGCAAGTTACTTCAGAAGCAGTTCCGTGACATCCTCTTCTTCTCTGGCATGAGGCGAGGTGCCGCTGCCTGCGAGCGTTCCGACTGGAGACCCCCCCCCCCCACCTTGCCTCCGTCTCGTGACGTGATGATGCGGGCGGCATTAGAATCAAACACGCGTCCGGGGTATTTGGCCGCAAAACATTTCCACGCTTCACTCGTGATGGCCAGGTCGCTTCTGAAAAAGAGCTACGTAGCTCAGTGGGGCCTTACCCCTTTTAAAATAAAAATAAAGTTTTACTCCTTTTTCCATGACGCCTCCCAAGAGGCCAGAGAGGGCGTGATGATGAAAACGATGGTTTGGTAGTGAAAACGTGGCGCTTGGCTTTTGCGCTGCAGAGGAAGTAATTCGCGCCACGTCGCACCCTGCACAACCTGCCTCGTCTGAGATTCCATCTGGAGCGTTTGGGTCAGGGGAGGATAATATGGGTGCTTTTTTTCTCTGTGTGCGTCTGACTCTTTGCGTGTCTGTCTGTCTCTCTGTTCGCATGTTGGTCTGTCTGCCTGTTTATCGATGTCTGTCGGTCTCTCCCCCTCCTGTCTGACTGCCTGCCGTTCTGTCCATCTTATTATCATTCTGTTTGTCTAAGCGTCTGTCTGGCTATCATCAAATCTGCTTGCCTGCCTCGCATTATTTTAGTTGTGCTCCATAGACTCAACAGACTAAAAAAGGTATGGCTAACATTTACAAACGTGATTTGTTACTTTGAACCTTACGACAGTTCAATTTTAATGTGCAATTTTATTGAGGGGCTATGCGCTGTCTTTGTGTGGTCTGGGACTATTGTTGTTGTTGTTGTTTTGCTGCCTTGCCAAGCTTGCATGTGGCGTTGAAATTAATGCACTCATGCAACTTGTACGTGGATTTGTATTTATTTTATTTTAGCGACTTGCTTACTTTTTCTCTATTTTGCACTCCTATCGTTTTTTGTTGTTGTTGTATCGTTTGTTGACGCAACTCGCTGACACGCCCATACTGGACACCTGTGGAAAAAGAGCTTCATAGCTCATCGGATTCTGCCTCCAGGATAAATTATTCATAATATGAAACATAATATCAACCAACTAAATAGCCAACCTACCTATTTACCCACCCGTCTTGTCTGCCCACATACCGTGGAACCTCCTTCTGATCTATCCTCCTAGCTGCCTGCCCTACTACATGTTTACGACTCACCCACCTACTTACACACCCACCAGCCCAGCCATATCTGTCTTGCGTGCGTTTCCACTCCCCATCATAAAAAAGAATGACTTATTTTACAATGCAGGAGAGCACCGCGTCTTCCCACAGCAGCAGACGTCCCTCCCCCCACCCCCCACTTTAGCCACACACACACAGATTTGTGGCGCCTCCGTTGGCCGTCTTCACACGGTGGTGGAGGGGGTGGGGCGAAGGGGGCGTTGAAAAACACGTCGAAGAAAATTCACGCTTGGGCGTGGATTACGCAACACGCGATTACGCAACACCTTGGATCACGCAACGCGCGATTCCGACGTGCACCACTTTCGTCCGTAAGTATAAGTATTCGATCCGCACTCCGGAAGCCGAGAGGTAGCCTTCAGGGCAAAACTCACCTGCGAGTCCTGAATAGCGACACAACCTTTACACATAAAATCTAAGTTTATTTCCCGTCGCATTGAGTTTACGATAGTTACCGTGCCCTCCCCCCAACCCACCCTCCCACATTTTATACAGAGACCCAGAGAGAGACAGCCAGACAAATACGGCTAACACAGAGATGATTACGCAGGTTGAAGGTTACACCCAAGACGTGGCGCGACAGTTCGGGGACTTGGTCCCGAATGGAGGGCAGCGACGGACCGCGGGGGAAGGGGGGGCAGCGACGAACCGCGGGGGGCAACGCGACGGCCAGAGGTCGCAACCGAGTACCCGATACCCGTACCCTACCTGATACCCGTACCCTACCCGATACCCAGCCGGGTACGGGTAGCCGTTTGCGACCCTGGTGCGGCCGGGTACGGGTAGGCCGTGAGTCACTGGTGAGTCACTGTTTGTCAGTCATTTCGGGTAGGGTACGGGTACGGGTAGGGAACGGGAACCCGTACCCGGCCCGGGTACTCATTTGCGACCCTGGTGCGGCCGGGTACGGGTAAGGAATCAAAACCCGTTTGCGACCTCTGGCGCAGGCCGCATGGTGCTGAACGACCCTCGGGCCCAGAGAAAACGGGCCAGAGGGCTTGGCCCGGGGGTGGCCGCAGCCCAGCTGCGAGAATAGCATGAAGCCGCGGTCTCTCCACTGCCGGATGAAGGCCCCCCCCCCCCTACCCTGCCGCGCAGTACTCACCGGTCTGGTGGAGGTGGACGGTGAGCTCGGCGCTGGCCGGCCCGTCGCCTGCCGCCGTGTACGCCAGCACCTGGACCGTCAGGTTGCCTCCGCCCACCGCGGAGACGTTGAGCCGTGCCTGCGCGCTCCTCCCGGCGTCCAGAGCCTCCTGCGGGCGAGCGCGGCGCCGCACGCGTCGACAGTTGGCTGTCAATCATTGTCGTTATTGCCATTATCTTTTTTAACGCGCAAATTAACCGATGCCGCTGCTGCGTTGCCAGTGGTGCACAAACACGAACAACAAGACGACTGAAGAAGAAGAACACTTTTCACGGAACGCGGAACGCAGAACGCGCACCGTCACAATGCGGTTTCTGAGCGGTCGACGACCAAATACTTTATTGAGATGCGCGGCTGAGCGGCACGATACGGTACGCCAAATGATACGGTGCGCGGAGGCGTACCCTCATCTCAGTTCTTTGTCCCGCCACGGCATGACGGCAGGCCGAGTTCACAGCACACACGTGATTCCCAGTAGCGGTAACTCCTCGTTTAACGCATTTTCACTGAACGTGGCACTTTTCAGGAACGCATCTACTATCTCTGCCAGCCGTGGATAGATCACGGCTGACAACGACGACGACGATGATTATGGTAGTGCCGTACCGGTGGGGCGCCATGCACCGAGTAGATCAGGCGGTAACCGCGCACCGCGCCGTTGGCCAGCGTCGGAGGGACCTCTGCCCACGTCACGTCGATCCAGTCCCCGTTCTGCATCAGCGAGACGTTCTCGGGCGCCACCTCCGGCACTGGCGCACGGCGACACACGACACGTTGGAGGAGCACATTAAAATGAACGAGCAGTCGAAATTATTCTTTTGAAGGACGATTCACTGTTGATTTTTTGGAGGTTTGGCCGCGTAATTATCCGGGCCGAAGTTGTGGTCATTTAACCCTCCACCACCTGACACGGCCAAACGAATGACATTTGTCACGTGGTGCACAAACGTTCATCGCGCCGGTTATAAGTTGTTGCAGCTCACTCGCCGGTAAGTTTAAGAACAATTCCCACAACCAATTTTAATTAAAAATTGATTTCATATATTTAAAATCAATATATACAAAATATTTTTCGTGGGACAACTTAGGCCACGTCATTATGTGGCTTTAACCAAAAATCACTTACGAATGATAATATGGGCTGCAAAAACCTGCGTCCACGGGTAATCAAAAGTGAATTGTAAACATCTCATAGCTATTAATAAACGTCATCACCTGCTCACACTTACCCCCTTCCGTGGTGTTGCCTTGTGACCAATCCGACCAATCAGAGCGGCCGACCTCGTTGTCACAGGCGACTCGCAGCTGGTACGTTGCCATGGCGGCCAATCCTTCAATCACGTACCAGCTCGGAAAGGGGGCGGCAGTGACCTCCCAGGCTTGCTCATTGGCTGTCGTGTTGGAGGCGGAGCCACGAGGCATGGAGGCAGGGCCCGTGGAGGCGGTTGTGGTCGAGGAGTTTGTGGTGGAGGCAGTGGAGGTGAATCCACGTGGAGGGAGGGTGGGTCTGCTGGTGATGCTGGTGTCCGAGGTGAGGCCCTCTCTTAGAATCTGGTAGCAGAGGGCAAAATGCTCTTAAGGCATGCCTTTAATCACCATTATCATCAGCCATGATCAATCCACTGCTGGATGAAGGCCGCCCCAATCGCCTTTCCTCTTGGTTCCGTGACGCAGCAATCCTCCCAGCGTCTGCGCACAAGCCGGTCTCATTGCTCAATCTCCCCGGTGGACGCCCTAATGGGCACCTTCACCCCCCTTTTAATCGTGGCAATTTTTTGTCATTTTTTCCACGTTGTTTTTCCAAACGTCCTACAGCTGTGGTGTCATGAAAATGGCCCATGGAAGGGGATATCACAGAACTGCTTCTGAGATCCCATTCAAGTGCCCTCCTATCCGCACAGTACGGGCCAGCACCTTCTCAAGCACCCTGCAGCAAAGTGACGCTCGTCACGAGACGGTCAACGTGATATTTCTAATTCTCTGCAATTCAGCCAAATTGAGTGTGGCGTAAAATTTAACGCGATGTCTTCTTTTTATGCAGCCATTGGTGACCGGTCCGTCTGAGACTGTCCATTCTCTAGGCTTGAGAACCCAGTATAACAACGGGCGGTTGAAACCTGGATTCCAACTCGGCTGGCTTGTCAGCAGAACCTCTGACCCATGCGTCACCTGGCCACCCCATGAGTCACCTGACCACCTTAGCACACCTACATTTCAATCCCAATCCTTGAAATCTTTTAACCCTACTCTGCACAGGTGGCCGAAACCTGGATTCCAACTCGGCTGGCTTCTCAGCAGAGCCTCTGGCCACCCCATGGGTCACCTGACCACCTTAGCACACCTACATTTTAATCCCAATCCTTGAAATATTTCAACCCCACTGCACAGGTGGCCGAAACCTGGATTCCAACCCAGGTTCTCAGCGATGTCGCCCGAGTTGCCCTTAACCTCGGAGCCTCCCGGCCGCCTCTATTCCTATCCGTTGATCTATGTATGTATTTGCGACAGTGGAGGAGGAGTGCCACGCCACCTGGATGATGCAGCTCGCGATGGGTGAGAATCCCTCGAAGCCGGCCACCCAGGAGACGTTGAGGGAGTGGGCGGCCGCCCTCGGCACAGACACGGCCCCGGGGGCGGTGGGCACGACTGTGAGTGTGGCACGGCGCAGAGAGGGAGAGAGGGGACACAGTGAGAAGAAGGGAGAAAGAGAGGGGACGGAGAGAGAGAAACTGCGAGAGATGGTAAGAGCGACACACGCAGTGAGACACATGGAGAGATGGAGAGAGACACGGAGACACAGGGAGAGACAGAGGGAGAGACACAGGGAGAGATATGTAGGGAGAAAAACACACAAGAGACAGGGAAAGAGATACAGAGAGAGACAGTTAATGAGTGTTAACACGAGGGAGGAAGCCAGGGCATCCGGAGAAAACCTGCTTGCGAGTGAGGGGGCAACCAGTGGGCAACCACGCACAGATGATATTAATCCGCACTCTGCTGTACCACCTCCTCCTGGTGAGCAAGGGCACGGCTCCTACTGGACGCCCCACGGGAAGGGAGTGTCGCAACGTCTGTGTGTTTGTGTACGCGATCCACCAACCCTCGCTGCTGCCTCCACAGCGTTGCGTTACAAGCAGCCACGTGCAGCGAGCGTGGCCACCGCTGCCAGATTCTCCTTCCGGCACATGACGAGATAATGTGTGAAAAGCTAAAAGCGTGATTATCGAGGTTGGTGACCGAGCCCGGCTAAAATGAGCCCCCGAACAAGAAAAAAGAGAGTGCTGCCCGACTCGCCTTTGATGTTGACCAGTGCATTGTGGGAGACGCTGACGCCCCTCGCGTTGGAAGCGTGGCACGAATACTTGGCGCTCGTCTCCTCTCCTGGGGGAACAGAAAAGAATGTTCGCTGAAGCCACAGCCTCTGAACAAATCCTCAAAAAAACACAAATCCTCCGATCGGCAGAGCCGCGCAAATTTGCGAGCCGATCCGACATCTGCTGCGAATTGTCGAGCGAGGACCGGCACGACTGAAGCGCAGAGCTCAAGACGGCGACCCGGGTTTGATCCACGCGCCCGTCGCTCTTCGGGAAATGATACCGCAAGGTGGGTTTGCCAAAGGGCCGATGGAAAGAAGTGTTTGAGAAAGTCACAGAGATTCGTTGGAAGTATGGACAAATAAGGAGTCATCGATGCTGTTGATGAAGCAAAATAAATAAAATCGTGAGGACGTTTTGGTATTCGCGCGATCGTTATTTTAGCGGGAAGGATATCAAGAAGGCACGGAGTTTTACAGACACTGTTCCATAAGTTTGCTCGTGTGGATCCGTGAGTGGCGGGGCGATTTTGCTGTGCGTTTCTCAACAGAGCCATTTGTGGTGTAAAGACAGTGGCAGCAGCAGCAGCAGTAGTGGGATGACATCAAAGGCCTACAACAACAATGCAACAACACTCCACTAAAGTATAAACTAATGTTATTTTTTTATTTAAAGCTTTCGTGACTGCAGAGATTCATATTCTTGGTTCTTTCGGTAAAGTCACGTAGAAGGGAAACAATAAAATAATAAAAATATAAAATGCAGGTAAGGCAATGTATTGCAGCAGCCAAATACTCTAAACGCGTGTCGATACTAAATTTGGTGGGAAAAACCGGAGGACCCAGAGAAAAAAAACACGCGACCACGGGGAGATAGAGAAAGAGAGACACGCAAACTCCACATATACAGCAGGTGCCAGGATCGGGAAAGAATCCACGACCTCCTGTGTACCAAACGAGGTAGTTAACAGTCAAGATGCTGAAAAGCGCTTGATTTGTAATGATTACTTTGTGTTGTTGTTCGAATTAAATGTCGTGCGGGGGGAAGGGATGCGAGTGTTTCGCGAGAGCGGTCGAGCGCCACTTTCTTCCGCAAAAACTAAAAAAGTGGAAACGCGACGGTACACGGAGCGCAGCCGAACACGCCGCTGCTATTTCCGCGGGCTGTGTGTGTCTGTGTGTGTGTGTCGGTGTGTGTGTGCAGTTGGCACAGTAGGGGGTACAGCTGGTGTAACTACGGGTCATCACGGTCAGCCAACCCATGGCACCTGGGTCTGTCCAGAGACCTCCTGTCAGCGAGCCTTTGACACTTCACATGACTTCAAGGTGCACCTGGCCTGGCACGGGTGCCATGGTGATGTCACCATCACTTAGTGGAGAATGGTGGGTATTGGTATCGGTGTGTGCAGGGCGTGGTGCGGGCCACCCACTCCCTCGTGTGCCATGTCAGCCTTCAAAGATGCAATTCGCTAACAGCACTTGCCCCAACAGCCTGTTAAGAGTAAATGGGGGATCTTTGTGTGTTGTGTACAGGGTCAAGGTCATACGTGTGGTGGGAGCGGTAGTATCATGGTTCGTGCTCTGCACGACGAACCCGGTGACCCGGGTTTATATGTGGGGCACTTCAGAAAACTTAAACAAAAACTAAGAAACGTTAACGACTGTATTTCATTTTTCCCAGGTAAAGCCCACTGGGCTACGAGCTCTCGTCATTCATAGGCGACCTGACCACACGCGATGACAGCTCATTGATCGTGGCTGCTATCACCATCGCACGTGGGAATTCATAGGAGCAGCTAAGTCATATCAATGCGCGTTGATTCTCAATCCACCACGAGCAGAGAAAGACAGAACACTCAGACTCCAAATGTCAAATATTATACAACATTGCCAGGGTCCGGGATCGAACCCACGATCTCCTGCGCACTGAGCAACGGAGCTCAACATCTCGCCACCATCCCAACGCCCAAAGCTCTAGCCAATGAGTAAATTATGAAGTATCTAATGCGTATCGTTCCGCGGTAATTGAACACAACCTGATAGTCTTGGAAGGACACGTGTTATCAATGACCCACGACGGGTTTCTATCCAAAATTGTTTTCCAAACCGAAAAAAATATGTTCGGCTTTTAAATTTTTTATATATATAATAAATCGTGAAAAATGCCCCCCGGCATAAAAAAATGTGTTCCCGTTCTGTCCGAGGATAAGAGCGTTTTTTTCCCTCACTCCTGGAATGAATGGAATTTTTTTTAGCAGAGAAGCACTGCTGTTTACAAAGATCGCTATCCCACCCCGCGGGCCCCTGAGCTGTGGACAATCGCCGTGTTGTCACGTGCCCTGTGCCTTGTAGGCCTCGGAGATGGGCGACAAATTAAAACTATTTTAACCATTTTTATTTTATTTTATTAGCTAAGGCCCTACTGAGCTCTATAGCTTTTTGTTAAGAAGTGACCTGGCCACAAATGATAGCTCAAAGAAGTGGCTTATCATCATGTGGGAATTTATAGCAGCCAAAAACAATAAACGCATGTTTCTAAATGTGGAGGGAAACACCGGAGGAACCAGAGAAAAATCCACGCGACCACAGGGAGAACACACAAACTCCAAGTATACAACAAGCGTTAGGGTCGGGATCGAACCCACGACCTCCTGTATACAAGGCGAAGTTGTTAACATCTCGCCACTTTGGCATCCCAATTATCACCGTCTCTGATGGCGTTTTCGGGCCGTGCCACGCGTGCTGTTCAGCACGGTGTCCGATGTTTCGCGACACGTGCCGGGAGCTTGGAAGCTTCTTCGGCAAAGAATGTAGCACGGAGCAAACGGGGCATTTAAATATCGAGCGGTGGATCGGTGGCGCATTTGTCAGCAGCCTCCGCTATAAACCCAGCTGCCAGAGTTCGCATTCATGACACTCGAAGCGCTTGCCACAAATGAACCACAATATATTTCTGATCTCAAGCAGCATAAACCGTCACGCAAACTCGAGTCATCCTCGCAGCAGCAGCGGCGACTTTTGGCGAGGCATCGAACAAAGACGGCCACCGCATCGCGTGCTTTCAGATGCGCTTCTGCGGTAGTCTGCCTCCTGATATTAGGATGCCACTGGAGCTATGCACTTTGATCTCATCTATATTGAAAACTCATTTCTTTAGAACCGTTTGTTGTCCTTCCCACCCACATCTCCAATTAGCACGACTGGCTGTGTATGTTGCGAAAGAAGTTCAACATACACACAGAGTTCTAATCCTGACCACGGCTAACATCAGCGGCAAGTAGTACCTGGACCAGAGGTCGCAAACGGGTTTTGATTCCTTACCCGTACCCGTACCCGGCCGCACCAGGGTGGCAATCGGGTACCCGTACCCTACCCGATACCTGGCTACCCGTACCCGGCCGGGTATCGGGTAGGGTACGGGTACCCGATTGCGACCTCTGGGATGAGGCCACGTTGCAGGCGCGGGTGGGTTGATTCTAGGAACTTGAATTGTGAGAAGAGACAAGACGTTGGGAATGAGTGACAAACGGTGACTCACCAGTGACTCACGGCCTACCCGTACCCGTACCCGGCCGCACCAGGGTCGCAAACGGGTACCCGTACCCGTACCCGGCCGGGTAAGGGTAGCCGGGTATCGGGTAGGGTATGGGTATCGGGTACCCGAATGCGACCTCTGACGTGGACCGGTCCTGGTTCCCACCATTCACTCACCAACCCACTCTGACCAGCGTGGTGAAGTATGGCCAAACAAACCCCATGGGTCCCCACCTCGCCCTCTCTTCGTAGCCCAATGCCAACTGGGCACTTACAGCCCATTGCACCGTTACACCTTCAACAGACGCATCACTAGCAGGTAGACCTTCATCCAGCAGTGGATTGTGCAAGTTAACCAATGTACGGACCCTCGTATGTGACGACAGAGGCACGTCAAAGCACGTGAATAGTTTCTTCTTCTAAATTAAACAATTTACAAATAGATTTCAAAGCATTCGTCCAATGCTGCATCATTCCCTGCAGAGTCGCATTTCATAAACAATACGAATGCCAACACATGACTAAGCAAGCTCTGGTTACATAACTCTGCTCACAATGGGAAAATAAATTCCTCACTTCTGCCACTTGCTTTATATGAATGACCAACGTTATGCAAACAGGCAAAGAAAAGTGTGAGCAGCTGAAGATCTTATTCATTATTTCCTTTTACATATTCCTCTTATTCATATGCCGAGTCGGCAAACACGCGTACAGGATGAGTAGACCCCGAACTCTCCCGTACCTCCCCACCCTCGTCCAAATCTCTAACTTGACGACTCAATGGGAACAGTTTCAAATGCGTTGCTTGTTCCACCAGATGACAAAATAACGCAGTGTCATCCAATTCCAGCGCTTGAGATGTTCAGCTCATGTGGGTCCCTAGAGTTTTGCAACCGCAGCTGGCGAGGGCCCTGGTGCGAGGAACGTAATGGGCCCCCCCCCCTCCTCCTCTGTACCCCCCCCCACCGCCTCCGTGCACTCCCCACCCTTCG
Source organism: Lampetra fluviatilis (assembly GCF_964198595.1). NCBI lineage: Eukaryota > Metazoa > Chordata > Hyperoartia > Petromyzontiformes > Petromyzontidae > Lampetra > Lampetra fluviatilis. Next base: position 9,310,141 of record NC_136299.1, on the reverse strand, counting down.
CCCCATACCCCCCATTCGGGCCTCTCCTGTTTGCCCGTCAGGCCTCGGTGCAGTTGCACTGCCTGCATACTTCATGAAGCTCACGGACGTATCACCGCAAAAAAAATTAGGAATAATCAACAGCGGTTTGTTAATCTACTGTTGGGTGAAAGGCTCCCCATGTCGTCACGTTGCTCCTGGGGGTTGTTTGACCATACTTCACCAGGCTGGTCGGTGTGTGAGTTGGTTTAATCCTTCTCTTTGTGGACGTCGCGTGTCATTAGTTCCCATGACCTCCGTGGCCACAAGATGCGCTACAATGGACCACAATGTAAATGCATATAAAGAATTGGTTCTTGAATGGAATTTTGACCCCGAATTGTGATGATTCATCAAATGTAAATGGGGAGGAGGGGGGCGACGGAGGGGGGTAAGGGAGGGGGGAGGGCTCTAGGTGGAGGCGGGGGGGTGAATCTTCATAAGTCTGGTCGGCAGATTCTTGATAAACAAAAAATACCGCTGATAAAATTTGCAATCGTGCACATTTTTACAGGGAAGTGTTTTTGCCATTGGTGTTTTGTTTCATTCACTAATGCGTTGTTTACGAACATTACAGGCACAAGACATTCCTCTCTCCGACACGTGCGCTCACAATGTTCACGTTGTTGCGAGAGGACACAGCGGGACCCCCTGTTGTGCCAAGACAGGCGTTCTACTGAAGATGCCACCCGGCCAATCGGAGCAAGACACACCAACTTTCACCAAACCTCCAAACACCACGCGCCAATGCGTCGCCCTCAAACGTGTCCGGTCTCGCTGCAGACGCAACTGAAGAAGCTCTCGGCAACGGAGCAGAACGTCGGACATCGCGGCCAAACCAGATATTTGCTTCTGTGCGCACGGAGATTTGGAACGAGCCCCTACGAGAGATCCGAACGGATCCTTTGTCTCGCGACGACGGTGGCGCGCAGATGACGCAAGAGATCAACAAAACGAACGAACCAACACCGCGTAACATTCGGCAGTTCCGTCGCGTCCCAAACCCGCGCGCACGCACCTCGAACGAGCAGCACGGAGGGGGACTCCTCCGCGTGGTTGAGGGGGGCCCCGTTACGGAACCAGGTGATGAGCACGGGATCGGGGGGACCCTCGGCGGCGCACGTCACGTTGAAGGCGGCCCCCCGCAACACGCTCACGCTCGCGGGGTCCTGCGTAAAACTGGGCAGCCCTGGCGAGGAGAGAAGGAAGAGGGGGGTGCGCGCGGAGCGTTGCGCACCGTACGAGGTCAGAATTGCGACATTGCATTGGCTTCCGGTTGTCGAACGGATACGACAAAAGGTCGTACCCGCTACACACGCAGAGCGCTTGCCACAAATGAACAACAATCCCTCGCTGATCTCGTCCAGGAGCTTAAAACCATCATCACGCGAACTCCGGTCGTCCTCGCGGCAGCGGCTTCTGTGTGGCTATCGAAGAAAGACGGTCGTCGCATCGCGCGCTTTTAGATGCGCTTCTGCGGCCGTCTGGAACGCTCTTCCTTCCGATGTTAGGAAGCCGCTGGAGCTATGCGTTTTTTAATCTAGATTGGAAAGTCATTTTCTTGTAACTGCTTTTTGTGTTTGGTTTGTTGTCCTTCCAACCTGCACGGTTGCCTACGTATGGTGCGAAAGAATGTCAACGTACATATACGTACGTGAACGCGATCGCACCTCACGACGCCACGCGGCAACAGTGAGCATTATTTATTCTAGAGAGAGAGAGGCAGTCATGGGCAGAGGGAAAAAATTAACCCGTAAAAACAAAGTTTTTCACTATAAATCCTTTATATGCGTGGCGGCTAGAGTCCTCTCGTCCTCTGGCTTGAGATGGCTGCCACCTATGGGTCAGATGATTGCCTGCCACCATTAAGCAATTGGTAATTAAATATAATTTATTTTTTCCTAAAAAGTGTAAAATGTCAGCTCGATTGGATCACGGGAAGTGGGTTAAAAAACGACCGAAATATTTGCACGGTCGTAAGCGCGCAAGCAAGCAAGCAAGCGAAATTAATATAAAGGATTTAAAAAAGCAAGCTATCTGAAAATTTAACCCAGCTGTGGAAAAATCATGGCCGACCAATGATGATGACGAGAGGCAGCTTCAGCGACTAGCATGGGAGGAGAAGGCGGCGAATCCGTTCCTTGCCTCCAAACGAGGCATCCCTTCATGTGCTTGAGGGCAAATGAAAGATCGTGAAGTGGCATGCCCACTGACCTTCGACCCTGAGGAAGCCTTCGTCCGACAGCAGCACTTGTTGGCTCTCTTCCACGCGGCAGCGGTACGCCCCCGCGTCGGTGCGCGCCACGGGGTGGATCCTTGGAACACGAGCAGACAGTTCCACCGCGTTAGAAAGTAAACTACGCAATAATATCTTCTTGGTTCTTTCGGTAAAGTCACGTAGAAGGGAAATAATAAAATAAAAAAACATTCACATCATGCTAATCTCCCAGTTACGTGATAATTTCTCACTTTAACATCATGCTAATCTCTCACGTTACAATAGCTACTTCTATGCTAAATTCCTCTGTTGATATGTAAACTCCTTTGTCAAGGCACTCTGCTCCTCCCATCCAGCTTAAATACGCTGCCAAGCTTGGCGGTGTTCATTGGAGCGCTGTCTTTCCGACAGCTCTGTTCTTCACCTGAGGACGGCTGCTTGTGTTGTGGCCGAAACGTCGTGAGAATTTTATTTTATTATGTTTTTTTTTTATTATTTCCCTTCTACATGACTTTACCGAAAGAACCATGAAGATGAATCCCTGCAGTCACGAAAGCTTTAAATCAAAATTTACCGGAAGAACCAAGAAGATGAATCCCTGCAGTCACGAAAGCTTTAAATCGAAATTTACGCAATAATAGTGAGAGGTGACTGGGGTAGAGCTCAGTGGATCAGCAAGCCGACCCAGTAATTATTCGAATGTTGGGCCCCCTACGTTGGAATGTGGTTGGAACCGTCGGACCAGCGTTGCTCCAAAGTTCCACGTTTACTGGGGTGCCTGAGATCCCGAGTTCGAATTTGGGTTTGAGCCACCCAACGAAGGTTAAGCTGAGTTCTCAAGTGAGTGCAGTGAGTCACGTCCACCAAGCAGATGGAGCGATGAAATCGGCGCGTGTGCAGGTTCTGGGCAGATCGTTACACCGCAGGTCTGTGAGAGATGGCAGCAGTTTTTGGGAGGCCTTAATCCAGCAGTGGATTGACCATGGCTCCTGCTGCCAATGATGATGATGGAAAACAGACGTGCCAAGACACTGAATGTCTTTAAACCGGTGCAGAGTTACTTTCATCGCCCGTGGCCGTGCGAACTCGGCCACCCACGGTAACGTGGCGGCCGCTGCCGGTCTGCGGAGCAGAGACAATGGAACCGAGCGTGCACGCGGACGCTCCCACGTGACCAAAACATCTCCTCTTCCTCCTCATTCCCGATGTTCCTCTCTGCAACGAATAGATCGTGGCGCGCGATGTGAGGCGTTTATTTTTTTTAACCAACCACGTAAGGCCTACCGAGCTATTTAGCTATTTTTTCAGAAGCAACCTGGTTATCACAAATGATAGCTTAACGAAGGGGCTTGCCATGTGGAAATTTACAGCAGCAGAATACTCTCAACGCATGTTTCTAAATGTGGAGGGGAAAACCGGAGGACCCGGAGAATAATCCACGTGATTACGGGGAAAACATGCAAACTCCATATCCAGGAGTCGGGGTCAGGATCGAACCCACGACCTCCTGTATACCAGGCGAGGGAGTGAAAATCTCACCACTGCGGCTCCCCCAAATTCAACCCCGCTACTGCGGTCCCCCGTGGCCTCGTGGGCAAGTGGCTGGGACATTGACAATGGGAGGTGGGAACGTAGCACCTCCGATTGGCACAGTTGCCTATGTACGGTGAGAAAGAGGTTCAACGTACATACGTATGTACAACACGGCTCTTGGCTCAACTCGGCGAACAAACAGAGCAGGAAACAGCTGCCACCGCCGCAGCCGCCGCACCGAAAGAGAGAACGTTGAGGTTGTTTGACCATACTTCACTATCTTGGTCAGTCCTGGGTTGCTGAAGAGGGGAAACCCCCCCCCACCCACCAGGACAGGTTCAGATATCCCTCCCCATTGACGTTAGCCGTGGCTGGGAATCGAACTCGGGCCGCCTCGGTCGATAGCGCAGTGCGCTAACCACTGTGCCACCGCTCAATTGCGATTCCAACCAACGTTTGATGAAAACAGCTGAGGTTGTCGAGTGGTCATCTGGCGGATATAGCGACGACAACAGGTTGAGTTGATAGACATGCCTCTGTTTTTCTTTAAAAACTAAAATGAGTTGGCGTGGTTAGGGTGCAGGGCTGTCTGAAGAAGTGAAATACATTTTGTGGCAATTCGTGGAATGTCAGCGTGTTCTCTCCGTTTCAGTCACAGATCATGGCTCCTTTCAAGCCCGTGAACTGAGATTTACCGCAACCCTTACCACACCTGCAGAGAACATACCGGCTCGGATTAAAACCACACGAGGCTTAGCCTCGTTTATACGTTAATCAATAAACTACTTTAAAATGAATAAGTGAGTGTAACAAAAAAAAAGGAATCAACTGGACCAAAAATGCAAAGATTTATTCCCTAATCCAGAAATCAATCCGCTGCTCGAGAAGAGTTGTAAAGCTCGCGAAAGCAATATGCTAAAGTCGTTTTTTTGCAGTTAATAAAAGTAAATTGGGCGCGGCGGTCGGTGCAATGCACCGAACCCGCCACCCCACCCGGTTCGATTCCCGGCCACGGGTGACGTGGGTGGCGAGGGACGTTCGCCCCCTTTCAGAAACCGGCACCGAGCAGCGAGGCGAGCTACGGCCGAACAACCCCCGGTGCTTGGCACGTTGTCGGGAGGCCTTCATCCAGCAGTGGATTGAAATATTACAGAGAATCGATCAACCGTTTCGTACGAATAATGCCAAGCGGCAAATCTGTGCGTGCGTTTGTTTGTTTGACAGTTTTGTGTGCTTTGGTCCGAAAAAAAACCTCATCCAAAGTGAGGGGTCGTTTTAGAAGCTCACGTTACAGAGTTTATGCCAACGGGGTTGATGCAACGACCAAACCAAAATTTACATTTGATCTGATAAATTTGGATAATTCTGCTTATCATTTACATTAGCCCGGTTCATGATACGAGTCACACATTGGAAAGGCAAGCGCCATTGGGGGGGGGGGGGGTATGGGATTGTGTAGGGGAGCGGGGCAGACGTAAAATTCCAACAAGTTTCCCACCCGCTCGCTCGTAGCAAACACCTGTTTTTATTATTGTTATTATCGTTTAAAAATGTTTATGCAGTTCCACCCCCACCCCCTCTATTTTTGAAGGTCAGTGCTGACAGAGCACATTGACAATTTATTTACTTATATAAATGGTTTACTGTTGAGAAAAGTAAGTGTGGCGAGAAAGGACGATGGCCGGTGGGTGAGAATAACGATGTAGCGGCAGCCAACGGAGGAAACGCGCCCGAGAGAGCGTCCGGCGCGGAGATGGAGCAAATGAGATCCACTCGTTTACTGGAGCTACGTAGATTTTTAGTCGCAGGACTGTGCGTGATGGTGATGCCTTTGGGTCGCCTTCATCCAGCAGATGATGGTGGTGATGATGATGATGAGGAAGTTTAAGTTCGAAGGCTATTTTGTTTAACCGGGTGAGAACTTAAAGAGACCAGGGGAACAGCCTCACTTGCGAGAGTGAGCCGGGGTCACCAGAAGGCCAAAAAAAAACGAATTCAACAAAGCAGAGCACAGAGTGACCGAAATAAACAGAAATCAGACCAAAAATAGAAGAAAAAAAATAGAAAAACAAAGCAAAAAAACAACTCTGTTTTGCAGATGAAACAACGACCACTGCGAGTGACAAACAAACCGAAAACGCGACAGTCGGTCACCGTTGGAAGAAGAGAACGCGAAGTTGCCAGTGTGGCGGACACAAGCCCATTCATCGGGAGCGCTCGCTCGAAGAGACCGCGGGGGTAATTGTTCACGAGCACACAGCGAGCGGCCCGGCTGAATTAGCATTTTGTGCACGACGGCTTGGCTGGGTCAAAACAAGGCGCAGATCGCCGACCCAGAAAGGGCCGCAGGAAAGTCTCAGAATTGGCACTGAAGGGTGCCAATTACTAAAGTGTAGTTTTGCGGAACGCAGGCCCATATACCCAAAATAACAAGCGGCGAGCGACAAAAACAGCGTCGACTGGAGGTGTAAATGATGAAGAGTGAATGCGTTTCTTTTGTTGAGTGAGGTTGTCATTATCAGAGCTTGGGGAAAGAGACTAAGGGAGGGAATTCCAAAGTGGAGCGGTGCGCGGGAACAGGCGGAAAGTGAAGTTGGGCGATCCGCAGTGTGGCAGTGTGGTGAGTGGGATAAGTGAGAGTGTGGACGGGTGAGTTAGTAAATGAGTGAGTGAGTGGGTGAAGGGGTGAGTTGGTGAGTGGGTGGGTGGGTGGGTTGTTATGACCTACAGTGTGGTGAGTGGGATGAGTGAGAGTGTGGATGGGTGAGTTGGTAAATGAGTGAGCGAGTGGGTGAGTTGGTGAGTGGGCGGGTGGGTGAGTTGTTATGACCTACAGTGTGGTGGATGAGACAAAACAATCAGTCTGGTAGACATGGCCCTCAAAGTGGATGGAGGAATCGATTTTAACCTGGTGCAGCGAGGCAGGAGCTGGGTGCTCCCCTCCAGCTATGGCAGCGGCATTCCAACTTTGGACAAATTCATGATTTGTACCATCGCAATAATTGTTCGGAGTTACAGAAGTAACAAAAACGAAAGACATTCACCAAAACCGCTGCACACGGGAGGAAAACTAATTAAAAAATTGGCGACGTTTCGGGTAATGGCCTTTCTCCACAGCAGGCCAATGGTGCGTTGGTTAATATTTTGTTTGCAGTGCCTGCTCACCCTGCTGCCAGCGCGGTGCCACAACCTTCCCTCCAGAGCTAAGGATGGCTTTGGCACAGAAGAGAAAGCCGAAGGAGCTCGCTGCAATCAAGAGGGCGGCTGGCAGCTAAGGCAGCTTCGCAGGCAGCGCGACGCAACACGGCAGCCTGCTACGTTCCGGCTTGACCGCCCCCCTCTCCCACAATCCCCCCAACCACCACCAATGGTTTGGAGTCGCACAAGCCAAATTTCCACTTCTGCAGGAAATACTGAGCCCAACTCATAACTCAACACAACCGCGTGCCTCCTTACTGTCGCCGTTCGTGCCAACTGCTTGCTTTTAGCTGTTGTGCAATGATATTCCGTTCTTACGGTCGCTGCTACTGCTCCCACTGTGGCAGTCATACAAGTGCAATGACAGTAGAGTCAATCTACTGTGTGAGTGGACTAGTGGCCACGTGAGGTAATGACAGAGTCAACTTGTAGTGCGAGTGGACTGGTGGCTGCGGGAATGATCGAGAATAGGAGCGTGGCCAGGTGACGCAAGAGGACGGTGGAGTCTGCCGGTAGAGCGAGCGTATATAAGGGAGATGCGCGGGAGACTCAGGGCTGTTGCAGTGGGGTCAAGTGCGAGCACGTGGCGCCTTAATAAAATTAACCATCTCAAGACAAGTGCGTCCAATTCGTCTTTACACAAGTAAAAAAACTCTCAAACCAATCTGGGATTTTCTAGACCACGGGGTCGGCAAATCCAAATAACAAGAAAATAATTTTTTTTTTAGAATTCACTATAAGACTCAATGCTTAATAAATAACGTCACGAAGCAGCCCTTAAAGAGCCGCATGCGGCTCTGGCAAAGATAAAAGTGCAGCCATGCGATTGCTTGCTCACGCCATTGCTGGCGAAAAAAGGCTTCCAATACTGGCACCTCTAGAGCCGATCTGCAGGGTAGTTGGCCTGCTCTTCCACACTGGCGAAATGTCGCGGAAGAGGTCCGAGTACCCACACTGTACCCCACCGCACGCGACCTGCCAATTAACTAACGGAGACACTCTAATAACCATTGGCTATGTTGCTCACCTCCATTAGTGATCTATTCTTGATTTCCTATATACTGGTGGAGCTTCACCAATATCCGTCATAACGCGCGCACATTTGCAGACGTAGTGGCCGCGACTCAGAGGCACGGAGCCAAGCTCAGAGTCGCTCAAAAGCATGATTGTAGAGGTGAGTTTTTAAGTCTCTCTTGAAGGAGGCGATTGAGGTGTATAGACGCCTTTATGGCCCTGTGTTAGTCGTAATGAATTGGGATGACGATGTAATCGAAAATTGTAATTCAAGATACCAATGATGCTGTCACTATAACTGACCCATGTTTTGGCTGTCCTGCCACGTCCCATCTCATTTGTGCATGAGCTGAACTCATCCGCTCCCCTTCCCCGTGGCTGCGTTGTCCCCTTTCAACGGTCCCGTCTTTCAGCAGTCATCATCCCTTCTCGCCATGAAGTTGTGCGCTGCCCAAGCCCACTTGCATTCCATTTACAGACAACTCAACACGTCCGTAATTTTCACCGTGGCCTTAAAAGGAGAAGAAATATGTAACAGGCGACGTTTCGTCAAATGTCCCTTTTGCATGCCACAAAAATCAATGCGCCATTACCTGAAGCATCGCCGATGATGGAGTGCCATGGTGGCGAGATGTTAACTCCCTTGCCGGGTATATAGGAGGTCGTGGGTTCAATCCCGACCCTGACACCTGTATATTTGGAGCATGCATGTTACCCCCGTGGTCGTGTGGATTTTTCTCTGGGTCCTCTGGTTTTTCCCTCCACATTTAGAAACACGCGTCTACAGTGTTTGGCTGTTGCTATACATGTCCACGTGATAAGCCACTTTCTTGAGCTATCATTTGTAGCCAGGTCGCTTCTGAAAAAGAGCCGTGAAGCTCAGTGGGACTTACCTGGTAATATAAAAAGTTTTTTTTATTTCGTTGATATCTTTTTCCTTTAAAGGCCACAGTGTCACGGACGAATGCATCGAGTTTATTTTTGTTGTTGTTGCTACTTGTGTTATTCCACCACTGCCAACCCAAGCAGCAGCCAGCAGCGTCACCAAATGTATCTGTTTACATTCACGTGCAGTGGATGCGGCATGCCCGATTTGCATTGGCTGCCTCGTCAGGTGGAGAGCCAGTTTTACCAACCGCAAAGGAATGACGACGATGAAGGCCCGACGGCAGCGAAAACACCCTGCGCCTACGACCAGATCACTCGGAACGCGCCCGATCTCGCCAGATCTCGAAAGCCAAGCTGGCTTTGACGCCTGGCTAGTTGCTTAAGTTGCGAGACCGCTGTGCATAAATCAGGTGTCGTGAGCTGCTGCATGGGCTACGCTTATTTTTGCTCTGGTTTCTATCTGCCTCGTTGTTCTATTTTATTGTACGTTGTTGATTTTGTAACTTTGGTCACCGGGGTCACTCTTGAATAATCACCGGGCAAACGAGATAAACTGCAAATTACGTTGTCAGAGCGGGGCCGTGCTGACAAATCCACTTTGGTGTCGTACAAACTGTGCCCTAACGCCTATATCAGGGGTCGGCAACCTACGGCTCCGGAGCCGCATGCGGCTCTTTACGGGCTGCTTCTTGACGATATGTACGTATGTACAGTATGTACTCAGATGCATTGCGGCTCTTGAAATACTGAATTTTGTACCGAATTGGAAAGAAATGGCTCTTCTTGTAATTTTGGTTGCCGACCCCTGACCTATATGCTTCACATCTTCACCAACCCCCACTGACCGCAGTGACCAGCACGGCGAAGTTTGGTCAAACAATCAGCACAACTCGCGCGGCATAGCCTTCATCCAGCAGTGGATCTACCATAGGGGCTGTGCAGTGAAACGTACATACACGGAGACTGGAATGAATTGAGAAAAAATAAAACAGAACAGCAACAACAACAACAACAGCATTGTCAATTTTTTGGTGACAAACCACCAACGAGGCTTGCCTCCGTAAACTCAATTTCTCCGTGTTCTTTTTGGACGTCGTTTAATTAAAGTGTGACTAAACGAGATTGAGTCAGAGAGCATTAACGTGTTCGTGGGGGCTTTTTGTTCTGGCCCCTGTATCATGCTGAGCTCCAATACACCCACCCACCCCGACCAACGCGGGATCCAGCCAAGACCTAGTGGAGACCAGGGGTTTATCTGTGGCTTGTGTGGGGGGCCGCTTGGGTGGGTGGGGGGGGATGTCGCGAGGGGGTTGGCAATGATGGTGGCACCCAGCTTGGCATGCTATGCCATGGAATGAGAGTGCAAGGCTGCTGCTAAGCTGTGAGTAATCCTGTTTACTGGCAAGGGGCACCCCCGTGTTAAAAAAGAAACACTTACAGTACTGATCTAATTTAACTTCATTGACCGTTTGTATACGAGTGATGACAACTACTAATAAAGAGGGATGGTCGGATGGAGCGGTGGTGCGGCGGTTAGAATCTGAATATTTATTGAGACAGGAGGAATCCGATGAGCTATGAAGCTTTTTTCCCACAGATGTCCAGCAGGGGCGGTGAGCGCACCGTGCTAAAAACCGAGACGGAGCTGCGTTTGAATCCCGGCTACTCTTCACAAGAGTGACGAGCGATATCCGAACCTGTCCCTGGGCTCCTGGGCTCTGAACCATACATAGCAGCGTGGTGAATTATGGTGATATCTGTCTGCTAATATGTCTGTCTATAGTTTTCTGGTTAGATTTTATGTCGCTATTTCATTATACCTGATGATGATTGCTTGTGTTGCAATCGAAACGTCGTATTCTATTATTTAATTTAATTTATTATTTTATCTTTAGACGTGACTTAACCGAAAGAAACAAATAATAATTCCTGCAGTCACGAAAGTTCTAAAATTAAGATATGGTAAACAACCCACATAACTGACAACGGTGTGTTGGGGGAGGGCCTTCATCCAGCAGCCTGTTGCTAAAAGGCTGTGAATGATTATTTTCAGTTACAAACAGGACAGAAATGCACACACTCCCCTTGTCATTCTCTCCCTCTTATAATTGATTACATTTTTGCCCCCAAGTTTATCCTGATTGCACCGAGTAATATGACAAAGAATCCATTAGCGATTCTCGTAAAAAAACACTGCGAACCTTCGCAGTTAGAGAACGGCCCGCGGAAGTGGATATCACAGAACTACCGCCGAGATCCCCTGAAAGTGACCTCTGGTCCAGAATCTCAGCAGTGCCAGCTCAGCGCTCTGAACACGGAGCCGCAAGGCAAGCCTCACCTTTTGGCATTTTCAATAGAGAAAAAAAATACAAAAACCAGCTGTTTATTGCCGTATATTTGTTATTCCTTTTCTCAATACCCCTTGCTCTATATGTTGTCACCCCATGTAACCGACAGAATCAAAATCTGAATCTTTATTTATTCTGGAGGAATCCCATGAGCTATAAAGCTCTTTTCTCACAGATGTCCAGGAGGGGCGCATCAGAAAAAGTTCCAACAACAAACAATACAAACACATAATAGGAGTGAAAAGTATAGGAAAGTTAAGCATAACACAAATACAAAATTTACTTTGCCCGGTAAAGCCTACTGAGCTATTGGCTTCTTTTCAGAAACGACTTGGCCACACATTTACTTAATTATATTTTTTATCAGGCAAGGCCCACTTGAGCTATATAACTAGTTTGCAGATAGCTCAACGAAGTGGCTCATCATGTGGACATTTATACCAGCCAAAGAATCTAAATAATCTGAACGCAAAACAGACAGACACACTGACAGATGGATGGACAGAGCCCCCGGCATGAACGCTCTCAACCGTCATTAGGAAAACGTTCCAAATGCCGAAAAACCAGGGCGCCGACATCGACAACGCACGCAGGCGGGCAAACAAACAGTGAAGGCAACCAGGCGGGCGGGCACCGGGTGAGAACATCTCTTAAATTTCGATTTAAAGCTTTCGTGACTGCAGGGATTCATCTTCTTGGTTCTTTCGGTAAAGTCACGTAGAAGGGAAGTAATAAAATAATAAAAATAAAACATAATAAAATAATTCTCACGACGTTTCGGCCACAACGCAAGCAGCCGTCCTCAGGTGAAAACCAGGTCTGTCGAGGCGGCAGCGTCTTACTTGAGCACCACCTGCAGCAGCTCGCGTCCGTCGCTGTTGAAGCGCGTGAACTCGCGCACGGAGATGTGATCGGCCAGAACATCGCCCAAGTCGACGCCGTCGCGCAGCCACACCACGTCCATGCGGCGGTCGCTCTCCACCGAGCAGCGCAGCTCGGCCGACGCGCCCACCGACGCCGTCAGGTTCATCGGGCTGCGCTGGATCGACAGCGCTGGATGGGAGAGAAGGTTGGGGTTGGGGTTGGGGGGGGGCAGGGGGAGTCATTGGTTAGGTGAGATGAAAGTGGGCAGAGAGAGGGAGTGTGGGAGGGGGGCAAAGGTCACAGGGGAGCGTAGAGGGAATTGGAAGATGAAGATAATGATGTGAGCTGCGTGGAGTTGAGGATGTTTTAGGATGATGTTTTTGAACGCGAGTTCTCCAGATCCCCACCACAGTGCATTGTCATCTTCATCACTGTCAGCCATGATCTATCCACTGCTGGATGAACGACTTCCCAAGTTGTTGCCATCTCTCACGGCCCCGAGATGAAACGATCCATCTACCTCTCAGTAAACATGGATGGAGCAATATGAACACAGACTCTGGGGGAACACAGGCTCTGCTGGTTGCACAAATCAGTCTGAAGACAACTGTTATAAACACGTCACAAAAAGTAAACGGGAAAAAAAAATCCATCATTGTAATCATTTACGCTGAACAAAACCAACGTCAGCAAGACTAGAAAGCAAATGCCAAAGTTGTAAATAAACAGATGTGTGCAATTCACTTGGGCCACTTGAAGGGCTTGTAAAGGGGTCAGCTTGACCACACAGTCTAGAAGATTGCTTTATTTATCAATTCATTACGTTGGTGCAAAAATGCGCAAGCTGAGTATATTGCGCAGACGTTTTGACACTCGGCTTTCCCTGCCACGGTTCGCAAGCAATCTCGCACGGTAACCCACGAGCACCACCACCACCACCAGCAGCAGCTAACAAAACAAATTGCCCCCCAACCCCCAGAAAATAATTAACACCACCCGGGATGTGTCCGATCTCGTCGCACCTCAGAAGCTTCAAGCAGGCTTTAGTGCCTGGGTAAGGCTTGCGAGGACTCGTGCTAAGACGGACGTTTTGCTGAAGATGCCACCCAGCCGATCGGAATGAGACGCCAAATCGCCAAATGACAAACACCTCATAACCAAATCGCCCTGGATGTGCCCGATCTCATCGCATCTGAGAAGCTAAGCAGGGTCTTTTAAACAAATGTATCGACAGTGCTTCAGATTGGGTGGCCACCATGCATACCAGGTTGTCATAGTCTGCTCCGGGATGGCCATGTGGTGGGCAACAGAGGGCTATTGCAGCAAAATGTACTGTTGCACTGCTTTATGCCCCCTAAACATATACGCTCCCCATATTTTAACTAACCCGCACTGGTCAGCATGGTCGGTGAAGTACGGCCAAGCGACCTCTACGACCCGCACGGCATGGGGAGGGGGGGGGGCTTTCACGCAGCGGCGACTCGGCAAAAGGGCCAGGTGCACGCGTACATTGTGTACAACAACGGCAATCGTCCTGTTGGCACGGGTAGAGTTTTGCACGATTCGGCACTTTCAGAGTGCAGCAATCACACTTTGTAGCTAACCGGTGTGGTAACGGGGTGTTCTCGTGCAATGGCTGATAAGTCCTGCTTCCCCATTATGAGATCGTCACCCTCTGTTCTCTTTGGCCTGCGATGAGTCCAAGTGTGAGTGCAGAAGATCAAGTGATCGTTGAAAGCGCGAGTCGAAGTGTTTTCAACCACAAGCAAAGAGCCGGCTGTTTTGCACGTGCATGTTAATCGTCTTGGACATGTGTCCCGCGAGACAGTTCACGTGTGTGGGCATTTGAACATCGATCCGTGGTGACCACGTCACCCTGAATGGAGTGGCCATCACCCAGTGGTGGAGTCACCAAGGGTTGTACTTTCATTTCTTTAGAACCGCTTTTTGTGTTTAGTTTGTTGACCTTCCCTCGCCGCCTGCGATTAGCACGGTCAACTATGTATGGCGCGAAAGAAGTCCAACATACAGTACATACATGTTTCACTCATATTGTTCAATATGTATACACACCAGCGTATATGATACGACACAAGTGCTGGTTATTTGTTATTATACCGACTGTTGAGAAAAGTCAGTGTGGGCTAGGGGATGACACGTCGCCAGAAGAGATGATGGTTGATGGACGAGACTGGTGAGAGAATAGCAGCCAGTGGATGGAACACAGCCAAGAGGAAGACCATCGCGGAGATGAGCCGATTGGCTAACTTCCCTCGAGAATAAATCATGTTAAAAAATACTTTTTTTAAAACGCGATTTAATTAAATGTACCGTACGAGTAATGTCAGAACTCCACGACTCCAGGAAGTGGCCCCGATGCTTGCCATAACGTAAGGGATTGTGGTGATTTACAGCCAACGTGAGTTGAGCGTGGACAATTAGACCCAAGCCGAAACACAACATGTAAAAAAGATTGTTTAAAAATATATATTTTTAATTTTAATGATAGAATATAGTGTTGTCATCAGTATGACATAAGTATGCCAAGTTTGCAGTCGATACGACATTGGGAAGTGGGTTAAAATATTGTTACAAGATTTGAGGATACGACAACAGACAGAGTGAGTTTATAAAAAGCGTGTAAAAGAATGTTTTAAAATATATTTTTTTATGATAGAATATAGGATTGTCATCAGTATGACATAAGTATACCAAGTTTGCAGTCGATAGCACATTGGGAAGTGGGTAAAATTTGAGTTTCAAGATTTGAGGATGCAACAGATACAACAGAGTGAGTTAAATAAAAAAGCGTGTAAAAAGAACGGAAAAATCATTGGCAGAGGGTGAGACCTGGGTTCGAACCCAGGTCTCTCAGCTGTGGCAGCCCTGACCTCTGAGCCATCCGATGACCTCTTGCAATGCATTACTGCTTACCCCCGACGTTTGACCACGTGATACCCCGAGTATACCTCACAAATATAATCAGTCGAGATTGTAGCCCAGAGTCAACTAAGCACGCCCGTGCGCAGACAGCGTAGCGGCCTTCAAATATTAACTCACGCACCCTTAAATACAAACTGGTCCCTTTAATTTGTATTTTCAAAAGTCAATAGCCTAAGTGATTTCTTGCTCAAATGAGCATTGAGGGGCTGCTTTTCTCCTATTTACAGCCTTGAGCCAGTGTTGGAAATTCCACATTTCTATGGCGGGGGGGGGGGGAGTTTGCCTGTCCATAGAACCACCACTGTTGGCTCTGGACTACTGCACTGCATAAACAGACCGAATCGAAAGCTGCTAGACTGGAAGGCAGGCAGGGGGTGGGGTAACTTTTTCCCCGACTGAGGGCCGAATAGGACTTTAACAAATACCTTTGGTGGGGGGACCACACATCGGCACACACGCTCAGGGACTCCTGTCACTGTAGGAGGCCCTGGCAGTGACAGAAGTGAGCGAGCGAGCACAGCGCTCAAATTCGGTGTTGTTGTTGCCAGGTCGACAAAAGTGAACCCTCCAGTACCCGATTAGCGAGGCTAAGAAGCTTGCGGTGAAGGATTAGTGGCCGTGGGTCGTTTCGATGTGGTAGGCCTCACGTGCCCACGGTCCGTATGATATTAAATTGTGGGCCCCCCCCCCCACCCCGAGCCTAACATTTCCCACAACGCTCGTCGACAACCACTCCTTGACACATCTGAAACATCTGATGACAAGAACGGGGCGTACAATTTAAATCGCGGGTCGAATACAAATGTGGATCTATATCGTGTCTAAAATTGTGACCGCATCTCATGATGCTGCACAGAAACAGTGGGGTCTTTAATTTTGTTGAGAGGCAGCAGTTAGTCATAGGCAGAGAGAAAAAACTAGTTTTTAGCCGAGACACTACCTTAGTTATACAGCATGAAAGGAATTTGCGAACGAGAAATAACAAACCTTTTTTAGTGATATTTTATTTCCCTCATGACCATTGTGTAACAAGAGAAACTCAGACTGGGTTCGTGGTGTCGGCATTTCTCAGCAACACCATGGCCACTTTCTACACACACGTACTACAATGGGCATAACACAACCGTGAAATGTCAAAGTTTGAGTCCCACGGGAAAAAAAAGCTTTATTTGTCACTCAGATTTCTTTTCTCCATTTCACAAGTCAATTACCAACTCAAGGGTCATAGGTGGTACACAGGTAATCGTCAACACCACAGGTATCTGATGACCTTCGGTCGGAATGCACGACAATATCTACTCGAAAAAAAATATCATCACCCGGCAAGAATACATGTCGCTATGGCTCTGGCTTACTCTAGGCCACCGGCGACACAAAACTAAAAGCGACGGGGCTCACAAACTAACTTATGTATGGGGAAGTAAAGTTTTCTAAACAATAGATTCACGATTGTGATTATGGTGCTAACACAAGTGGCAAGCGATATCCAAACTGGTTCTACCCCCCCCACGCACTTCCTCTTGTCAATCCGCATTGACCAACGTGGTGAAGTATGGTCAAACAACCCCGACGACGGGCAAAAAGTGGAACTCCTATTTCTTTTCCTCACGTAGAACACCCACGGTGGCCATGAGGACACTAACAGCAGCAGCAAGTTAAATCTACTGGCAAATGAGGTTCCAATGGTGTAAATGCTTACCCCGAGCTCTCATACTCTGATGGTGCATTGTCTCTGAGTTGTGCGCCTTTTGGCGTCATCTGGTCCAACCCATGTGAGACTAGGCTCTAAGGAAAGCTGTCTCGGGTGTGGACCAATCAACTTCAAGGACAGTGCACATTATCAGAGTTATGTTTTTTTTTGCATTATGACTGCAGGTATTGTGGTCTATGCAAACATGACTCCTTGTAAAAAAGGTGTCAGTTTTGTTGCCAGATAGAAGGGTAAAAAAACTATTATCAAGTGAAATCTTGTTTTGTTGTTGTAACTTGCTCATCCGCCCCTACTAGACATTTGTGAAAAAAAGCTTCATAGCTCATCGAATTCCTCAAGGATAACCAAAGATTCTGATTCTCAACTGGCACTACCCTCCCCATTCCCACCATCCGTAACCTGCACTGACTGGCATGGTGAAGTATGGTCAAACAACCTCCACGACCGGCCGACACAGCATGTGGGGCGAGGCCTTCATCCAGCAGTGAATTCACTTAGGTGCCGTAAATTCTATTATTGCATTACGCCACGTCACTGCTTCTGCGTCACCTTTAGCCGTGAAGAACAGACTTTGGCACATTTGCAATCGTGACAAAGTGCACGAGTAATAAACACCAAATGTTGCATTACGTTACACATATTAGTGCAAAAGTAACATCGTTTTGTGTTTATTCTTGAAGGGTTTTGTCCGTTACTCTAATCGGTAACAATTCACATGCCAATTAACAAACATTCATACGGAGATAATTGTATAATGTAATTCTCATCCAGTCCCACATCAACAAGTGCAGCCTCCGACTCTTATCCGCTATCTGTCGGTGACCCCATTTGCGTGATATAAAGGACCATTGCTCGAAAAGTCACCTGTTATAGTACACTATTATTCCCTTTCATGGCGGTGTTTTTGACGAAGGCATCGAGGGGTTTTGGTTGTTGTTTGTGCAAAGTGCATGAATCCATAGCCGTCAACCCATAGGGTGTACCCGTATTCTTGTGCAGGGAAATTTAATTCAGGTCCATACGGCGTACAGCCGTTTCAATGCGGACCAAACTAAATTGTCTCTTTGTGTTTCTCCATTGTGATGGAACTTTGTAGGATGAACCTTTGAGATTTATAAGGGCACGGGGTGACCAATAAGGTCTGAATTGGTCTGTAATAAGCTCGGCACTGATAAGGGGTTGACAGGTATGTGAATCGTTTCCCGTGACTGTTGAAAGGCAAGCTGAGCTTAGGTAAGGGGCCGTCCATAAATGACGTCACGCACCTAGGGGGGGGGGGTCAGATTTTTGTGATAATGTGTGACGAGGGGGAGGGGGGTGAGAAATGTGACGTTACATCAAAATGCACAACTTTAAATAAATATAGAATTGTTATAACACTCCTACAACATCAGAGTGCAGCGCCACATTAAATACGCACTACAATGACAATAGTTTAAAGCGATTTGAAGCATGTTTTATTTTCAAAATGGAAATATGGTTTTGGGGGGGGGGCAGAGCTTTGTGACGTCATATTTGAGGGGGGGGTCTGACTTTTTGTGACGCCGTGTGACGAGGGGGGGTCAAAAATCGTCCAAAATCTCGTGACGTCATTTATGGACGGCCCCTAATAGAGTCCAGTGTATATTTCCGAACAGACGGTCCCGGCACACCACATCGATGATACCTCTCGTTGTGGCTGTGGCTACCAGTAACGCGCCTACTCCAGGCTACCATCGACTCGCAAACATAGTATGTATGGAAATAAGTCCTGCCCGGATGTGTGTGTGTGTATATATGGGGGTGTTGTATTAAACGATGCCATTAATTATCGCGACTCAGATCCAAGATTCTGGTTCAATAACCGATTGTTGTGTTCTACGTTGCAGTGCAGCGGACCGCGTGAGAACCATGGCAATGCAACACAAGTTATTGAAGGCGGATCGTGTAAAGTTCGTGTGAACAAAAATGAGGCCGAGGAACAATCGAAGGTGTCTCTGTCGGAGGGACACAACTGGGAAAACACAAACACGTTGTTGTGTAGATACCTCGGGAAGTTATTGACGGCGGATCGGGATCAAACTTACGACAATAATGGAGGTTGCTGTATGAGTTTGGGTGCTTTTGGAAACACCAATATGCCTAAAGGAGAAGGTTTTTAATCAGTGGACGGTACCTAACATTTTATGACTTGGACCAGGGCAAGTTCTGACATTACTCGCCAATCTGCGTTTGTTGTCGTGGCCAGGAATTGAACTCGGGTAGCCCGGTTTATCACTCAATATCAGCTTCTCTGCACGTTTTTCTGCGGATTTAAAATTTCCATTGTAATATTTAAAAAAGATATTGTGACAAATCTAATTAACTTGTAGCCAAAACAGTACAAGAAGTATTTGTTTTAATATCGCAGGCAACAACATTACGGGAAAGTTTTTGCAAAGTTTGACTGAAGATAAGCGCGCAAGCCAAAATACCGCACAAAGCGACGTACAGCCGAGTAAAACTCACATTCGTCAATAGCACTCCGGCCTCAAAAGAAAAATAATAGGCGACGTTTCGGCCAATGGCCCCTCTTCAAAGTACATTGTATGTGCGATGAAGAAAAGTCATTGCAAGACAACTATTATATGAAAGGCAGTGTAGTGTTATGTATGTATGTATTTTATTAGGTTTTATTTTATTATTTTATTATTTCCCTTCTACGTGACTTTACCGAAAGAACCAAGAATATGTATTTCTTATAATTGTGCCTGTGCACTACTGTCATCGCTGCCGCGTCACCAAATTACGTTTAATCACTCACACCACGCTTGCTGAATCCAATTAAAATAATTGTTGGGAGTGACACAGCTGAAAAACATGCACTGTATACCGTGGGGCAACTATTAAAGGCGAATTAGAATCAAAGAAAATACCAGGTTAATTAGACAGCAAGTTACACGTAGGCTTTCACGACCAATATTATGATTATTTCGGATTGTATCGCGTAGATATAATGCCAATAATTTGGCATAATTGGCTACGTGATCTCATTGTCTTTGTCGGGTAGCGGAGGGTAAAGTTGAATATTGTCATTATAGCTAAACCATGATACAACCCAAAAAAGAAATCGAAATTATGAATCCGAGAATAAATATTTCATATAATTACTAAATAGCTTTTGAAGAGGCGAGGGACAAAAGGATTGTTTTCTTTTTTTATCGATTTAAAGCTTTCGTGACTGCAGGGATTCATCTTCTTGGTTCTTTCGGTAAAGTCACGTGACTTTACCGAAAGAACCAAGAAGATTGTTTTCTTTGTTGTCAAACTGAATTTGATACCAATTTGATAATCATATAAGTAGCAGTGTGTCATTCCCTGCATGCGTTATCTCCATACTGTTGTTGTTCAACTTGCGTATAATTGTCTCCATCAGTGTGCACACCAGGTTTGCGATCCATAAGGCAACACGCGCATCCCGACGTCTTTTCAATCGACGTGCCGGTGTTGAAGTCCTCCGCACCTGCGATTAGCACGGTTGGCTGCGTACGGTGCAAAATAAGTTCAACGCACATACAAGGAAAGTGTAAGCTCAAGACCTCGCTCTTACCTTCAGCCGAGAAGACAGCGCTCAACAAGAACAGGGCCACCACTCCGCCAAACTTTAAGTTGCATCTTGCGACCGAGGCTTGCTCCATCATTCAGTCCACTTTCTCCCATTCACCGACAATCCAACACGCTCTTGCGCGGAATCAATCAACAGCCTGTCCTGCGCAGAGACTCATCCACCGCTCTAAAAACAAATCTTTGTTGGAACAAAATCAGAACATTGTTTTCTCTGCTTTAAATCAACTCAAGGTCCCTTCAGCTACAGCCTACGCGCATGAAACGAAGTTCATCGCAGCTTGAGAAACTCGAACGACTTAAAAAAAAACCCCAGGAGTTTGCACGACACGCTATGGATTATGTTTCGCCTGATTTGTATCGACAGTATTTGCCAGCCTTTTTGTTGTTGTTAAGTCGTACGAGAGCTGAATTTAAAGCGAGTTGGCAAAATACCGACGCTTCTATATTTCGCTGGACGATAACTTGACCACGAGACATTAAACTACTGCAAGACCTCCTTCGCATAGGAAACCATGATATGGACTGAGCAACCGGGATAGACAAATAGGTCTCCCTCTTCCACTGTGTTTACTTTTGTTGAATCAACCGAAGCCGGGGGGAGGGAGCTTTTGTTCCTCTTGCTCGCTTCACTCCATCGAATCACCACTCTCTCAATGGTCGGTGCCGTATCCGGCCGGGGGCTGGGTGAACAGGGAGAGAGAGTGGAGGCTGGATTTTGTGAGAGATGGGCGGGACATTGAAGAGGTGTAGGAGGAGGGGGGGTCACATCATGGATTAAGAGAGGGAGTGGTGGTGGTGGTGGGTGGTGGTGGTTCTTGTTGTTTTTGTGGTTGGTAGTGGATTGCGTTCAAAGTTTTCATTGAAAAAAAAGTGTTGGGGGTTTTAAATCGCTGCAGTTGAGCGCCACCTGACGGCTATTTTGAGGATTTCGATTGCAATCGGCGTGCAACTTTAATGCGGAATAGTGAAAATGAAAGACGCGAGTATCTGTGGGACCTTTTTTGCCAGTATCAAAATGGTGTGGGGGGGGGAAGAGGCTGTACCCTTCCTGGCAATAAAACAGGAGGTGTTAATATGTCCAAGGGGGGCCGTCCATAAATGACGTCACGCACCTGGGGGGTTGGGGGGTGTCAGACATTTGTGACGATGTGGGACGAGGGGGGGGGGGGAGACATGTGGCGTCACATCGAAATAAGCAACTTTAAATTAATATAGACAATACGTTCTACTTAATTAAATATACGTTTTAATACATGTTTTTTTTGGGGGGGGGGCAGAGCTTTGTGACGTCATATTTGAGGGGGGTCTGACTTTTTGTGACGCCGCGTGACGAGGGGGGGGGGGGTCAAAAATCGTCAAAAATCGCGTGACGTCATTTATGGACGGCCCCAAACACCAAATCTAATAATACCCATTTTACAAGGCATCAAGTCTGCATTAACCACACGATCGTGGAAAAACATGCTCTGATGATAATAATATATGCATTTTATTGGTTCTTTCGGTAAAGTCACGTAGAAGGGAAATAATAAAATAATAAAAATAAAACATAATTAAATAATTCTCACAACGTTTCGGCCACAACGCAAGCAGCCGTCCTCAGGTGAAGACCAGGTCTGTCGGGGAGACAGCGTCTGAATGAAACAGCACCACGCTTGGAGCGTATTTTTAAGCTGGGTTGGAAGATGAATCCCTGCAGTCACGAAAGCTTTAAATCGAAATATATGCATTGTCTTTGAAAATGAATGTCCTACACCAGCGACAGCCTCCCTCATGGCCTCGTCTCACCAGAGTGGCCGTGCAACCCAAACTATGGAACGCGTAGTCAACACACTGCGGTCTGAGCTCCTTTCGACGGAGGAATAGCAAAACTATACGATACGTCGCGATCCATAGAGACACCGAGATAGAGAGATACATTAAAGACACAAGCCACAGGAGTGCGACTGTGATCGTGCAACCCAAACTATGGACATAAGTGAGTTTTTTTGGGTTAGATCGCGTAAGTATAAATACGTCGTGATAATTGGTTTTTACCCTTTTATCTGGCAAATGAGGTACCAATGGTATAAATACGTCGTTAAACCCACCACCACCCCGGCACAGCCGACTAGTAAGGGTTGTCATGTCAACAGAACGATTAATTACAACTCGCATCATCAGGCGATCACGATAATTACTAATTGTCTGTGTCGGGTGGTGGCGGGTGTAACGACACATCGATATTTACGCGATTATAACCCAAAAACACCCTCTTTTCTGGATAATATTGGCCGTGAAAGCCTGCCACGTGTTAAACAAAACTATGGACCGCGCAGTCAACCCACTGCGGACACGACACGAAGCCCTCTCGTGGTGGCCAAGAGAGGCAGCAGAACCAGCAAGACCTCCTTCACAATTGGTTGGCATTTATTTCCTGTCACCGTGCCATGCGTAAGGTTAGAATGTCGAGACGTGTCACTGTGGTAAACAGCCATGTGGGTAAATCAGTGAGAGGGATGTGAATGGTGGGAGGACTGGACAGGGTTGGGAGTACGAATTCCAGTGATGTGATGTCGTTTGACATTTCATTTTGAAATGCAATGGAGCACATGGCCACTGCAGCAGTAATCAAAAGAGCATTGAACAGAGGTTCAATTTTTATTAGAAAGTCTAATATATAAATGTTATTCGTGTGATGTGACTACTTTGCATTGCACGTTCCTGCACTTTTCCGCGTCGGAGCATTGCAGACCGCACTGAGTTGCATGGTGTAAATTATGTTTAAAAATAATATATACATCAATTACAATTAGCTGATGTGATGAACCATGCCATCTTTCGATTTAAAGCTTTCGTGACTGCAGGGATTTATCTTCTTGGTTCTTTCGGTAAAGTCACGTAGAAGGGAAATAAATAAAAACAATTCTCGCGACGTATTGGATTGCAACACAATCAATCATCATCAGGTGTGAAAATCACAGCAATAAAATTAGAAAAAGTGGCGTTTATTTTATTTTATTATTTCCCTTCTCCGTGACTTTACCGAAAGAACCAATAATATGAAACCCTGCAGTCACGAAAGCTTTAAATCGAAAAAAAAGTCCAAAGTAGTTGTTTATAGTGTCTGATTATAGATATAAAAAAAATTGTAAAAAAATACCAAACATCAGGTAAATTGTTATATTTCATGAGAAGTTTTTTTGTTTGTAATGAATAAGAATTTAATAAACTTTGCCACTTCAGCGCCCCCTCACGGTCACCGCCTTTTCCCGCCAAATTTCGAGTGCGAGAACCCCGCTGCGTCTCGAGACCTATCGCCTCAGTCTGCAGATTAGAAGTTGTTGTTTTGTGTGTGTATGCTCCTCGTTTAACGCCGCTTGTTAGCGCTCGGCTAACGAAGGTAAGTTGGTGTTGTTGTCGTTCCCAAGTTTGCGTAAAATTGTATATATTTTTTATAAATAATGTGAGGTAATTGTTTGTGTGTGTGCGTGCTACAGTCCGTACTGTACCGCGTAAGGTTTTATCGCTTGGTACCTCCGCCCAGTATAAACGTGATACTTATTGTGATAATATATTGTATTACTTGACGTGTTTTAACATTATGAAAGTACCGCCGTCTATCTTTAATACCGTCGGGAATGGTTTTTGGTTGTGTGGTGTGTGGGCAGACTTGGCCCCGTCATAGTAACGCGGAGTTTTCGTCACTGGTTTAGCGTCGCTCATCACAACATTGGGACGCTTGAGCTGTTGAATGATTGGACTAAGTTATTATTTTTCCCCGAGTAATCGATTAACGACCACAAAACCGGTACTGTATGTACTGTATGACAATAGTGCGTTATCCACAAGAGTCGTGTGGCAATATCCATTGTACTGTACATGGCTCCCACGTCTATGCTCCCTACATCAACCCGCACTGACCAGAATGGTGAAGTATGGTCAAATGACCCCCACGTCTGATGAGGCGTGGCGGCCGTCATCCAGCAGTGGATTGACTACAGGGACGTGCACGTCCTGATGTGATCCTTGCCTTTGAGCCGTTCAGTGTTTACAGTGTCATTATATTAATGTAATTCGGATTGGCTTTGTATACAATACCTATGGGGTCGTCCATAAATGACGTCACACGATTTTGGACGATTTTTAACCCCCCTTCGTCACTCGGCGTCACAAATAGTCTGACCCCCCTCAAATATGACGTCACAAAGCTCTGCCCCCCCCCCCCCCCAAAAAAAAAACATGCTTCAAATCGCTTTAAACTATTGTCATTGTGCGTATTTAATGTGGCGCTGCACTCTGATATTGTAGGAGAAAACATTTATCAAAAAATCTATTTAATTAAGTAGAACGTGTTGTCTATATTTATTTAGAGTTGCGCATTTTGATGTACCGTCACATTTCTCCCCCCCCCCGTCACACATCGTCACAAATATCTGACCCCCCCCCCCCCAGGTGCGTGACGTCATTTATGGACGGCCCCTTAGCAGACTTCGACTTTGCCGTGCTTGCATGCAATTGACGTTACTGGGACACTCATTCTATCGTCACACTGCAGACACTCCTGAAAGTGTATTCAATAATTATATATTATATTACCAGTTCACTGCTGTCAGTAATGTGGGTGTTTGTGACTATACTTCACCACGCTGGTCAGCGGGGGTTTGTGAAGG
Organism: Lampetra fluviatilis; assembly: GCF_964198595.1. Taxonomy (NCBI): domain Eukaryota; kingdom Metazoa; phylum Chordata; class Hyperoartia; order Petromyzontiformes; family Petromyzontidae; genus Lampetra; species Lampetra fluviatilis. The sequence continues at coordinate 9,285,169 of NC_136299.1, read as the reverse complement.
TGGTGCCCAAGAACACTCATGTTAGCAATAATATAGTTTTTTTTGTTAGATCGCCTAAATATGAATGTGTCGTTAAACCCGCTACCACAATATCCATATTGTTATGGATATCATCCATATTATTACGGATGAAATTGGTCGCCAAAGCCTACGTGTTAAACTGATGTTAGCCGTGGCCCAGAATTGAACTTGAGTGACCGGGTTCTACACCAAACAATGTGCACCCCGAATTCCTTTTTTCCTCATGCCCTAATTCACCCCAATTCTTCAGGTGAAAGTAAGTCACAGAATAAACGCATAATTACTGGATCAGCCAATGTCCATCCATTGCTGAAGGCATCAAGCCATTACATTCAGAGTGATAACTACCTCACCTGGTATACAGGAAGTTGTGCGATCGATCCCGACCCTAACGTCTGCTGTATATTTGGAGTTTGCATGCTCTCCCCATGGTCGCGTGGATTTCTATCCGTGTTCTCCGGTTTTTCCCTCCACGTTTAGAAACTTGCTTTTAGAGAATTTTGGCTGCTATACATTTCCACACGACGATAAGCCACTTCGTTGAGCGATCGTTTGTGCCTAGATCATTTCTGAAATAGAGCAAGATATCTCGGTAAGCCTTAGCTGGTAAAATAAAAATAGTTTAGTTTTAGTTTACTTGAATCGAAGACCCTTTAGCTTCTTATCACATACATTTATGTCTATAAATTATCCTTGAAATTCGTTGGGAACAGATTTATAGAAAATGAAAGGCCAACAAAGGCACATGGGCAAGCATGGTTTAGAAAGGGTTGCTCTACCATCGACCGAAAAGGTTTCTCTACCATCGACCACACGCTATCAATTGCAGTCTGCACTAAATATGTCAAAGTACGTCTGCAGGGGTGGGGTGTGTGGAGTGTGCAAGTTCCGTTGGTGCAACGATGCATTGTCATGATTGTGGACAGGCTGACACAATGTGGACGGAGGTGGAGTTTTTGTCCGGCGAAGAACAATCTGGCACTCGCCTGGGCTGTGGTTCCAGCCAGGAACGTGGGAATGCCCTCTACCAGATCGACACACTGCTCAAGGTGTCCCCCTCCGAGAAGGTAATGTGTACTGAGAGAAGCCTTTAAAAATAAAATGACAAAGGGCTATAACACCTCGGTGACACTTTCGATTTGCTTTCACAGGTCCTCACCAGCCCACGTGTGTGGCTGCAGAGTAGCAATGCTGGTTTTATTCTAACAGTCGACAGCACTGTCACCCTACTCAGCAGCAATCAGCTGTCTCTGCTACTTCAGCTGCAGTTCGGTAAGTGGTTGTGGGCCACGTTCACAGTTCTTTGAAGATACCTTTCTACACTGCCAAGCATTGTCACGGATGCCTAAATCATGCTGCATCAGAGGTTGCAAACGGGTTTTGATTCCTTACCCGTACCCGGCCGCACCAGGGTCGCAAACGGGTACCCGTACCCGGCCGGGTACGGGTAGCCGGGTATCGGGTAGGGTATGGGTATCGGGTACCCGGTTGCGACCTCTGCTCTGCATGTACCTGATCTCATAAGATATAAGAAGCCAAGCAGGTTCCAGTTTTTGTGATCACTCCTCACAGCAGGTGTTACAGGCTGCTGTGCACTGATTTGCATGGCTAAGTATGGTCAAGTAATCCCTACGAACTGCACAGCATGGGGACACCCTCATCCCAGCAGTGAATTGACAAACGGCTGTATGTGTACATAATATCATTTACCTTGGTAACATAAGCCTTATTGATCTGTGCACCTATTCTCAGTTGACAATTTTCAACAGCATCTCAAATGACTGGTTGTTATTGATGCATTTCACTATTTTCATTATTTTGTCTGATGCTTTGTTGTGGTAATTTTCCAAAGGTCGACATCATTAACAGAAATGGCATTTTTCAGGAGAAATGGCACTCTGATTGAAGGTTAATGCTTGAGTTAACATTTCGGCATTCAACCCTAAATGCTTCTTAATCATTCTTTTTCAGAGGTTGCTGAGTTGCTCAGAGGTCAATGTGTTCAGCTGGCACCACAGAACCTGGGTTTGATCCAGACAGCCACCTCTGATTAAATCTAGTTATTAAGTTGATGGTTTTGGCCCAGTCACCAATGAATGCAAATAGATTAACGACATTAAATAATTATTTTTTGTCCTAAACTTGGATGAATACTAGCGCTGAAAATTTAAAACAATTGCATTTAAATCATGTGACAAAGCTTACTCTCTGTGACCGGGAGGGTGTAAAAGTGTTGTTCCCTACTCTATAGATTAGATATCAAAGATAATGATTTGATATTCTGTTTTGTGGGCCACTCTCCAATATGGGAGGATGCATTGTTCTGTGAAAGGTCCGACTGGGTACTTTGTCTCACGACATGATGCCTACAGCACAATCTGGATAAAGTTGGAGGAAGGGGAATATAAAAAATTAAATAATTTGCCATCTCTTTATTATTCTATTTCTCAAGTGAAACCGTTTTAACAAGATGACAATGTTTGCTCACAGACTCGCCGGTGGATGTAGTGGGGCTTTGCCAGCGAGGTCACTTTCTGGTGGTGGGTGAGAGCAGTGGTTTTCTGAATCTCATCCACGTCGCCTCCCAGCGGAAGCTGATGACCAAGGTGCCGTGTGCTGCTTAAGTGTCCCCTCGTCTCTGTTCCAAACACAAATCTCCCAAGGCAACAGTCAATTGGCACTTGCTGTACAAGCTATACTCTTTAGGACAAAGGTGGGCAACCTATGGCCCATGACTTCATCTCAAACGAGCTACGGCCACATGACGCCTACCACTTTGAAATGACCTGCAAATTATATATATCCATCGTTGCAAGCATGATAGCCACTAATCAGCTACTAGAGGGCAATTTTTTCGACCTGCCATCAATTTCGCTTTGGCTTGATCAGTGGACTTCTGTCACTGCAAGAGGCTCCTTGCAGTATATGTTAATGTGTGACCCACCAAAGGTATTGAAATTCCTATTCAGCCCACTGAAAGTTAAAGGATCCCTGTCCCTGCTTTAAATGTACCATTGTCAAAGAGTTGATTACATTAAATTCACGTGTGACCATTGCATTTTCTTTTCAACAGTGTCTTCTTCAAGGAAATCCATTGAATGGAAATGGGTCGTACATTGATCTGATACTGGAGCCAGACCCATCTCAGAATGGTAGGAGGCATATTGTTTATGTACAGAACTGCACTATATGGAATGTATCATGTGCATAAATATATGAGCTCACTGCCTATGACCAATTATGTTTTTTTGTGTTATTCGCAGTAAGAATCGAAAATGCATTGTTTCTGCCCCTCAAATTATTTTTAGTACTTGAATTCCTCAAAAGGCCATGTCTCAATGTTCAAAAACTCAAGACAGGCATACAAATATTTTTAACATTTTCACTGCAGTTCTCGTTTTGATTGTATTTGTTTTTGTTGAATCCTATAACTCATGTTATTGCTTATGTAGTTGTATTGTGTATATGACATGACGTGCCAGCTGGACTATGGTTCTCAATGTTGCATGACCTTTCTCACCTTAGCTGTCTCTTACATGAATATTTTAAAAATATTAATACTTTGGTACATGTGGTGGTGGTGTAGGTGGCTTGATAAGGTTATGTCAAGCCTGTTGTCATGCTATGGTCTGTCCACTTGCAGATGCCTACCATATGTTTCTTCTGTCGAGAAAAGGATTCTTGTGGGTGTCAAACTTGCGACTTGAGAAGCTTCAGGAAGGTAAATGTTATCGTGGGTGTTTACTAACTAACCGTGCACGACTGTCCCTAGGAACGTCCTGGTCTTAAGACTCGGCGATGAACATTGTCTTCTTCTTGGTTTTTTCGGTAAAGTCACGTAGAAGGGAAATAATAAAATAATAAAAATAAAACATAAAATAATTCTCACGACGTTTCGGCCACAACGCAAGCAGCCGTCCTCAGGTGAAGACCAGGTCTGTCGGGGAGACAGCGTCTGAAACTTTCTCCCCGACAGACCTGGTCTTCACCTGAGGACGGCTGCTTGCGTTGTGGCCGAAACGTCGTGAGAATGATTTTATTATGTTTTATTTTTATTATTTTCCTTCTACGTGACTTTACCAAAAGAACCAAGAAGATGAATCCCTGCAGTCACGAAAGCTTTAAATCGGAACATTGTCTTCATTATCATCTTTGCACCGGCGGCTTTTGGCTAGCCATCGAACAAAGATGGTCACTGCATTGCACGTTTTCTGATGTGATTCTGTGCCCATCTGGAACGCTCTTCCGATATTATGAAGCCCACTGGAGCTATGCACTTTTAAATCTGGATTGAAAACAAGTTCTACATACATACATCATTGTCATTAAAACCCAAATTTAAAATGGAATTTGGCCAAACACGACCATGCTAGACCCTCTTGAGAATGAGTTGAGAATTTATGTTGCGAATTAAGGACATCAAGTGATGTCTTCTAACTCGTAGATCGCATTCATTGCAAAGCATTAATTTTTGTTTCTTCCATTGTGTGATACGTATGGAAGGTTAATTTTGTATATGTATGCACATTTATATTTGAAATACACAAGAATAATTCGAAATGTATGTGTATGTTTGTGTTTTAGCTTTGGAGACAGCAAACATGACAACTGCCAAAGAGGTAAATATTGAATTACAATTTTGTATTTCCATCTACAAAACTGGAAATTTCCCTGAATGATCTATATTAAACTTCGTTGTGATGAAATGTACACATTCAGGAGACAACTGTAAATTTTTATTAACCCACATGAAGTAGAACATGTACTATTGAAGATGTCAACAGTCTACTTTGGAATCCCATTCATGGTTTTTTTTCTTTTCCCATAACAGTGCCAAGAAAAAATGAACATAAAGTTCATTTCAACTCAAGATGTTCATACGGACTATAACAGCCATGGCCTGGTCACATTAGTGGATGGCAGCCCACACCTGATCATTGCCGTAAGAGCTGTATTCCTTTTTTATTAAATTATAATTTATTTGCAAAGCGTTTATGTCATTTACTTTTCGATGAGTGCAGTGGTGAGATAACATTCTTAGCGAGTTGAGTTTTACTTCAACTCAGTATTTTTTTAAACTTTCATTTCTTATTGGTGGCACAGTTGTTAATGCAACAGCCAATAGGGGTCAAAGGTGGGAGTGCCTATTAAAATTGAAATGTATTTAATTGATCACCCTGGATTGGATTTTCTGACCGTTTGATAGGGCTGAACACCTTGAATACATTTGTTGGTTGGAGTACCCCATCTTGGGTAATTTGTCCAATCTAAGATGTTGGTTGACATTTTTAAACAGATAGTACCTGATAAGATTACCGACTTTAGATGTTGTATAATCTCCAATTAAATGAATGCTGTAATAGTTTATTATTTGCTCATCTACTTTGTACACGGTAATTAAAAAAGCTAAAGATATTCATTTCTCCTTTATACATGTTTAAATTATGCTTTCAGAGTGATTTACTTACGTGTTCCTGGAACTGTATTAAAGTTAATTAATCGTTGTCATGGAGGATTATGCATTATACATTCATAAGTATCGAGTCTATTCTTCATAAAAATAAATACGTTGCATTTTATTCCATGAGACTATGGGACATGTAAACCAATAGTTTTGATCAGTTTTCATGCCAAAGCCAATACTGCTGGAAAACATTTGTCCAGAAAAGTGATTCTCAATTCCAGTACTCGCGACCCCCCCCCCCCCATGGTACAGCATTCTGTGATTACCAACTATCAGGTGAATGCGGTGTGCATTGGCTTACTTGGCATATTAATAGAAAAGATTGGTTATCCTAAAACGGTGGAGCACGTAGGTCTAGAAGTCTGATGAGGCTGCTGAACTAAAATCTTATATTTATGTGCAGGGGCAGACACTTGCCTGTTAACTTACCTAAGGAGTTGTTGCTCTTCATTTCCCAAACAATTTCTACGCAGGGCAAAGGTGACATGGTGCTGTCAGAGTGGAAATTGCATACTGCGACACAGCAAGCCTCCATGCAGAGGGCAGTGGATGGACATTTTATGAATGGTAACCATGTGCAGGATTTTTTTTTCACATACATTCCTCTTTTAACATCCAGTCACCCACGAGGTGGCGGGTAACAGTGGCGCAGTTGTTGGTGCATTTTTCTAAGAGCCCGTCAACACAAGTTTCGATTTTTAGCCATGGCTAACAGTAGGCGGGTGGATTCTAAAGCAGTCCTGAGCTGCCCCTTCACCAACCCGCACTGACCAACGTGGTGAAGTATGGCAAAATATCCCCCACGACCGACTTAGCGTGGAGGAAGCCTTTCAGCAATGGATTGTAATGATTCCACTAGGTGGCATTGATACCAGATGTGTAAACGAAAGAAATTCGAAACTGCTGTGTTTTACCTGACATAAGAGGAAGAAAAACATTTATAAAATGTTCAGTGTATCCATTTGCCAATGTTTAACTGTAATTAAATAAGTGAATGCATTTGAGGCCACAAAAGGAGGAAGTGTGCACGCAAATTTAAATTTCCGTAATATGATGTTATTTCAAAATATATGCCATCACGTGAGCATCTTCAGTAGGTTTTTCATGCATATTTTTTGTGCGTGTGCCACTTTTAATGTTTTGCTTTTCTATCCTTCCTTTGCAAATGCTTAGGTGCTGGCATCCAAAAGTGCCTTGGATTCAACAACTTCATCTTCACGTTGGACGACAACGTACGTTACTTTATTCTCGCGGATAAATTGGTTGGCTTGCACTTCATGAGCAATGCCTGAGAACCATTTCTCTTGTGTGAATTTTAATTTACAGAAGAATGTAAGACTGAAATTCGACATTCAGGTCGAAGAATTGATTTGGTATGAACTGTGGGCGTTGAAGCTGTGAACTGGTGTATTTGGTTTAAAATTGAGGTCTCATGTGTTTCAGAGGCACAAGTGTTTCCTGTTGCTGCATGTTTATTAAATGCATTAATGTTGAGAACACGAATACCAGTTGGATGCTAGCTGCATTTTTTTAAATTTGAAACTAAATATTAACATGTGCCGCACTGTTACTGATGTGTGTTTTAAATGAGTATATTTTAAGATCTTTCCGCCCACACATTGGTGGCAATTGGTTTTCATGTCATACCAGGTGTTCTCCCCAAACTAATTATCTCAACCTAAATTGGGTATTTGTTGGGGTGGGGAGGGGCAGTAAAAAGGTGTGAAGTGCTTTCATCAAACATGACTGCTTGGATTAACATATTCCAAAAACCAAGATAATTTTTTAAAAAGAAATCTGCATGTGGTCTTATGCGATCACACATAGTTCGTACATTCAGGATTCCATTACATTCTGGAGTCCAAAAACACCCAGCTTCGTTCTTAAGCGAAGAGATGTCTTGTAAATTCCGGTGGAAGCACCTCGGATAAATTACCAAATGATATCAGCAAACAAGTGCCTAATCTCTGATCCCACTAAAAGAACCCCTGCATTTATCTATCTCACACAATTGTCCGCATTAAATTGAATCTGCACGTCTCATGCCAGATCCACTCACCACCCTCCACGACTGGAAATACAAAGACAGCCCATTATACGGGAACACCGACAAGATCATTGACCATATAATAAAACATTGAGAACTCTGAAAATGTAAGAGTCTTTAATGCAAGCTACCACACGACAATTTAAGCCATTTCCTGGCTGAATAATCTGGACATAAATGTGTAAGTTGCTGTTCATCCAGTCATATGCAAGAGAGTTGTTTTTGTTGGTGTTTCAACATCTTAACACCTGTTTCATTGCCAGGAATTGAGTTTGGTTCTCTTTCTGTGATCTCAAGTATTTCTCACTGCACAGAACCTCAGTGTGTACCTAGCCTGGTACTGCTAAAATGGTGGCACTCATAATAGCATTTTTTTTGGGTTATATCACATAAATATATAAATGTGTCATTAAAACCCGCCACCACCCAACACAGCCAACTAGTTAGGGTTGTCACGTAAACAGAACATGCCAATTCGTCACATTGGCGGGTATTAACGACACATGTATATATTCACGCGATCTAACCCAACAAAACCTCTTATGGATGATTTTGGTCGCGAAAGCCTACGTGTTAAATGGTGGCACTGCTAAAATATTAGCTTCACTACCACTTAGCAGTGAATGTTGTTTTTCTGTCGTTGCCTGGGTTGTGTGCAGCATACGTTGAGCATGTGGGACGTGTGTAGCCTGGTGCTGGTGTGGCAATGGCCACCCGTCTCCGTGCAGGACTTTGGCCTCGTGACTGATGGTGATCTCAAGTCGGCTGAGATGAGCAGGTCAGCCTCCACTGTGAATTCCTCTCTTGCTTCTTGCCATCATCAATCATCCTTAATCAATCCACTGCTGGATGAAGGCCTCTCAAAACCGCAGCCACCTCTCATGATCCTGTGACGCAACGATCCGTTCACCATCTGCTCCTTGCCCAACTTACTTTGGTTTTGTGTCATGCTGATAGCGACAAGTCGGTTTGCGCTGGTAGCCAACTCGCAGCCAACCTTCTCAAGTGTGTCTGTTTCTGGTTAGCCTCTCCACTTCTGGGAGTGATTCCAAGTTCCAAACATTCTTCTTTAATGGTATCAAGTGATTTTTCCCCCTAGACATCGTCTAGACCTGGTTCCACAACGATAGCCCATATAGATTTGGGTGTTGATGTTAATGTTAAGAATGTAATTGTGTCCCAGTCACATTCCCCCTTTACTCCAACCCTTACTCCCATACTACATATCTTTATTCCCCCCCCTCCTCCACCACACACACTTGCTCATGGTCAGATGTCCATTTATTTTTGTCAAGAATATTACTATTTTTGGTTCTTTCGGTAAAGTCACGTAGAAGGGAAATAATAAAATAATAAAACAATAAAAATTAGGACGTTTCGACTGCAACACAAGCAATCATCATCAGGTGTGAAATCCACAGCAAGAACATTTGAGAATTTGTATTGTTTTATATATTTATTATTATTTTATTTTTCCCATCTACGTGACTTTACCGAAATAACCAAGAATATGAATCTCACTGCAGTCACGAAAGCTTTAAATCAGAATTGTGCTTTGTTTCTTCTGTTTTGTTCAGTGTGAAACTCGTCATTATGACAACACCGAGTGAAGAAAAGGTAAGTAGTGTTATCGCAGGAGCACTGATCAGTGGTCATTCTTGTGTTGGTCTTGTATTTCTGGGCAATGATAAAACAAGCAGGACAAGGTGTTAAATCAAAATTGGCGGATCCGTTTACTCCATGCTTACACAGATATGAATGACCTCAATGGAATGATGCCTAAATCAGTTTTTATTCACAAAGGGAGACAAAACTGATTTGAAGAATTACACACCCATTCGTCTTTTATCACATGTATACAAACTGTTCAGAAAGATCATACATAATTGAATAATGGTATGTTTAGTGGCCAAAAAACCACAAGAGCAATCTAGTTTTAGAAAACGTTTTAATATTATTGTCAACTAACAATATCGATCCGATTTTTTTACAAAAGACAACTTAATGCCATTTTAATATGAAATACTATAATGTGTTGCATGTGGTTGCTATGCATGGTCAGGTGAGGTTTCTTCAGGTCTTCTCCCTCCCGGCCATGGAGCAACTGTACTCACTTGAAGTCACCAACCACTCATTCCTGGCCCGGGCAGCTATCACACAGGCAAGTCCTCTTTTTTTTATATAATTTAACATGAGCCCAGTACAGAGAATAAACCATGACTAAGGGAGGGGGCATAGAAACTCCGTGAAAAAAAAGTTCTAAACTCAGTGCTCCTGGGTATACAGGCAAGTCCTCTCAACTATGTGATACCGATGCATACTATTAGAATTTAACTATAATTTCACCAGAAAAACCTCAACGAGTCTCAGGACTCTTTATCAGGAGGGTCCTGCATTGGGATGTTCGGCCAGTACCGTTTCATGAATTATTTGGTATATGAGTGGAAACTGAAGTATCCTTGCTGGCAAACCCACGCCACATTTGGTTTGTTTTTCACACCGACTTTGCTGTTCTGCAGGAAGCCATTTACCTCCTGGAGGGCATGTACGAAGGAGGAAGCAGGTACCTGTTAATGTCACTTTGGGCTTTGTGCAAAATATTCTGATTCATTGCAAAGACCGGTGCTGATGAGACTTGTGTAAATGTCCTGAAATAAATTGTACTGTGACAGGTATGTGTACCGTGTAATGCAATGGTTAAAGTATTGCTTGTCAAAAGTGGTGGTTTGTCTCTTCCTCTTTACATTACAACTGCAGATGTTGGCAAAAGATTTGTAGGCCTATTGTTTGGGGCCAGATCATTATGCTCTGGTGTCCATAAAAACTGTTTATGAACACTTGGTTCATAAACAGGATAGCTAAAATTAGCTACTAAAAAATATGGGGGGAGGGGGGGCACTATTTTTTGGTGGTATCATTAACTGAATTGTTAGGATAAAGTTGTATTAGCTACTTATCCTATTGAAATCTGTTCATATTAATTAAAAGGTTGCCCAAAGCACAAACCAGTGAAAAGGAAACTACATTTTGTCCATTCTGCTACCAGTCGGTTTCTATATTTTTCATTATATGTTTCTTCATATAAATACATTTTGGAAAAATATCCACATTTCTTAACTTGTTAAAATACAGTTCTTGCATCCTTTAACTATCAAGGCATCCAGACGGCGCCGTCTCCATGCTGGTTCTGCGACATCTGACCGAGGCGCTTCCCGAGAACCGGTGAGTCGCATCGGCAATAAACCCAGCCTGGTGGTGAGCGTCGCGGATACTCCCCCGTGGGAAATGGCGCGGTCCACTCTGAGCAAGGCCCCCAACACATTGTGTTACCCACAATGATCCGAATGGAGCAGCCCAAGTTGATGGTTATTTGGGGGGGGGGGGGTTGGGGGGGTGTTTATCGTTATTTGACGGTGGTGTGGATTTTTCTTTTACACCAATTCCTGAGGGATAGTAGATGTGGAATAATCAATCATGTTTCACATGTGTTTTCATGGTCGTTTTGTGGTCGATAGGACATAACCTAAATGAAATATCGCTCTGCTTAAGCGAGCATGGTGAAATGCTCATGTCCTCTTCTTGGTTCTTTCGGTAAAGTCACGTAGAATGGTCTTCACCTGAAGAAGGCTGCTTGCGTTGTGGCCGAAACGTCATGAGAATTATTTTTGTAATTTAAATTTTTTTATTTTATTATTTCCATTCTACGTGACTTTACCGAAAGAACCAAGAAGATGAATCCCTGCAGTCACGAAAGCTTTAAATCGAAATGCTCATGTCCTTTTTGCAGTCCTGAGATAGTACTGGAAATTCCTCATTTACGAGTGAGTTTACCCATATGACAACCACTTTTGACTTCTCACGAATTGGTACTCGTTATCGGATCATGTAGTAGTAAATTAATACTCACTATCGGATCATAGAGTAGTCGAGACACGTGTTCTACTACTACATGATCTGATAGGCCTAATATAAAGTTGCAACGCTGTAATTTTACGCTCTGAAATTATTGTTACGTAGCAATATACATTATGAAATGTGCATTTCTAACATTGGTTTTGTAGGCACAGCAGAATTCTTTTTTTTATGGCGCATATGATGTGGCTTGAAATTTAAATCGAGCCCAGATTGCGGTTATGAGCTTTTGCTGTTGCCGAGTACCATTAGGGAGCGGTCCTATCAGCGTCCACACTTTGCTTCTGAATGGTTGTAAAAATAGCGCATTCCAACAAAACCGCTTGCTATTTAAATGACATTTTTATTTTATTTTAATAGACTGAGCCGCTTGCTGTACATGCAACAGTTTGAAGAGGCAGAAAAGTTTGCAATTCATTTCCACTTGGATGTCGAGGTACGCAATGGTTTGTGCACATGCAGCTGTTTTGTCGATCGTCATATTTATATCGTGCTTCCCATTAGTATATCTATCCCACTGCGGTGTGAAGTCTCTCCCTATGCTGTGTGGGTCCTGAGGATTTTTTTAATTAAAGTCTTGCTTTTCAATATTCTATTTGTTTGCCATTCATATACATTTTATCTTATGTGAAGTGCTCTGAGACAAACCTTTAATTGATGTGAAGTGCTCAATGTAAATAAATATTGTTAGATTTCTTTCCCCATATTTCACCGCAGTGCTTATTGCGGGTTGATGACATGAAAACGTTATGGTTACGCTTGTATCGGGAAAGATAATGCATTGTGTCAAATTGTAAAGGTGATAACAAGGTGTCGCTCTATCGGATTGTCACAACGCGGCTGACACTGCTTGCGTCTGTCAGGTGGTGTATAATGTGAAGGTGACCGTCCTACTGCAAGAGCTCACCCTGGTATCTCCTAGCAGCAAGAACGTCGAATACCGGGCCCAGCTTGCCAAGCAGGCCCGGGCCACGCTGGAGAAAATCCAGGTGACGGGCATTAACGCACAAAGCCTGGTGAACTTACAGGGAGATCCATTTATAGTTCCTCCACTAAAATAACATGGATACCTTATAGAGATACCAACATTTTATATCAAAGCTGTTACGTATCACTAAACCAATATGAATATACTTATTCGATATATTCTCTCTGTCAGCTTGCAGCCGTCGCTTTAACAATACTCATTCACCTGTGCAGGCGAACATGTCTTTAGAAATAAATGGGGTGTGTATAATCGGATTAGTCAGCCCGTATGATCTCTCACTCGATGCAGGATGACTCTGCTGTGGTGCGATACTGCCTTGACACCTGCTGGCCAAGCTTCGACGTGGCTGTGGAAGTGCTCAGCTACTGCAAGAGCAGGGTGAGAGCTCCGATCGTCGCGGTGGATACTTCACGTGGTGGATATACGTCACAAGAGCCCTTTACTGCCACAGATGTGGTGGTTCAAAAGTAGGACGGCTCGAGGGGAAACAGTAGCTCTCGCTGAAATAACTGTGGCAGGTGATCAATATTAATATGAACTGACATTCATATTCAAACAAAGCAATTTACAATAAAAGTGGAATAGCCATAGGGACATTTCCGTCAAATGCTGCTTCTCTCAACCTTTTAAATCAGTTTAATGTAATGTTTTTTAAATATATATATACACACAGGCATCCATTCTTGCTCCAAAAACTATTGCATAGTAGTCCAATATATACCGCAATAATATTGTATAATAAAAATGTAATGGACTCATACATTTCTTTTAGCGGTTTTTGAATGTGTCTACTTCTTCTCTCAACAGATTACAAAAGGCAGTGCTTGGGTGAAAAATGAGCTGATGACAGAGGTAAAGAATACGACAACGGTTATAAAAGTACAATAACATTGCACGTCTATGTAATCGTCACCGGTGAAATTGAGCCCTCAATTAATTCTGAACCATTTGCCTTCGTGCAGGTTTTACAGGTTCAGGACAGACTGATGACTTTTCACGGAGCATTCGGGGCAAATAATTTCAGGTTTGGAAAATAGCAAATATCGTTGCATACGATAGGTCATTTTGACTTTTTATTTTTTACTGAACATAGAGAATCCTTGACTCCAAAGGAAATTTTGTAACCGGTCACATGGAAGCAACTGATCACATTGCATTCTTACAGACAAATTGGCTCAAGCAAAATTAGTATTGCTTTGTTAATCCACTGCTAGACGAAGGCCTACCAACGCTGTGTCCGTCACGGCGGTTGTTCGGCCATACTTCACACTGGTTTTGTGAAGGTTGGTGAATTGGTGGGGGCAGTATTGTTTCAGATGTCACTCGTCACTGAAGTGAGCCATGGCCAGGAATGAAACTCGGGTTATTGAGTTCATAGCCCAGTGGGCGAACCGCCTCACCACGGCTCCCTCTGAGTGAAATATAAACTGTGGACTGTTACATATTCATTACTACACATTTAATGAGTTCAGAAACTCTTAAGTGATTCCCATCATTAGATTCCCATTCATGTGGCAGTACGTTTTTTGAAAAAAGCATCTGTCTCTGTGATCAACAATGGGCAAAGATTTAAACCGTTTTGTCAAGATATGAATGTGATGAGGTGGGTCGGATGTCACAAAGTGCTGAGCTGGCATTGCTTAAATCCTGGGTTCAAATCCAGGTTTCAGCCACCCATGATTCAGACTGGCATCTCAAGTGTCGTGAGTTGATGGTTTCAGCCCAGTCATTAATGAATGCACACCAAAGTAAATCCTTAAATATGGTTCTCCATATAATTTCGCTGAATTCCGGCCTCATGAATTGACAACATAAGTTTGACTGTCATGTATAATGAACATTTCCCTGTGTAGCAGAGTAGGGGACAAAGCGGTGGCCCCTCGTTTGAATTTCCAGTCTCATGAGATTTCAGAAGCAGTTCTGTCATTTCTCTTTCTACGGACTCTTCTGCAAACAGGATGAGGCACTGCTCTGTGACCTTGTCCTCACGATGGGATGCCGATAGCACAATTGAGATAAATGTTACGACACATATTCGCGTCATCTGCTTGTATATATTAGTATGGTGCTGACCAGCCTGTGTGTGTGTGTTTTTTTTTTACTGACTCGCAGTGGGCCCCAGTGGCTTTCATTCAAGTTGACCGATCTTTTCACCCAAGTGTTGGAGCAGCTTGAGCAGCAGAACCTTGCTAGTGCCCAGTTCATCTGGCTCCGACACCAGGTTTGTTTCTTGGGCATTTACGCGTGCCCATCACGGTTCGGTGAATTATCACAATTATAGGTCTCGGTTCTATTCGGTATTATTTTTTAGTTTGTGGTGAACCGCAGTGTCTAGTGGTTGCACGGTTTATACCAACCCATTAAGTACAACATCATTATAATCAACCATGGCCTGTTGACTGCTGGATGACTTACCGACAAAGAATATGAACAAATGTGCGACAAAGAAGCATGGAGAGCTGTACGTTTGGAATTAAACTTAGAGACAGCAAGAAGGAACACTTGGATTCGAGAACATACACAAGTGGCTTCGGCTGTAGACATCATTGCTGGTTCGTTGACACCGATAACTTAATGGCAGCCAAAAGATGGAACGCACCTGTGAGGAGGTCCACAGTAAATACAATATACAAATAAATTAATATTCCATGGTATGCATTTTAGTTGATGATTTTAAGCAGTGTTATTTTCCTAAAATTGAGTAAATGGCAATGTCCATCCTGGATATGACAATCAGTCTGGCTGCCTCTTGCGCAAACCCATCACCATACTAATATGATTTAGTAACCATGAAGGACAGTTGCACCAGTCTCTATAAACCACCGATGTCATGATGTCTGCTTAGATTCCACTGGCCTGTCCCTGAGCAGCTGACATCGGTGCAAAATTTATGTTCTCGTGCAGGAGATTAACGAGTTAAGGTCAGATTTTATACTATATTCCATATCCATTTTATAGGCGAATTCCTACCAGAATTACACCGAGAGGAGGAGGAATACATGGATCATAGAACACATACAAGCTAGACGCATCATATCGACTGTTAAGAAAAGTCAGTGGGCTTGGGCAGGGAATATTATTGCTTCAAAGGGATAATGGCCAGTGGTTGAGATCAACAACAGAGTGCCAGCCAAGGTAAGCAACATGTACACGAGAACATCGACAGCAGATATGAAGTACTGTATACAATTCTAGATTTGAAGCTTTCGTGACTGCAAGGATTCATACTCTTTGGTTTTTTCGGTAAAGTCACGTAGGTTAAAGAAAACAAATAAATTAAATCACGACGTTTCGGAGGCAACACAAGCTTCCATCTTCAGGTGAAACCGTCACAGCAAAATTGCTGTATTTGTTTTATTTTAACCTACGTGACTTTACCGAAAAAAACAAAGAGTACTGTATACAAGTCGGCTCATATAGGTCCTCGATGAATTGTTGCATCACAAGACTGAGAGTATTCCACTTATAGAGTTCAGATCAACTGACCACTTTAAACCAAGCAAAGACAGACTCCTGTGTCAGGGAATATTGGCGAGTAGCTTGGGTGACTTGGAAGGTTTTACAAGTGATGCATCTGTATGTCGTTGCATCTGTCTGTCTATTGCCGACTTGCTGCATGCCTGACTTTATACTGTACCTGCCTGTACACCTGTCGGAGTATTTGTTTGTCTGACTGCCTGTTTTTGTCCATCTTCTGTCTGCTAATCAGGTGGAGTTTGAGAAGGAGCTGGACTGCGTTCGGCTGAAGCAACTGCTTGCGGCGGTGCCCCGTGTGATGCCTTCGTGCTCTCTGCTGCCTTGGCTCGCCACCCTGCTCGTGCCGTGTGTGCGCAGGCGTATTCCTGGCGGACAGGTGGGTTTCCACCTATGTCACCATGGGGTTTGCAGATCTAATTGGACAATTTACACTGGCAAAATGGCGTACGTTCTCTGCTGCTTTGTCGCAGTTTTAGCTGAAATATGTAGCTTTTCCTGTTGTTGTTATGATCTCATACATATACTGTTTGTGCAATGTGTCCCTGTTGGAAAACACATGACGAAAGAAAGATATTTTTCTTCAGTTATTTTGAGTAGTGTGCGTGTTAGAGAAATTTTGATTAGTAATTTGCCCAGAGGCAGGTCGTTGGCTCAAACGGCCTTCATTCTGTCAGACCCTTGAGCTTTCTTAAATTCATGCTACACCCCCCCCCTTCCCCCATCCTTCAAGTCGTCAAGCAGCATCTTTATATTTCTGCCTCTTTGGCTTCTTCCATAACGTCGCTTGTTTCTGAACACCCTCCCTCAAGCTTTCACCCCCGAGCATGCGAGAGGAAATGTCTTAATAAATACTATTAGGCTCTCTGGTGGGACTGGTTCCCTCTGATGAATGCTAATTGGACACATTTTCACGTTGCTGCATTCGTGTTGTATTTGTATTTTTGGCATTAACAGTGTTATGAATGTGATGTTAAATTTGAGTTGACATGTTGTTTGCTGTTCAGAAAATTCTGGCAAAGTGGCTGGATCAGAGAGCTCGTAGCCTGGAGCTGACGGAGAAGGTACGCAACGCAGCCTTGAGGCAACAGCCAGCTTGATTAAATAGCTCTTAAGCGTGTATCAGGAGCAACACTTAATCTCCTTTCTGGAAGCCAGCAGTTTCGATGCCCAGTAATTGCTTATTATAGCAAAGCGTTACCGCTTGCCTCTTTTATAATTATCTTATATCTTTACCAGGAAAATATAATTGCCTAAATTGACTGGTTATTAATTTAAATGGTGTAACGTTTTGTTTATTTTGCCAGGATTATTTTTACGAGTGCAAACGCTACTCCCGTGTTTTAATGAACTGCGACAGTGCTCCTTGCATATTGTTTAACCCTAATGCTTTTACTTGTACGTTGTACAGTGTCATCCTCTGCACAGTATTGGCCAGTTTATACAATTTCCTGAAATCCATCGCGTTTTATTCTGCCACCTAGCAACATTGGCCAGAAAACGGACTTCAAATAGCAGAGGTCTTCTTCACAGCTGGGATATCGCCGACACAACTGGACCCCTTCTCTGCCCAGATCATCTTGTCCCAGGCATGCTACTTTGTGTGTGCTGTGTGTATGTTGTTTTGGTGTGTGAGTGTCACAGTGTTTGTGTTTCTTAAGATGAGTACCTGGTGCGACATGTAAACATCGCCACTCGGGAGACACAGGCGGCCAGGTGTGGTGCTGGCCACCCACCTCCTCGTATGCCATGCCGGCCTTTCATAGGTCCTCGCTAACAACACTTGCCCCAAATGTCTGTTAAGGCAATACAGGGAATCTTTGTCTTTGTTTCTCAAAGAATGTTTCATTAATATGTGTCTTAGAGTATGTGTGTGTCCAGCCTTTATATGTGCTTTCTGACAGGACTTAACCCAACAGCCTGAGAAGGTTACACGTGGGTTCTTTGTCTGTGTGTGTCTTAATAGGCCTTCATCGGTACTCCTTAAGTCACTTTCCCCAACAGTCTATTAAAGACCAGGCGGCCGGGCTTGGTACTGGTCCCTTGTGCACAGTACTCGCTAACAGCACTTGTCACAACAATCTCTGTGGTTATAAGGGGATATATGCCATGTGTGAGTTTATTGTTATCTGAAATAGGCCTTACCCTCAGTGGGATGAGTCATCACATTGTTTTTTCTTTGCTGCTCAGAGCGAGTTTGAGTGCAAGGAAGTACAGCAGCTGCAGGCACTGGTTCACAGCATCCAGGAGCTGCTCGCTCTGCACCGCAAATACAGCTGCCCTCTTTCTCTCTCCAACTTCGAGAAGGTGAGAGTCACAGCTTAGCTCTCGGCTAGCCCATTGAATCTTCACAGACTTCCCACCAATATATTTGCGAGTGAAGGTCGGGTGAATTCATGACCGGTGGTTGTCGAGTATTCGGGTGAGTGGTGAATTTATGACGAGGGTCAGTTGAGGTCTACGTCATGTTGCTTCGTCCATACAACAGATTTCCCACGAGTAGCAGGGTACACCCAAAGATCTGCACAGACAGGTTCTGACCTTTCAATGCTTTCCAACGTAGGTTGAAAGCGTTCATGCTTTACCTTTGTCCGCCGGTCCATCTATCTGTAACAAGGTGTCCAAGACATCTCTCTTAAAGATAATCCAATATTAACCAAACTTTTTTTAATGAAGGTTTGTTGTTCTTGGAGACTTAACCCGAGACAAAACCAGCCAAGTTGATTATTGAGTCGCACAGCTCTTCGGACAATAGACCTTTCATAAATGACTATTTTCGTGCATATACGTGATTTTTAATCATCGGCACCATGATGATCCCGGCATGCAGGAGACGCGCACGACAATCGTTTTCCGCATGCTCGACCAAGTGGCAGCGCCGCAGCTCGTGGCGCCCACGTTGGAGCGCGTGGTACGGCCCTACCTGCAGGAGCGTGGCCTGGCGTACGACAGCCTGCTCGTGCACTACATCAAGGTGAGCGTGGCCCCGCTGGGGTTGGTGGTTCACGTGGGCATTAGGGAGTTTGTAGGGTTGTAATGGTGAATCAATTCTTACACTCCCGATACGTACATCGATGTATTCGTCAATAAACTGACTTTAGGCAATGTATAGGTGCATCCTTACGTGCTTACATGTTACTAATCGCTCGACCTGCTGGAGGTAGAAGTTCGCATGGGGTATAGGGAGTCTCTAGTGCATAAATTAATTCCTGAAACATGAATCTCTTAGCATGTCTCCAATTAATCAATGCGTCGTCCTTACATGTTTGGATGTTAGTCACTCCTGGAGGATGATTTTTATAGGGATTAGTCAACCCTGTCTTGAATTTTCACTTTTTTCGAGATTGACACCTGATCTCCAAGATCTGTTCATACTTATTCTTTGGGTCTTTCGGTAAAGTCGCGTAGAGTGGTTCAAAAAATAATAAAATAACCAAAAAAACTACGACGTTTCGATTGCAACACAAGCGACCGTCATCAGGTGGAAAAAGTGGGGGGAAAGACACTAAAGGCAAGCTGTTTTAAAGGTTTAAAATGGGCATAGCCCAAGCGTCCTGGTATCAGAACGAAGTGGGAGGGGCACATTAATTAAGTCAAGATCTGTTCATACATGTATAGTGACATCGCGGATGTCACTGTGTGGCGCCGGCCCTAGAGGGGCACGGCGTGCGATGTACTCACATCGCGGACATCACGTATGTAGCGACATCGTGTATGTCACTGTGTAATGCCGGCTCTAGCGAGGCACGGCATGCGATGCATTGTCATCGTGGACACCCCGTAGGTGGGTGTAGTACCAGCCCTAGAGGGGGCTCGGTGAGCGCTGGGATAGCACGCAGTGGCACCACGCGTGGCGTGCATTGCTGACCCCTACAGGAGGGAGTGTGAGAGTGTCAGCCATGGGATGAGGTTACCCTAGGCCATGGCACTGGTTGACCCTGGAAGTCACGTGACCAATAAGATCTACACAAGGGCCCCAGGTGGAGGCTTGGGGGTGGTCACGTGTCAGGGTAAGATCTGACGGGAAGGATCGAGAAATGACGAGAGGTTTCTCGAAGGTGGTCATGGCCAAGAAGTACGTCTGCAACTCAGTTGAACCCACTACACTTTTATTAAATCCCTCAAGGTTATGTGATTTTTGTTACTTTTGGAATGCATATTAAATGGTAGCCTTTGTATTGCTTCTTGTTTTATGAGCACGGACCAGAGAAAATAACGTCTACGCAATATTGAATAAATACTGCTTTATAACCCAAAATAAGTATCTTAACAGACAGACGTAACCACTGTAAAGTGTGCATATCATTTGTACAGCCGGGATGGTCGGGCTCGTTTGAGTTGTGAGACGGGGCGCTGATGTCTGTGCCTGTGCTGCTTCCAGGACCTGCTGGAGCGCTGCAGCAGCCGCTCCATGTCATTGTTCGAGACGGCTTGGGAGGCAAAGGCCATGGCCGTGGTGGCCTGCATGTCCGACACTGATGTGAGTATCCACTCGGCTCCCCTTTGCGTGAAAGTCGCAGCAAAGAGTTGCCGAGTCAAACGCGTGTTGATCCACCTCGGTTGCCGCCCCGTTATTATGAAGCACATGAAGAAAAGGTTAATCAAACAAGGTAGCCAATCAAACTGGTACACTTTGATTCTTCTTTCTAGATTTGAAGCTTTCGTGACTGCAAGGATTCATACTCTTTTGTTTTCCGGTAAAGTCACGTAGGTAAAAAATAAAATAAAATAAATGAAAACAACTAAATGAAATCACGACGTTTCGGGCGCAACACAAGCGTCCTTCTTCACAGCCATCTTTTAGACACACTTAAGCGGTTGTACTTTCGCTACGTTGTCCCCACCTGAAGAAGGACGCTTGTGTTGCGCCCGAAACGTCGTATTTTAATTGAGTTTTCATTTATTTTATTTTTTACCTACGTGACTTTACCGAAAAAAAACCCAAAGAGTATTGATTATTTTGTGTAATTGTACCTTATTTTGCCACCTCAAGGATTGGCCACTGCCACTGAATTAAATGCACTGTCGTTAATATTCTCGGGGAAGCACATTATGCTATGCGCATACACGCCTTCATGGATATTAACGAGCATGCGGTCACTGTGAAATTTCCAATTAGGCTGTGTAGCCAGTTCTGAGTAGCGCTCATATTGTGTTTTATATCAGAATTTCCAGAGTGCATCTTCTAATCGCAAAGCCTATCAATATAAATATAGATGTGTACTTGAAACCTGATGAAGTGGTAGCTGCCTGTGGGATAAAACGTGACTATTACTTCTTGTCTGGCAGCATGTTGCATGGTTCGGTAACTACTGTCTGCACTGCCTGTGCAGTTGTGTAATTGGTATCATGAATGATAATAGTGGGTTGTTCAAGAATGTAACATTTATTAAAAAAAAAAGTGGCAATCCCAGCACATGGTAATGCCGCCATCTGTATAATGTCATATATTTGTAATTAAAAAGTAACATTTTTTTTTCTAAATCTACTGTGGAAATGGAGTGAGATGGTGTGACAGCTTTTGGGTGACCTTCATCCAGCAGTTGATATATTATGGCTGCTGATGCTGATGATGATAATGCAATGTTACCACAGCTATTGCATGACTTTTGCTTTGTGTGTACAGTTGATCTTTGACGCAGTGCTGCAGATCATGTACAAGGCGGTGGTGCCCTGGAGCCAGGCTGTGCAGCAGCTGGTGCAGGAGCACATGCAAATGCACCATCCCAAGTGTGTGCTACCTCTGAAGCCCCCATGCACTTCACTTGGGCACCCTTCCCTCCCCCTACGGTGTCGACTTGGTATCTCCCTACCACTGAAAGGCAGTGAGGATCTCTGATTGAGATTAAAGTAATGATTATGTAACATAACATTTAAAGATTCACCCTTCCAGCTATTCTACAAAATTTCACATCTCAGCATTGCGATGTGATTCAAGAATAGTGTTTTTTTTTCTTGCCTCATTTGAATTTCCTTATTGTTGCTCTGTCTTTTTTAAATAATTACTTTCTATTTCTTTGTGGTGTTATGATAAATGCAACATAAGCATATCCATTGTGTTCATCGTGAATATCTGATGCTCACGTGTACACCATGTGTCGTGAGCGTAAGAACGTATTTTTATCGATGAATTGTTACATGCCTGTCATCTCCTTTCCATGTAGGACCATGCAGCCTGAAAGACCCTTCTAAATCTCATTTCGTTTGGTGAAAGTTAAACAAACGTTACGTTTTAACGTGTGTGTAGCTGTCTAACATGAGCGCTGTCGTCTCTGAATTTCAGAGATGTTTACCTGTAGCTCTGTACAATTATGGTTGTAATTATGAGCTGGGCATGGTTGCTCACACTTGTAATGCGCACTTGAAGTTGAATATTGTGGATCGCATAGATTGTGACCAGGAGATGGTAGTACAGCAAATCCAAATGTGCAGACCTTTTGAGTATTTTCCTATTGTATGCAAGGTGCATTTTCTCTTGGGTGCTCCAGTTTCTTTGCACACACAGAACACTCCTTAAAATGCAAATGACCAAATATCCCAAAGCAGGACTCTGCCATGACACTGAGTCATGAGACTCGGTGAGGGCAAATGTATTATCTCCATATATATAAAAGGCAAAGTTGTGAATGTGTGTCTGTTCAAAATGTTTAACGTACTTCCCGACATGCAACAAACTTTTAACTTTTCCATGTGGGTATTTTCCCGACTGTACACCATGCAAAAATTATTAAAATACACTTGTTTTTTTTTGGGGGGGGGGGGAGCTCAATAATGCATATATTTTTTGCACGGCAAGTGAACTGTGACGTCACATCTGTCACGTGACCCGCACGTGCGGAAGCGTAACGCATTGTAGTGTAGTGGTTAGCGCGCCGCGCTACTAACCCGGCGACCCGAGTTCGATTCCCGCTCACGGCCACTACCGGTGACGATTATTTTTACCAGTCCTGGGCCTCCCCTAGGTCGACTCAGCATCAAACGAGTAACTGTTGTGGTGTGTGAACATCGCCACTGGGGAGACAAATGCGGCGGGCGTGGTGAATCCAAGTCCCGGGCAAAGCCGGGTAGTACAGCTAGTAGATTATATTTTGTAGACACGGTCAGACAACTTTTAGCAGTGCGTGATCTCACATGGGAAGTTCGTGATGCCATCTCCTGTAGCTGTTTGTTGGCTGCCCCATCTCACAGGGTGAAGCTTTTGCAGGACAGCTACCGGATGATGGAGATGAAGATGCTTCTGCGCAGATATGGCATTCGCAACTTCAACCTGTCCAACGACAAACAAGCTGATGTGAGTAAATTCCATTATCTCCCTCATTGCTGTCATTCCCCCTCTGTAATGTCAGTAAACTATTATGCATATGCGTAGAATATGTAACACATTTCAACATAAGTTTGTCTTTGAAAGTAATAGATTATTATGATGAAAGCCAATGTGTAAATCGTTTTTTTGTTTTAAGGCAACCCTTTGATACATTTTACCTGTTGTCAAAAGGGGAAGTCCCTATGAGCACGGAAGAAAAGTCCTTTCAACTATGGTTGGAAAGCGTAAAAAGTGCTCCCCGCCCTCAAGTATGCCCATTGATGTGTAGTTCAGCTACAAAACTAAGGTTCAAATAAATTAAATAACATTTACCTAATTGATTTATCACAACTAAGTTACACAGAGTATTGCGTATATAACTTTTAGAGCATCCTGGGTGTTTTTAAGATTACATAGTTGCATTACATTACAGATGTAGGGGTCGGCACGGTTTGAACCGACTCAAACTGGTTTCAAATTGAGCAATCCAAACCAAACCAGCGACGACTGAACCAAACCAAACCAAACCAAACTAAGCTAAACCAAACCTCTTAAGTTGGCTTGAACCAAACTAGTTTGAGCCGGTTCCACCCTGTCCGAGCCAAACCGAGTCGGTTTTCGTAGCCCCAAACCAAACCGAACCAGTTCAAACAGAGCCAAACCAAACCGATTTGGTTCGGTTCAAACCGCGGTTTGGTGGTTTGAGCCAAACCGTGCCGACCCCTATTTAACAGATGTCAGGAAATATCGGACACAATCTTGTACAACTAAGATAAATCCCAAGCAATGGCTGGAAGATGCCAAACCAGAATAATGAAGTAATACACCTGAAAGAGACAATAACTAAGTCTGTTCCGAATACAAATCCACATCGTTAAAGCTATCGCCACCAAACTTGGCAGGGTTACTTTTTAAAACCCCGCGGTAAACCTTAGTGACATGGCGAGCCGACATTTTATATAGGGGGGCCCAGAGCCCCCCAAACGGCACCCCACATGCTCCCAGTAACGTCACCAACCCTAACCCGGCACGTATTAACCTGGCCCAACACATCTAACAGTTACATAATGACCCCTCGTTATGAAGTTAATCTAAAATTGCCTTTGATTGCATCACCAAAAAAACCGTTGGTGATTCCAATTAAGAGTCAACCTCCGTGACCACGCCGATCTTTCCGTGCGAGAGAAACATTCACAAAAGTACCCGGGCAACGCCGGATGTTTCCTGCTCGTATATATATAAAATGACAAGTGTGGTCTTTCAGCAAAATGAAACACCTGGCGATCTCCTTTTCAGACGCTAGTGCGATGCATACTACGTCAAGACTTGCCCTTGTCATTCGAGGATGCCCTCAAGGTGACCAAGGCGTACATGCTGCCCTTAGGGCAGACCTACCTCCGTCGTGCCCACCAACTGCTCGTCTCAGACCGGGTGAGATTTCCGTGGCACAAACTACTCGGAAGCATTAGCCGGTCTCCCAGCTGTCTGTGTCTGCCCAAGCAGATTAATGGAATGGCTGCACGTGTAATGTTCTAATGCTTTTTATTCTGAATGTAAAGTTGCGCGTCGACAAATATTAGTTTAAAAAAAATGATAAGCTTGCTAAAATGTACTAATTACACGCGATTTGAATAAAGTTTAAATAAATCTGAAGATTTGTTAAAAGCAAAGCATGTGATGATGAATTGATTTATTGGTGATAAATATCACCTTTGCATTGCATCCATATAATTGTTCATGTGTGAATTGGCTATTTACAATTTATGCAAATTATAAGCTGATGTTACATTTAAGATAATGGATGCACAAAAATATATAAAAATACAAGCGAGACAGTAAAAACAAGCGATCGTTAAATCAAATCACAAATCTGAGTTCTGACATCAGATTGCTGCGGGGTCAAATAAATCCAGTCACACAATACAATTTGCTATTGCATAGCACCCTTCATGCAGAAAATCCCAGGTCACTTTACAATAATAATAACAATCGTATAACTCATGCCTAGTTAAGCACATACTCTTTTTTTTGGCAGATGGAGGAATGCGTGGAGTTGCTACAATCTCTGCCGTTGGACGATGCGATGGTGACCGGGCAACGGCTTTTGCAAAGAGTCGAGCTCGAGTTGCAGAGTCCCTTCAACCGGACACACGAGGTGCCATACACGATTGACGATCGATTGCAGCCCATTGTCTAACCACTGCTGGATGAAGGCTTCGCTGTTCCATTGCGGTGGAAGAGATTTGTCTGACTAGACTTCACCACGCCGTTCAGTGGTTGTTTCATGAAGGAGCGACGCCCAGATGTGTTCAGATATCACTCTCCACTGACATTAGCCTTGGCTGAATTGAACTCGGTTCGCCGGCTTTGCAATGATGACGTCGGGTGTTTGGAGTTTGGGCTGCGTGGTGGCCAGGAACTCGTAGGGCATCAATGTCTAGTGAATTCAACTGAGTCGTGCTCTTTGGAGGCAACACATTTATTGATACCAACAAAAAGGGGTAACTGCCCCTTTACCAGATAACAACCTATGGTGGTGGACCACCAGGCTAACTACACTACTTACACTGGGAGTAGCGACTACGGACCGGACCCGGCTTGGGTCCCGGTCCACGTGTTGGTGTCTCTTCTCAGACGTAGAACGTAGAACGTCAATCTTCAGGATAACAACAGCAACGCTGAACCTCGGTCCCTCTGGGGACCCGGTTTATATCCTCACTGGTCGTGGCTGGCCCCGCCCTTGGCCACGACCACCTTCTCGAATCCTCTAGCAGGATCTTGCCCCGACACGTGACCACTCCTAGCCCCCACTTGGGGCCCCTGTGCAGATCTTACCCGTCACGTGCCTTCCAGGGTCAACCAGAGTGCCATGGCCTGTAGTAACCCCATTTCATGGCTGACAATCTCACACCCCATCCTGTAGGGGTCGGCACTGCACGCCACGCGTGGTGCCACTCAGTGCCACTCAGCGCCATGACTCGGCGCACACCGAGCCCCTCTAGGGCTGGTACTACACCCACATGTACGGAGTGTCCGCGATGGCAATACATCACACGCCGTGCCTCGCGAGAGCCGGCATTACCCAGTGACATCCACGATGTCGCTACATTCGTGATGTCCGCGATGTAAGTACATCGCACGCCGTGCCTCTCTAAGTCCGGCACTCCACACGATGTCACTACAAATGGATTAGTGAATCCATATGTGTATATTTGAGTGTCGCCACCTCATATGCACGGTGGGTTTCTCTCCAAGTACTCCAGTTTCCTCCCAGATGAAGCCAAACTCTCATTCATAGAATGTATTAAATTATCCCAACGCATGACTTTCCTGAAAGAGTCTTGAGACTGGGTGATACTCTCATGGATAAATAAAGTGCGTTATTATTCTAAAGTGTATTATTTATTGTATGTGCTCATTAACATACTTGTGTGCTTGCATATGATAACCCATTGGTTCAGAGTCATACTTGTCATCTGTGGTTGTAGTTCTGGACCAATCCTGACAGTTCGCTGTGCCGTGTGGTTTCTCATTCAGGGGAAGGCTAAGCTGAAGAAGCTAACCGAGTACTGCATCCCAATTCTCAAGTTCCTTATTTTACATACAGGTCGGTACGAATTACAATTTGAATTCTGCCAGCATTGTACTGATAAATGCTGAGGTATCTAATTATGCAACCCCCTTTACCTGATATTCTATGAATGATTACGAATTGAGGTCACAGTGTGATTATTCGTTGGTCCTGTTTGCACTGTCTTGTCAGTGTTGTCTTCCTCGTATGTGTCATCTTTTTTTTCTCATTCATTCCTTTAGCCCAATGTAACATGCAATTTTTTTTTATAAATCTTAAGGAGTCAATTCTTATACCCATGAGTCAATGCGTGTAGCGGGAGCATCGGAATGAATGGATTGTTGCGTGCGTACTAAATGTGGTTATTTATTTCTGCTGCAGAAAACGTCTTCAAACTGAAAGAGCTCAACGTGAATTTAAACACTTTCCAGTCCATTTATAAATTGCAGGTCAGTGTGATGGGGGATTTATGTATGACTTTTGTAAGAGTCCCATGCGCGTGTTGTATAATGCTGCAGACTTAGTTCATCTGTATGTACGTACGAATAACTTATTTCACACGTTACTTACCCAACCGTGCTAATCGGAGGTACGTAGCCAACCGTACTAATAATGGTGGCGATGATGATGATGATTGAAGTTAATAATGCAGAACCCGTGATGAAAATGGTATTACCAGTCGTTAAAATGAGTGATGATTATTATCATCATATGAATCATGTGAAAGTGATGGTGATGCTGCAGTAACCAATGACAGCTTCTAAACATTTTTTATTTTAATTTTCTGAATTTCTGAAAAATGTTGCGATATTATTTGAACGTTGTCCAACAATTGTGCGTAAAATCCGTCCGCAGCACAAGTTTGGCATTTACCTGTCGTGCGAGGAGTACGAGTGCAGCGCTGGGCACTCTACCCTGCTGGCACACTTCTCTGCCGCGTTCACCACCGAGAGTGACCACCTCCCCAGCGACGGCGCCACTCACGGCCCACCGCAGGCCCCGCAGGTTTCACTGCCCCATCTATTTATTATATATAATTTTTACACCAGGTGAGGCCCACTGAGCTATATAGCTCTTTTTCAGAAGCGACCTGGCCGCAAATTATAGCTCAACGAATTGCATATCATGTGGAAATGTATCGCAGCCAAATACTCTAAATGTGGAGGGAAAACCGGAGGACCTAGAGAAAAATCCACGTGACCACGGGAAGAACATGCAAATTACAAATATACAGGCGTTAGGGTTGGGATTACACCCACGACCTCCTATACACCAGGCGAGGTAGTTAACATCTCGCCACCATGTGCATGTACGTCCCCATGTTATTAATCCACTGCTGGATGAGGGGCCTCCCCACGCCGTGCTTTTCAAGGGAGTTACCGTCTTCTACGCGTTATAAGATGCACCTTTTTTACCTGTAATTTCAAGCAAAAGTGGTAGGCGTGTGCTCAGTTTTGTATAAATTTATTGACACCAGGTACACGTTTGGGGTGCGAATTACGGTCCAGAGAACGTGGTATTTTGACCATGTTTCATCGTGCTGGTTATTGCGGATTGGTGAATGGGATGCCCAGAAGCTGTTTGGATATCACTTGCCATTGATGTTAGCTGTAGCTGGAAATCTAACTGGGGTGACCGATCATGGGACCTCCTTTGCCAGTACCAAAATATGAGAATAGGTTTTCCCCTTTTTTCTGGCAACTAAACAGGTGTTGAGATGTTAAAACAACAAACTGAAACTTTTTACAAGGAATGTTTTTTGTTTGCATTCCGACCACAAGTATTGTGGTTAATGCAGACATGATTCCTTGTAAAAGGTTTCAGTTTGGTGTTTTAACATCTTAACACCTGTTTTGTTGCCAGATAAAAGGGGAAAACCTATTCTCATAGGGTGACCGAGTTCGTACTGAAGTGCACCATCCACTGTGCTACCGCTTATCCCAGCTTCATATGTACATGTGCAGCCCTCTTAGCAGAAAACCGCTGAATGTGGGCCTCCCCACGCAATGTGGGTCATGGTTTGTGAAGGCGGGAAACGTATACATGGGAGCATAGAGATTGCAATACAATCATGGATTTTTAGCACTGCCTTCTGCACACTATACATCCTCTTAGCAGAGTGTAACAACCTGGCGTGCATGGTAGTCGCCCATGCAAGCACTTTCCAGGCTCAAATTTGTTTGGTTTCTGAGATCAGGCGCATGCCAGATGTTTTGGTCATGGTCCAACTTTGACCGGATATTTTTTTTGACGATGGCACTGAAGTATAATTTCCCTGCTTTCCTCCCATAAAGCACACATGATCATTCCGTACGTAATGTCATCGCTGTGCGTTAAGAGTGCAGCGAAGCTCGGGGTGGTGAGCTGCCGCGGCGTCAGCGAGGGGGGCGAGGGCAGCGAGGCGTCCGAGCGCTGCCCCCAGAACATGGTGGAGCTGCATGAGTTGGCCGCGCTGCTCGGGGTCGGGCGGCATGACCTTGCTCGCGGGCTCGCTGGGCACGCGCTGTCCACCGGAAAGGTCCAGAAGGCCATCGACATCTGCAGGTGAGAGAAGGTTGGAGAAAAATACAGTACAGTGGGCTTGGTGGGGCTGACTGCACTCGGGTTAAATGCACCCTCAACCAACCGTACATACGCGTGCTTTGTGGTTTCTGCTGGATGAGGGCCTCCCCTCACTTGCAGGTCTTGGGGTTAGTTGACCATACTTCACTACGCAGGTTTGTGAAGGGGAGGACCCACAGCCAGATGAAATAGCATTCACCGCCCATGTTTAACCAACAATCGAATTTTGCTGCCCTGCCCGCCACGTAACCCGTTGGCAACAAATCTGTATTATGCACGGTGGTCACCCGTCCAAGCAACTATCTAGACTCGGCGCTGTTTAGTCGAGCCTCGGTGTGATCCCACGGCGTGCGCTGTTCTTTTTGCGCCCGCCGCTCAGGGGGGAGCTCGACGGCGCTCTGAGCCCTCACGCGTCGGCCGAGTTGGCGTTCTGGGTGGTGCAGCAACTATCCACGAGGCTGGAGAATGATGAGCACATGGAGGTGCCACCCACCCTCAACCTGCCCGCCGAGATGCACACGCTCTGCCAGTTCGCCACCGCATACTGCCACCCTGGTGCGTTGCCAGTCTTTTAAAACGCTTACGAATGTAACCGTTGAGGGCTCCATTAACCAGCTTCAATCGGGAGGAAGAAAAAAAATAACACGTGGTATGCAAAGGGATACAATGATGCACTGATGTTGTCGATTTAAACCGATTTTTACACTCTGAATGACGCGTGCATCGAATCGAATGGTACGTGAAGTAATAACATTACGTTTGATTTGAAGAAATTACACACGTGCGCTAGTTAATTTATTCGTGTGTGTAGACGAGCCCCCCCCCCCCCCTCCAAGGATGTCCTGGGACTCGTTGGTCTCACCACGATGTTGCCCTCTGACCTCTTTCCCCCAAATCCCTACCCTGGTTGTCCCCCACCTCCCTTGTACCCTTATCGCTTTGCTTTGCTTTTTTTCCCTTCCATTTTTATAAGGAGCTTGAGATGCTATTGTATTTTAACTCGTTACAAGTTCATCTTCTTGGTTCTTTCGGTAAAGTCACGTAGAATGGAAATAATAAAATAATAAAAATAAAACATAAAATAGTTCTCACCACGTTTCGGCCACAACGCAAGCAGCCGTCCTCAGGTTCTTCACCTGAGGACGGCTGCTTGCGTTGTGGCCGAAACGGACGGCTGCTTGCGTGGTGGCCGAAACGTCGTGAGAATTATTTTATTGTGTTTTATTTTGATTATTTTGTTATTTCCATTCTACGCGACTTTACCGAAAGAACCAAGAAGATGAATCCCTGCAGTCACGAAAGCTTTAAATCGAAATCGTTACAAGTTGTTGTTGCTGTTGCAATCATTACATCAATGTACCCCTGCCCTGCCTCCTCGTGTGCCCCTAGACATCCTGCTCGATTGTCTGGAGTTGAGCAAGAACACGCGCGTCGCCTTGGCCATTTACGAGCAGTGCCAGACTGAAGACTACGGCTTTGTGGCCAAGGTTCCGCCAACACCTCTTCAGTCTCTTTCATATGAAGTCCATTCATAAACAGTCAATTGGCTGGTAAATTAACTGGGGATTTTGAGGTGGCTGGGTGGCCCCACACTGAGCTGAGATCCTGCGATGAAGTCTGATCAGTTTCTTGTGATTTGAACAGAGTTCTCAAGTGTAGAGCATTGATGGTCTGATTCTGATCACCAATGCCTAAGCAAAATAACTTACATTTGGTTACGCGTGTTATCACGATTAATTATCAGTCTGGTCCAACAGAGCACCATCTCAAACATGAGAGTCGCGTTCTGTAATTGTGGCCGAACCGTCCCTAAAGCCTGAGTTTAATTTCCAGCCATGACTAACATCATTGCTGATTTCTATATCAGTATCAGTCACGGGTCCCCCTTCACCAGCCTGCATTGATCAGCTTGGTGAAGTGTGATAAAAACAACTCCCATGACCGGCACAATGTGCGGAGGCCTTCATCTGCGCACTCGTGATAACCAGTTATAAATGTACTTCCTTACATCCAGTCATTGGCCATGCATTCGGACCTCCAATTTGCGTGGTTGGCTACGTAGGGTGTGAAAGAAGTTCAACATACATACGTACAAGGTAATAATGCATACATTCAAGGAAATAATCAAATCTAAGGTAATAATGCGTTTTCCGTTACTTCTTAAATCATTGCGCTACACTAATGTGCATGCGCACATGGCAGGACTCGGCTGGTGCGGACAAGGATCCCTACCAGGAGTGGACGTTCGAAGAGTACTTCCGTGAGGATGGCATCGTGCTCGATCCCGTGCAGACGCTCCCGGTCGTCTACGAGCTCACCGCCCTAGTTGGCCCGCGCAAACACGGTTAGTGCCGATGGCTTAACTCGGTGCTTCTCAACCGGGTGGGGGGAGGTGGTACGCGGACCACCTTGGGGGTACGTGAGGTGATCTCTAAATGTGTAATTTTTTTTTAGAAACGACCTGGCCACAAATGATAGCTCAACGAAGTGGGTTCTTGTGGGGACATTTATAATAGCCAAATATTCGAAACACATGTTTGTAAATGTAGAGGGGAAAACCGGAGTACCTGGAGAAAAATCCACGCGACCACAGGGAGAACATACAAACTCCAAGTATACGGATATAAGGGTCGGGATTGAACCCACGACCTTCTGTATACCAGGCGAGATAGTTGACATCTCGCCACCGCCGTGCCCCTTTTCCAAATTATATCATGCATGAGTCATTGGTGGATAATTATATAATCACGTAAGAATCTGCCAATGTAAAATAACTACGATAGACTTTAAATCCATATGGTAACCTAGACCGATGTAAAAATAAATTTCTAAAATTATTGATCGTACTTTTTGGTTCTTTCGGTAAAGTCATGTAGAAAGAAAATAAATTAAATAATACAATACGACGTTTCTATTGCAACACAGCAATCATCATCGGGTACAAATGAATGAGAAACAAACAAACCCAGTAAACTTAGAAATATAATGCAATACAACACAGAGAGTCGGCTAACATAACAGTCAACACCCCACCTGGTTGATTACATTCTTCCAAAGAGTGCTAAATTTGAGAGAGAGACAAAACACAGACACGGAGACACATAGACAGACCCATAAGCAGAGAGACAACACAGAGAGAGACACATACATAGGCACACAGAGAAACAACGCCTCTGTGTCGAGGCCTTAAATAGAGAGGGAGGGGGGCAGAGAGAAAGAACCAAAAAGTAATTCCTGCAGTTACGAAAGCTCCAAATCAAGTTTATTGATCGTAAACAATGTGGTTTACAAGAGTAACCAGCGAGTGTGAACAAATGATGTCATGCATGTAGAGCATCCGTTAAATGTTTTTTTCGCTTGCATTTATGAGCTAGTTAGGATACCTAACAAATACCTACCTAACAAAATGGACAATTGGTTAATATATTGATGTTTATTATTCATACATTTATTTTTCAGAACCTTGTTGGGTCAAGCATGGGGGGGTACTCGGTTGAAACAAAATTCAACATGGGGGGGGGTACAGTAGCCAAAAAAGGTTGAGAACCACTGGCTTAGCCGTAATGCCAGTCTCGCTGCACTTCTTGGCAGCTTTTGGACATTACTAATAATAAATCAATAAATCCTGTTAGCTGTACTTCACCCTGCTACCAAATTGTGAACTAATTTGCATTGTCACCCTTGAGTGGCCAAAAATTAACGTATTCATCTTCAAATGGTAAATACTATGGGTCTCGTGTATCTTCCCTCTTGTCATCCTTGAAAAAGACTCGTTTCTGTGGCTTGTGTGCTCGTGACATTGCAGGAAAACGGTTCCCTCTGGATTGCACGGCTCTTGCCCTGAGATCTGAAGGTACGCATAATGCTTTGTCAATCCACTGCTGGATGAGAACATTTATTTATACTTGCCTATTAAACATAATGGCAAACAAAAGGAAAAATGCGCGTGTACTTTGAAGCAAATAACTTCCACAGTCAATGATAATCCCCTTTATCTTGAAAAGCGGTAGCACAGCCTAACAGCACGGCGATAATTTTTCCCTGTTTAGCCGCCACCACACCAGAGGTCACAAACGGGTTTTGATTCCTTACCCGTACCCGGCCACACCAGGGTCGCAAACGGGTACCTGTACCCGGCCGGGTATCGGGTACGGGTAGCCGGGTATCGGGTAGGGTACGGGTATCGGGTACCCGATTGCGACCTCTGGGATGCAGCCATGTTGCAGGCGAGGGTGACTCACGGTCTACCCGTACCCGTACCCGGCCGCACCAGGGTCGCAAACGGGTACCCGTACCCGGCCGGGTACGGGTAGCCAGGTATCGGGTAGGGTACGGGTATCGGGTACCCGATTGCGACCTCTGCACCACACATTTTTGTAAGGCTCGATTTTAAACATTTATAGAGATTCCGATTGGCAGCTAAGGCTTTGCGTCACCAACACCACTCGGGGTTGCTCTCTCTTTCACGCAGGGTCATCGGGGAAGTCCGGCGCAGAAACGAGCGAGGTGATGCAGGTGTACACGCCTCTGGTGGCCCTGCTGCACAGCCTGCGTGAGGCCAGCCAGCTGCAGCTCGCCCTCATGGCTGTGTTGCGCCTCTTCGCCGCGTGCCACCAGCACATCTTCACCAACATCGTCAGCAAAGCGGTCGCCACTGGGGTAGGCGCACGTTGCTTTTATTTCAGGCCGAGGAGAATGTCGGTGGGGTAACTGGAGCGTCGGATCTGGTGTTACTTTTTACCACAATTTTATGTTGTCCTGGTGGTGCTAGTGGTGCTATGTCATGCACCGAAGTGTCCATTCAGAACTGCAGAGCAGCGTGCAACCCTTCATGCATAATAAGTATAACCCGTAAAAACCAAGTTTTTCACTATAAATCCTTTATATGCGTGGCGGCTAGTCCTCTCGTCCTCTGGCTTGAGATGGCTGCCACCTATGGGTCAGATGATTGCATGGCACCATTAAGCAATTGGTAATTAAATATAATATTTTTGTCCTAAAAAGTGTAAAATTTTGGAAAAAAATTTTCACGAACATTAATTGTCACGCACAACGAGTCTGTGTGGAAAATGTCAGCTCGATTGGATCACGGGAAGTGGGTTAAAAAACGACCGAAAGATTTGCACGGTCCTAAGCAAGCAAGCGAACTTAATATAAAGGATTTAAAAATGGCCCATGTAAGTGGGTACCAAAGATCCACCACTGAGGTCTCTTCAGATTAGCTCGAGTTCACACAGTTGAGGACAGCACTTTCCCACCTACCCTGCCACAGAGGAAAATGTTGTTGCGGTGCAGCGCAACTCTCCCTGTTAAAATGTGATATCTGCACACCATATCGTAGTTGTGAGTTCCGAATAAAATGTATTTATATCATGACATGATCCAGGAGCGTACTTGTAATATGATTCAGAGAAAAAAATACACGTTGGCTTAATGTCACACATGCATCTGACCAGTGGTCACCACATTTAGCGTTGGATAAAATGTTGTTTTTTAACATTGCAATATTTGAATCGTGTATTTATTTTCTCCATTGTTGCTTTTAGCTGCACGGCCAGAAATGGTATGACGAGCAGAAGACGCTTCTCTTCACGTTAACCAACACGGTGATGGATATTATCAAGCCGGTTGCTTTGGCTCTCGTACACAAGGTAGGCCGTTGATATCCTCCATGGGGTTTGTAGTCAGTCGTGATGGATTTGGGGTGCTTTTTTGTTTGCTTTTGTTGGAATTAAAGGCTTCTAATAGATCGATGAACCCTTTGTTTTTCTCTGGTTAAGATTGCAGCGAGGCTTTTTTTGCTATCATGTTTGTAACCGTTACATCTTTTAGCATTTGAAAATTGCATTTATATGGATGGTTATTTATTTTACAAATAGTTGAATATCTCGATCTATACTTTCAGTCTCTGAATTTTCTTTTGTAGTTCTTTTAGTCGTTTATCAAAAATATTTATTAGAAGGGGTGGAGCGATCTTGTGCGTGTACGTCACATGCGTGGTGTGCAGAGAGCGCTTATTCCAATTTCACGAGACCTTGCGTGTATGTACCCTGGGAGACTTATACCGTGCTGATTAAGAAGCACTCCCTATTGTTTAACAATAATCGGATGCATGCAGCTTTGTACCGCCTTGAATTGTACTTTGAGTGGTAAACATGGAAAAGTGGCATGCCGTGGTGTGTCACGAGAACTGAAGTTTGAGAAACCGTGCTGGATATCATTTTTGCTGGAATGATAACGCTGCATCCTCCGCTGCTGCTCATCTCCTTCCTCCCACCTACCCCCATGGCCCTTCCCCCCCCCCCCCACAGGTGTTGAATTCTCGCGCCGTGGACAAGAGCCTAGCTCTGAGCTACTGCCTCATGCTGCATCCTGATGTCGCCTACGAGAAACTGTGGTCCCTTGTCAAAAACGCACAGAATAACTACCCCCGCATCTTGGTGAGTGCTGGTGCCTAACTGCACCTCTGTTTGCGCACTGCAACTTGCTGGTGATAAAATAAAGAATACAATTTGGGTTTATGTCACGTCGAAATGCAACTGCATCTGAAGACGCTGTTCAGAAAAAGCGAGCAAGTTTTTTTTGTTATTTAGAAAGGGATTCGGTCATAGGTAGTGGGGAATAAGGAAGGCCTTCAGCCCGGACTGAAACCGGGGCAGGGATTCGACAGCGCATATGCGGGCAGCAGAGGCGAAATGAGTTTGCCACACACTGAGAAAACGATACCTCTGGGGGCTTTGAAAGGTATTGTTTGCCGGAGAAGAGAGTGCATGGAGGGGCAGGAGTGAGATGAGAGAGGAGGGGGTGGGAAAGCACGAGTCCATGCTGGATCTTGAAGACAGAGTGCGATCTTAAATTAATTGTTAAATGCCTGCTGGTTACTCTTTCTGAAAAAACATATTTCTTAAGACAAATTGAGACCATGAATCTTGACAATTCATTGAGTCACGACGGGATTGAATTGTTACATGCCGACTCGTGGTGTATAGATCCAAGTATTTTTTTGATTCAT
Source organism: Lampetra fluviatilis (assembly GCF_964198595.1). Classification (NCBI taxonomy): domain Eukaryota; kingdom Metazoa; phylum Chordata; class Hyperoartia; order Petromyzontiformes; family Petromyzontidae; genus Lampetra; species Lampetra fluviatilis. Next base: position 9,248,815 of record NC_136299.1, on the reverse strand, counting down.
ATTTATGTTGGAGGGCCACGATACATGCATCGGATTGCATATGTAAAAATCTGGGGTTGGGGGCGGAGCGGGGGGATTGAGGGGGGGGGCTCATACTTTAAATGCCTACTTGATACCTCGGAGCAGGTGAGAAATTATAGGAAATGTCACTACCCTTCATAAAATGTTGATCATCATCCTTCCCCAATGCTGTTGTGTGATTCAGTCGATGGCCGTTGTTGGCGGGTGGCTGGCAGAGATGCAGAGCAGCCCCGACCAAGCCAAGTGCTTTGCAGAGCTCTACACTGACGCGCAGTGGGGAGTGAAGCTCAGCCGCCTCGGGGTACGTGTCCCCCCCCTCCCCGCCACTGAGACAGCGCATGGCGCTTGCAGCTTTACTGGATATGGTTTTCCCGCTGTCGTACCGTATAGCCCTACGATGTGTTTTCTGGTCGTAAGGAATGTCGTTTGTCATGATGTCCCGACGTTTCACTTTATGTACAGGGAGCTTCTCCGGAAACTGAATGTAGTTCCTGCAGAATCTATAGGAACTGCCTTCATCCAACAGTAGATTCTAATAAGGGCTATAAAGTAACGTATAATAATGAATTGTGTGTCAAAAAATTTCAGCTTTCTAAATGTGAAAGGAAAACCCGTTATTAAACAAAAGATTGATGTGAACAGGTGGCGTTCCACTCCGTGTTCTGCATGTCTCACGCCACCAAGGGCAACCTCATTCCAGCTCTGGTGAGCTCCCCAAATATGGACTCTGATCTCCTTCTGCAGTACTGCAGGTAAACTTGAGGCTACACTCTTCACACGACATACTGCACGCTAGGCAAAGCACAACACATCACACGCTACATAATTTACACGACATGCCCATGCGGCACAACACACAATAGCCATGCACGCTGTATACTTAGCACACTGCACAATGTATAACACACCGCGTGCTATGCTGTGCATGGCGCACCGCATACTAGACGCACATTTCCCCACATCTCCCTTACAAACAACCGTGAATCGCAGTTACCCCAAGTGGTTGGATAAAGAGTGTGGGGTCGCGCTGAGAGCCGGGCGTGCATTTGCGTTCCAGCGAGTACGGCTTGGAGAGCGATGCGGCGCTGCAGCAGTACATCGAGACGCTGCTGCTGCTCCCGCTGTGCCAGTCGGGCGACCTTGTGCCGGCTGCCGCTGCTCCTCCGTTGCGTGGTGCCGACGAAGGCGGCGACGCGGCAGAGGAAGAGAGGAGGAAGGCCGAGCAGGCCCGTCGCATTGGGAAGGCCTTCGCCGTCATCCCCTGCCTCTCCAAACAGGACGACTTTGTGCTCAATCTGACGGCGAAGCTGCATAAGGCATGGAGATGAGTGGAGGTTCAGCTCTCCGGGTTCTTCGTTTCCTAGATTAAATGTGTAATCTATCTGGTGCAGTGGTCTTGCAACTAAAATAACAAGAAGAGCCATTTTTTTCAAATTCGATAAACAACTTAATATTTAAAGAGTTGCATGTGGCTCCGGAGCTGCAGGTTGCCGACTCCTGATCTCGTACCATCCCTTTAACGGATGGTTTCCACCTTTTGCGATCTTCATTGTCTCTCTTCTCCTCGATACCTCACGAAACAAGCCTACAACACCTGGTTATCCCAGGTAGCCGCCCACCTAAGGACTAACCAGGCTCAGGGCTCCTTCGATTTTGGTCACATAGTGATTTGGTTGTCGGTGAGATGTTATTTTTTGCTGGGTTTGGTGGCCAAAACTGTAGGTCAACTAACACTGCATGTTCCCATACATTCTGTAAAAAATATATATATTTTATAGAATGAAGTGGAAAACACTCATTTGTTGGAATGTTTTTTTTGTTAATATTGATAACAAGCTTGCAACCACCATTGGAACCTCATTTGCCAGTAACAAAATATTATAATTGTTTTTATACCCTTTTATCTGGCAACAAAACTGACACCTTTTTTACAAGGAGTCATGTTTGTATTGACCACAATACCTGCAGTCGGAATGCAAACAAAAAACATAACTCTGATAATGTATGCACTGTCCTTGAAATTGATTGGTCCACACCCGAGACTGCTTTCTTTAGAGCCTAGTCTCACATGGTGTTGGACCAGATGACGCCAAAAGGCGCAGGTATTGTGGTCAATGCAAACATGACTCCTTGTAAAAAAAGGTGTCAGTTTTGTTGCCAGATAAAAGGGTAAAAAAAACAATTATCAAGCTTGCAACCATCAACTCACTGGTTTAATCACGGATGGCTGATACCCAGATTCAAAAGCAGGATCTCAGCGGTGCTAACTCCTGAGCAACCCGCCCACTTTAGCTCATTGCATCATAGTGTTTATGTAAAATATATTATTAGAAGCGTTCAAAAGGTCTCTTAAAGCTAAAACATATATCAAGGCTTATTTTTGTATTCACACACTGTTATAATACCGAATCAGAAAACTCCTCAATAGCAAAAGTTTTCCCTTCTGCTAAAAGCTTTAGTTCAGGTTTCAGACTTTTTTCCCACAATTGTATTTCACTGTAGGTTGGTAATGGCCCAACCAGGGTCAAATTCTCGCTCATATGTAATCTTTCATCCCGTTTTGTTCCCCCTTTTGCCTCCGACAGTTGAGTCCATATGACTACAATGGCATTGAAGTGATTCTCAAGGCCATGCAGGTCGCAGATTCCGACATTATGCACATAAACGTGGAACAGGTACGTGGGACTGATGTATGTATGTGTGCATGTATATTGAACTTCTTTCGCATCGTACGTAGCCATCCGTGTTAATCGGAGATGCAAGATGTGCTTGACATTCGCTTCCTTGCATTAATATTTGCCGATCTTAATAATCCTGTCTTTCATTTTCAAAATCAAATTCATTATTCATTGATTACCATTTGCCTGTCTTGTACTCATTCCAATTACAAGTTCGTCTTATGGTCATCAAAGGTGGTTTAGAATTACTTGCGGAAATAAAACATGCCCCACAAAATACCATTAATTTATAATGACATAATGACGTTATTGCCGGACCTCTGTCTCTCGTTAAAAAAAATAATTGCCGTCATCATGAACAAGTACAAACACTGATTTATTATTTTAAAAAATAATATATTAACGTTTCAGCCAGGTGGGTCTGGTTATATTTTTCATCTCTCAATAAGCGATTATGAGTTTGTTTCCAATTTGGAGGCCTATCATCCCTTGGGTTATTCTATGGCTAGGTTCTCCACGATCGAGTGTGAAATATTTTTGCTGGCTAAGGCCTGTCAACGGGGGCCCCAGAACATATCACATTTAATTCCAGACTATGACCATTCATAGCAGACTAATATAAATAGATTGTTGCCTGTAGATGGAGGGTGGCATTATGCAATGCAATTCCTCAAAAAGCCCATCTCATGACTCCAGCAATGACAATCTTGTTGCATCTCTCACCCTCGCCTCTTCTCCACCAAACCCTGGCACCACCACCGTTCCTGGCAAAATGCAGGCCCTGGAGCTGCTGAGGCACCTAAACTCCTACCGCCGGATCTCACCTCCCGGGAAGCTCGAGGAGCAGGGCTGGACCCTGCAGATAGCGCCGCTCGCTGCCACACGCCTGCCCTTCCACCTGCTGCCCTTCAACCCGCAGCACTTCTGGACGGTCATCAGTAAGGATGTTTGCCATCAAGGCTTCCCAGAATTCTGGGAGGCTGCCCGGTTGGTGTTGGACTTGTATTCATGGATTATTGTGCTGGTGGGATCTTCATGAAAAATACCGTGCTGGTGGCTCAGAGGTCACTCAGGTGGCTGGGGGTAGCTCAGAGGTCAGACTACAGAGCTGGCACCCCAGAGATCCTGTGTTTGCATCTGGGTTTTAGCCACCACTGATAAAAAATAAAACTGGGTCCTCAGGTGTAATGAGTGGTCTCGGTCGGATCACCAAGGACTGCACAAAAAACCCATCCACGTGAAATTAGGAACCGGCACTTAATTTGGCTACCTTTCAGCTCTGAGAATTAAAAATATTGCTTTCACTGTCATACGATGGACATTAATCTCAGTGGCTTGGTGGAAACGCGCTGCCCTCTACTGTGTAGAACAAGTCACTTGATTGGATCTCAGAGTTGGCTTTATGATATCTGCTTCCGACAGCTGTTCTCTAACACAAAGGGTCACATCGCTCTGATAGATTTGAAAGGTTCCTTTGTTTCATGACATTACACTGATGGCACAATAAAGATAAAATTGAGGGAAAGACATATAAATGCTACACGAATACATTTATTGGGAAATCCTAGTAAGTTCTAGACAACACAGATATGTATAATAAGCACACAACTTCTGCAAATGCAAATACTGTCATTTCCTGAAGAAGTGCATTATGGTCCTTTTTTCTTAGGTCGCAAAATGCGAGCAAATGTAATTGATAGCAACAGTGATATAATGCTCTTATAAGTGGTCACATATTAAACCTTATTAGGACTCATCAGCACAGTGTACTCACCAGTGCTCACTGCAACAAAGTCTGCCTCTGGAAACGATATACAGTATGTAGGTCCCACTTTCATTAGCTTGGCTAATGCCATAAGCTGTATAAAACCTAAATTTGGTTTCACATGGAGAAATGCACTTCTCCTCTGTTCATTAAATATTCACAATGGACTTCGTGCCTGTTCATTATGCATTGGTTATTCTTCATTGCAAACGTAACGCCACAACATTGGCCATCGTGCTGCGACTGTCAAATAATGGTAATATTTCTGCCAAGATTTATGGGGCGCTGTAAGCGGGGGGGGGGGGGGTGGAAAAAGAGCGACACCGTGTTTTGATTTACAATTGCAGCTCCAGAGCTGAGCGAGGACACACTCCCCACCCTCGTGCTCATTGCCAAGCTCCTGAAGGTCAGTTCATTCTCTGTCATCACAACACGGGAGCCATGCATCGCTTCCAACAGAGACCATGCTGTGCGCTCGTTACACCGCATCAACGTTGATACGAGTGTTGGTGACTTGTGCTGTGAACCTACCGTTTGATTACATTAGCCCAGAGTTCAGCAACCTGTGGCTCCAGAGCCGCATGCGGCTCTATAAGAACTGCTTTGTGACGGTATTTATTAAGGACCGTCTCGTATTCGCATATATTGTGGCTCTTGATTTTTTTTTTTACCAAATTCAAAAAGAATGGATCTCTTTTTTGTTATTTTGGTTGCTGACCCCTGCATTAGCCCAATAATTATCTGGAAAGCCGTTATCCCCGTTATTGTGGTACATGTAGCTCATTGGCAGAGCAAGACGCTCGCATTTGAAGGGATGGGAGTTCAAATCCTGGTTTGAAGGTTCTCAGTCCACCATCTCTCTGGGGTCTATCAAATGAGTCCCATGGAGGGAAGGTCAACAGTGGTTGTCTTATGGAAAGACTGGCACCCACCATGGGAAACTGGATTTGTATCTACTGACTCGGGGTTGTAAACAGGAGTTGATCACCACTTTAGTGCTCATTTGGGTAGGAAATAACTTCGACTTTTATATATATCGTATATAGTTGTGAACATTTATGTTTTAGGACACACGAGCTTATAAACTGTATCCTACTGGAATTTTCGAGAACTTGCTTCCTTTGCAATGCGCATGTAACGCTAAATAAAAAAAAAATCTGTTCTGACATCCACGATCCATACTTTGAAACATACATGTAAAATATTATTAATTACGACTATTCATGCAAATAATTGTGCAGCTGTTCTAGTGAGTTTAGTGGAACGAATGGGACGGAACAAGGCAGACATCTCAAGGCAGAATACAAACTAGATAACAGAAATTATTCTTGAATTAAATCATGGGGCCCACACATTGTCACAATCGATTTGCTGGGTTTGGGATCAATAGTTGCATGTCTCATTTGCAAACACTGCCCTGTGACTGGAATTTACATAACAAACCAACGTTGTGGGTAATTTGACGCTCTTAACAGCAGGACTGCTGCTCTGAACTTTCCCCTTTGTGTGTATTCTTCAGTTGTGAAGTCAGTGTTACAACGGTGGTAAAGCATCCGCAAACCTCTTGCTACACACCGGCTGCCAACAGAGACCCTGACATTTTTACATTGGACATTGAAAAACTAAATCTGGCATGGATTCTACCACTAGATAATTTTTTTTGTGGTTGTGCTGTCTCGCACTCTGATCTATTTTTTGTGTTGCACCGTGTGCTGTTCGGCATGTCCAACTTTTTACTGCACGTGCTGTGAGCTTCGGCAATTCTTTTTTCAGATTTACACACAGCGCAACCCGCAAACGAGTTAGAGTTGGCAAGGATTTTGTTTCTGATGCCAAGCGGTCACTGATGCGCGACAGGCTCACCGATTGATCTTCAAGTTTTTTACGTGCGTGATGCCGTGTGAACCAGATGCCGCTGGACAAACTCTACCTGTCCGCCATCAAACACGTCTTCGAGAAGTCCCTCAAACCCAAGATCCTGCACCGTTCGTTGGAGAGGACGAATGCCACCGCTGCCGCCACAGCCGGGGCACAAGCCACTCGGGTGGCACCCTATAGAACTTCTGCTTCCTCCTCCTGCCTAACGATCGACAAGGAGGCGATGGATACCGTGCAGAAGCTGTACTCCTATGTGCTCGCGATCCAGAACCCTGAGTGGGCTAACGCCATTGCCTCGTGCATCGCCCATGAGCTACCATCAGGTGCATTTCCTCCTGTGCCCCTGCCTTTTGCTCTGCCCTATAAGTGTAACTGCCTGTCATAGGAAGAAAAAATACTAAAGTAAGGTCTGTAACTAGTTGGCTGCCTTGCAGATGGCAATAACGAAGTCTTCTATAATTTAAATGTACAGCCATTTTTGACAATCCACTGCTGGATGAAGGCTTCCCAATGCTGAGATATTCATAGGGATTATTGTACAATACTTCACCAATGCTTGTCAGATGGTGAGGGTGTGGGGGGCCCAGGAACGGTTCAGATATCACTCGCCACTAATGTTAGCTGTGCCTGGGGAAAATGAACGTTGCTTCATTGTGCAGTGTACTAACCACTGTGCAACTGCTCTGCCAAACAAATGGAACACTGGATAAAATGAAAGGAATAAAATAATATCAGGCAATGTGATTTTTTATGCAATTAAAAATGTCAGTATAAATGCTAAACACATTTTAAAAATGAGTTATAGTTCTACTATAAGATGACCTGGAAGATTCCATGTGGGGTGTATGTTTTCTTGTGTTATCACACCCATAAATTATTTAATATTTATTCAAATTACAAGGCGATGTCATGTTAATGTTTTTTTTTGACTAACAGATCATATAAACACTGGACAAATGAGACATGGCAAACGAGAAGCAGTAATGCCTTATTAGTGCTGAAATGATTAATTGGCTAAATAGATTTCGAATAAATTAACGTGATTAATCACTCATTACATGTTTTTAATTAATTACGAATCTGCTTGCGGCCTCATTGTGGGAGACTCGCCGCAGAGCGAGGCGCCTGCGCGGCGATGACGCGGCGATGACGCGTGATGATGGTGACATCCTCTTTGGTTTTTTTCGGTAAAGTCACGTAGATAAAAAATAAAATAAATTAAAAATGAAAAAAACTAAATTAAATCACGGCGTTTCGGGCGCAACACAAGCGTCCGTCTTCAGGTGGGGACAATACGCAGCGAAATAACAATCGCTTAAGTGTGTCTAAGAGATGGCTGTGACGAGGGATTATATAGCTGCGGGGAGGGTGGAGAGGAGCCAGGGTTTGTGTGGTGCTGTGCTGGGAGGTGGGCATGGAGTTCAAACTAAAGCTTTGTGATGCAGGGGGTGGATGGAGGAAGTTGAGCTGGTTAATAGGAAAGCTATTAAAAAACTAAATTTAATCACCAATACACTACACTGGTGACATCGTCAGTCCTCCCACTACGTCGACCTCGTGCTCGTGCCGTTACTTACTTGTGAAAAAAGTTTCTTGGGCATAATCAGTCGGCTTTAATCAATGAATGACTATATCACTAGCTACACATTTGGGGAACAATTGACGAGCACAATCCATACATGTTATTTATAAAGTAACACAAAAAATGAGCTGCAATGTATTTTGCATTTATTACAGCGGGATGTGCAGTCCTCATTAAATCTTTATATGATCCGCACTCTGGTAAAAAAAAAAAAATTGCTAACAAAGGATAAGTTGTCATGGTGGAATTCAGGGTCATTTTAAAGCCACGGCTTGAAAACCACAATTTGACATTGCATTGGTGTAATGGGAGACTTAGAAATAAAACGTTAAGTGTGAGTCTGCGCATTGGACATTCTGTGCGGAAACCCTTTGTGCACTACAGCCCTTCTGCTAATCCACTGTTTGTCGACGGCCTCCCTACGCCTTGTTAGTTGTTGTTTTTTTTTTACACCATACTTTACCACACTGAGCAGTGCAGGCTATGGCGGTGGGGGCCCAAAGATTGGTTCGGATATATCACTCGCCACTGATGTTAGCCGTGGCCGGAAATCGAACTTAGATGATCGGGTTTAGAGTGGAGCCCACCAATCGTTGCAACACCGTTCCAGTCAAAACTCTTTTAAACCCCTTGTAATTAAACACTTGAGAGCGTCACCAATATGGAGGGTGGAATCGTGAAGGGGATGAAATGAATAAACTGTGGATGCTTGTGGTTGGTTTCTACAGGTCCGGAGAAGGTTCACGTCCTCAACCTGTGCATCATACTGGCTCAGCGCTGGCTGAGCAGCATACCAAAGGTGAGCTCCCTGACATTTGTCTCACTCCTAGGGACCCACCCAGTCCAGGTAAAATGTACAGCCATTTATCAGTCCACTGCTGTCCCCTCCCCAATCACCTGTCAATATTATTATCATCACCTCCATCATGTTCTTGAGTAGAACTGGTCAACCGATCATGACATGGCAATTCATTCATAACCTCCCCGAAGACTTCGTTTTTTTAATCAATCATGTTTTTTAGAATCGGTGATCAATTGATCATGACTTAGTAAATCAATGCTACATTCCTCTCCAGGCACTCGTTAATGCAATCTCCATCATTATCATCATGATAAGGAGCATTAATACATTTACCCAACTGTGTTCGCAGGGCGAGGAGGGCAAAAATGACACGGCAAATGCATGCAGGCTGCTGGAAAAGATGACCGTGCAATATCGGCGCTCGGCCACGGAGAACTGCCTGAATAACCACGGCTTGTCTTCACTCGACACCCTATCCATGCTCTCCACGCCCGCCAAGCTCATCGTCTGCCTCTATGACCACGCCAGCATCCTTGAGCGTGCCGCCAACCCCATGCTCGGCGATTACCCTGGTGCGTTTTGACTTGTCGTCCCGTGCCTCTTTTTGGATGGCAATTTAATTGGAGTGCCTGTTTGTCCGCAGCAACAATGCGCTTCTGAGAAAAGACGTGTTGAATTTAAAAAGCAACGCTGCACTCGCTCGCAGATATACACGCGGCGGTGAACGAGATCGGAGAGGTGAACAAGACGGACGTACGGAAAATTCGCGTGATGCTGCTGCAGCAGTGGCTGAACCCGCCCAGTGATTCATCTGAACAGTGGGTAAGTGGCATGTGCATCGGCATTGCAGTTATATTCCAATTACGCCTTTTGGTATCATATGGTCATGGAATTAAGAACTTCCTCTTCAGGACTATGTTCGAGAACAGGCCGTGGAAGATGACATCCCAGAACTCCTTCTGGTGCCACTTAAATGTCTTTATTTCCACACTGAGTGGTGCACTTTCTCATGACTTGCAAAGAGTGTTAATTGCATGTCGACAAAAATAAATTGCAGTTTTAAATTCTCAGAGCCAAAATGATCCAGATTGAATGTGATTGTTTTCCTGTATATTCGTTGGTGACTGGGGTGAGACCCGGTTTTTAAACTCAGGTTTCAGATTTGAACACAGACTCCCTGGTGCCATCTCAGCGCTTTGATACAGTGTTAGTGCCCCCTGACCCACCCAGCTACCTCTTGGCAGACACTATAGAAGGTTTCCGCTTCAGCAATCTCTTTTGTCACTGTTCTTTTCAGCTGTGCAGATGAATAATTGGTTTGCCTGGTGCCTCTCTGCTGAATTTTCCCTCATATCCCGTGCTAAATTCACTTCTAGATGAAGTCTCCAAAGCACATCGCCTTATTCTTTGGGTCTTTCGGTAAAGTCATGCAGATGGCTTCACAAGTATGTGGACCAGAGTTAACTTGGAGAGATGTTCATAGGTAGTTACGTGATATCTGTGTGCTGTTCTCTAACTGCTCTGGAAGAGATCTGCATGGATTATTTTTCTCGTGACATGACTGATAGCACAATCGAGATAAAGTACAAAGCTTCTATTTTTCAGTGAACAAAATACTTTGATGAGCCCCCGCAGAAGCTGGTTCGCACTTCATTAGAATGTGTTAGACACACGTGCACACTTGCCTGCATGCGTACACAGCAGCGCAACAACGTACGCACAATGATAAACATGCAGCACAAAAGGCTATTGTGTACCATGCAAGCTGCAGCGACGATCAATTTTTAATCTTGCCACCGCACTGTAGAAGCCGATGGGTGACAGTGACCAACGTGTTTGAATACGCAACCAGTGTCACATAAATCTGACTTTGTGAGAAGCACAGATTTGACGTTATTGGAAATTCTGTTTTTCGGAGTAATAATAAACGCCAGCTCTGTGGATCCTTGTTTAATGCGCGCAGTGGCAACTTTATAACAATGATGCACATTTGTCAGCAGTTTGTGATGAATCAGCAATATTCGACTTCATCTGCACGATCCAACATGCAGATGAAGGAGTTGCAATTACGGTAAAGCCATATTGCCAAATTTCAGCGATTTGACGTGCAGATACTGATGGCTACACAGCAAATAAAGCATAAGGTTGCATATTAATAAAGATGCTGTGACAGCTTTCTCAAGAGGAAATCATCATGGGCCTGTCATAGCCCAGTACCTAATTTTAAACATACTCCACATGAATTGCAAAGTGCATGAAGAGAATATTTGTTTTACTCCCCTTTGAAATACTTCTTCAACTGTCTCACGTAGCGCTGTCTGCGTTAACAGAGCCGATTGAATTTCAGATTGAGATCTCGGCGTGTGTGTGTGTAGGGAGCAGTGGTGTTGCTGTTAGCGCGCTGCACTACGAACCCAGCGACCTGAGTTTGATTCCCACTCATGGCCTGAGTTTGATTCCCACTCATGGCCAACACCAATGACGATTATCTGAACCATGGGCCTCCCCTAGGTCTACTCAGCCTAAAATAAGTACCTGGTGCCATGTGTAAACATCGCCACTGGGGAGACAAAGGTGGCCGGGCGTGGTGTTGGCCACCCACGGTGTTGTGTGCCGTTTCGGCCATCGTAGGTGCTCGCTAACAGCACTTGCCACAATAGTCTGTTAAGCCTATATGGGGGATCTTTGTCTTTGTGTGCACATGTTCCACGTGACGCAGACAGCGTTAAATCACGTGGGACGTGTTTAAAAATTGGGCTTGTGCAGCGTGGAATGAGTTCATTTGTAATGAATGGGAGGAGTAAATTTGTAAACGCGGAAAGACGTAACGCGGTGGATCGCGAGAACTGGAGTTTGGGAAACCATGTCTTAAGAGAACGTGGCAGGAAAGCGTTGTAGATGTAATTGGACAACGGAGGTTACAATGGGGTGGGGTGGTGCATGTGAGGCAGGCATTGAGGTGGCACCCAGAGGTCGGTGACCAAGGGGAAGACCGTAAAAACCCAGATGGTGGAATATTTTGCGGGTTCGATCCCAACCCCGACGCCTGCGTATTTGGAGTTTGCGTGTCTCTCTCTCCCCGTGGTCACGTGGATTTTTCTTCAGGTCCTCCGGTTTTTCCCTCCACGTTTAGAATCAACGTGCTTTTAGAGTATTTGGCTGCTATAAATTTCCACGTGATGAGCTACTTTAGTTGAGCTATCATTTGTGGCCAGGTCGCTTATGAAAAAGAGCTGCATAGCTCAGTGGGCCTCACCTGGTAAAAAAAAATACAAGGGTCAGACCAGGAGTGCAGAGGTTGACTGCAATTGCTACGGTGTCTTGCAAAAGGAAGGCGAAGTGTGGTGACATCAACAGCATTGGCCTTAAATTTCGCAATTAAACCTTGCTTTGAATCGCAGTTACCAACGATCTTATTGAAAGATAAAATTAACCTTGATCCCTAGGCCAGTTACTTTTAAGGACATGGGTTTTTATTTGCACAGGGACTGGACGGTGGGGTGCAACCATCTGATCTTCATACAGACAGCAGCCTGGCAAAGTGAGTACCTGCATAAAAATAAAGAAGAATCGTGCAATGTTAAAAAAAAATTATCTAACATTTCAACTAGTTTGCCAAGATGCTTGCATGCGTGCTGTACACACACACAGCCTCTCCACGCCTTGCGGGTCCGGGTGAGTATTTGGTCATACATCACCGTGCAGGTTAATGAAGTCATAGAGTATAGATATGGTAGCAAAGAAGTATGGTACAACAATTGATAGGGTTTTTTTATTGTATGCACTGCCCTCTGCTACTGCCCACCACGTAGCCCTACAGCCTACAACAGCCTCTTGTGGATGGTGATCACCCATCCAAGCATGATCCAGGCTCGAACCTGCTGGGCTTCTGAGATTATATGATCTCGTCTGTGCAAACGAGTGACAAAACATGTCAGACAAGCCAATGTTGAGTAGACTTTTCCCCCCTCAAATTTGGTTAAAATTCAGGGCAGTGATTCGATTCATGTCGCGTGAACATAATAATACATTTTAATCAATACATCCGCTACTTTCTTAGTGTTCAGCTTACTTAAATGTGTTATTGGAATTTGCAATTGCTGGATTAAGACCTTCATTCAGCAGTGGATTGTATGTATGTTGAACTTCTTTCTCACCATACGTAGCCAACCATGCTAATCGGAGGTGTGGGATTGACGAAGAGCTGTTAAAAAATATTTTATTTTGTAAGTCTGTTGTCGTCTGTATGTATGTTTGCCTGTCTCTTGCTCTACACGTATATATGTTTACTGTTGCCTTGTTATCACTTAGTAATAGGCCATTGCATTGCTTGGCCTCACAGAGGACACCGCAGGCAATTTAAAATCAGAGCAATGCGACCTGGAAATTGATTAACTCAATACTGCCCGAGGTCGTGTGTATAGCATCAATAATAATTGAGCCACTGGCCTCCCCCTGTGCCATTTGGCCAGTGCACCCCAGCCCTCCCCACCACCCTACTGGAGTGCTCTGTGTATTGGTTCTGGGGGTCACTCCTTGGTCGATCCATCTTCTAATAAGTTCCCGGTGTGGTGTGTAAACATCCGCGTTGGGAAGATGCCAGGTGGCCGGGCCATGACTGACCAGAACACCTCCATTGTGTGCCATGCCAAGTCTCAATATGAGCACGCTGTTAGAATTCGACCCAAAAGTGTTGTTTTAACCGATACGACGGATCTGGTACCTGTTTAAAGTGGTATTTGAACTTGCCATGGCCTTTCCCTAGGTTTGACTCGGCCTTAAATGAATACTGGTGTAGTGTGAAATAAGCTTGTTTGCAGGCGTTACGTGTATTGTTGCGTCGTGAGATTGAGAGAGACCATGAGAAGTTGGTAACAGCTATGGGAGGTCTTCATCAAGCAGTGGCTAGAACCTGGTTGGTGATGAATGTATTGGTTGGTGTGTGTCGGCATAGGATAATGTACTTGCTGCAAACCCTGCCCCTGGACTACAGCACCCGCGGACTGATTACCATTGCCAATGGCGTAAGTATTTCGCTTGCTCATCACAAATGGACACACTGCCATTCCAAGTAACAGATACAGCAATATAATGATGTGAGTCATTTGTATACTGCAGTCTATTAAAAACATTGATATAGCGTCAAAAAAACAGAGGCAGCCAAATTGGAAAACGCGCCTGAGAGTACGTCCGCTGCAGAGATCTAGCATGTAGCTCTGAAATTAGGTTGTATGCATGCATGCATGTGCTAGATGGATTGTTACGGCGCAAGTCGTTGAGATGGTGAATACGTTTTGGGAGGCCTTCCTCCAACAGCGGATTGATCATGGCTGATGCCACGATGGCGAGATATTAACTGCCTCGCCTGGTATACAGGAGGTCGTGGGTTCGATCCCGACCCTGACGCCTGTGTATTTGGAGTTTGCACGTTCTCCCCGTTGTCGCGTGGATTTTTCTCCGGGTCCTCTGGTTTTTCCCTCCACATTTAAAAACATGCGTTTAGAATATTTGGCTGCTATAAATTTCCACATGATGAGCCACTTCCTTGAGCTATCATTTGTGGCCAGGTCGTTTGTGAAAAAAAAGTGATATAGCTCAGTGGACCTTACCTCGTAAAATAAAAAAGTTTTTCAGCTTAGTTTGATGACTGATGATAGCGCCTCTCTTTCACGACAGGTTTCGAAGTGCTAACATTTGTTTTTGGTGCGTGCGTCTCCAGCAGTCTATGTCGGACGCGAAGGTGACTTACAGACAGCGCGCGCGAGCACTGCATTGCCTCCTCCGCCTAGCGGACGCCCCCACCATCGAGTCCATCACCAAGCAGCCTCTGGAGAAAGTCCGGTGAGCATCGACCCACGCCCGTCACGAACACGGCCTTACAACCCACACGCCTGTGTAATCCAGCACTTTGGAAGCGAGTGTGGGCGGATCATATAGATTTATGAAATGTCCACAAACCCTCTGGGCTGCGAGGTGGCCAAGAGGTCTGCTCCTTTTTACACGCTTTTATTTAACTCACTCCGTCTGTTGTATCCTCAAAAAAGAAATCTTGTAACTCAATTTTTACCTAGTTCCAAATGTGCTGTCGACTGTTAACTTGAAATAGCTATGTCATACTGATGACAAGACTATATTCTATCATAAAAAATCCAAAACATATATTTTTAACATTTTACACGCTTTTATTTAACTTACTCTGTGTGTTGTCGTATCCTAAAATCGTGTAACTCAATTTCAACCGTATTCCCAATGTCGTAGCGACTGCAAACTTGTTATAGGTGTGTCATATTGATGACAATACTATATTCTATCATTGAAAATTTTAAATATCTATTTTTAAACAATCTTTTTTACGGCTTTAATTGTTCACGTTTACGGCTCTAATTCTCGACACTCAACTCACGTTGGCTGTAAATCACCACGGTCCCTTACGGATGCAAAAAGACGAGGATCAAAAGAAGCTGTCTCTTATTCTTAGGTTTTTTCGGTAAAGTCACGTAGGTAAAACATTAAAATTAATTAAAGTAAAATAAAATAAAATTCACGACGTTTTGGAGGCAGCACAAGCTTCCTCATTTACTTGATACAGCTGTCGTGGCTGTGACGGTTCCACCTGAAGACGGAAGCTTGTGTTGCCTCCGAAACGTCGTGAATTTTATTTTATTTTACTTTTATTAATTTTAATGTTTTACCTACGTGACTTTACCGAAAAAACCTAAGAATATGAATCCTTGCAGTCACGAAAGCTTCAAATCTAAAGCTGTCTCTGGTGTGGACCAATCAGTTTCAAGGACAATGCATATATTATCAGAGTATGTTTTTTGTTTGCATTCTGACCACAGGCATTGTGGTTAATGGAGACATGATTCCTTGTAAAAGGTTTCAGTTTGGTGTTTTTACATCTTAACACCTGTTTTGTTGCCAGAAAAAAAGGGGAAAAAACCTATTATCATTTCAAGAGCGGCAATGCATGGGAATACTAAACGGTGGTCCTTAATAAATATCGTCACTAAACAGTCCTTAAAGAGCCGCATGCGTCTCCGGAGCCACAGATTGCCAGCATAAAAATCTATATCCAAGTTTGAAAGCCACACGATGTATTAAGACTGAAAAAAATGCTGCTGTGACTCTGTTGAATTTCCATAGTTCTCAGTGGTTTAAAATGTGTTCTTTGGAGGTCTTCTATGCAGACCGGTTCATGAGGATGGATCCCATCATTTTTTTACAGTAATTCACAGGAGTTGTATTATAACCAATTATAGCGGCTACCCTGGG
The DNA here is from genome assembly GCF_964198595.1 of Lampetra fluviatilis. Lineage (NCBI taxonomy): Eukaryota > Metazoa > Chordata > Hyperoartia > Petromyzontiformes > Petromyzontidae > Lampetra > Lampetra fluviatilis. The sequence goes on along the minus strand of NC_136299.1, from coordinate 9,232,814 downwards.
CTTATTTAGCACATGGCAGGCTCTCTTTAGCGGTGGTGATTTGCGCTTCGCGCCTGATGCCCGCTTGTTTTACATATTTGATGTTGGTTGTGTTTTATAACCTGAACAGATACGACCTGCACTCCTACCTGTACCTGGCCCAGTTTGAAGCCCTGTCCATTCCTTACACGGTCGACTCGTTCCACAACAGCTCCAAAGAAGGCTTGATCAAGGGGCTCTGGAAGAATCACAACCACGAGCCCAGGGCAAGCGATGCACACAGCTGATATCCCACATGTCTGGTGTTCCACATGATTTGCTGGACATCTGTGAAAAAGAGCTTTATAGCGCATCAGATTCCTCGAGTATAAATACATCTTCCGATTCTGATAACCCACACAATTGATGTCCCGCAAATTACATTTTACACGCCTGATATCCAACGCCTACCTTCTCACACACCGAGAGTTCTACAGATAAACTTCATTGCTCACCTGCCTTTCCACGTGATTATTTACAAAGCTGCCTGTGTTCAAATTAATTTTCCCATTTTTTTTGTTACATTTGTTCTTGCTTTTAAACCACGTGCTGAAATGCCAGGGAGACAATCCCTTGGGGCTACAGCAAGCTGGCAGGTTATTGGGTCAATGGAGATCAATGCATTATCGGCGTTTTCGATCATGTGTGGAGACTCCGCAATTTTGGTTAAATGAATCGTGCTTAGCAAACATATACAGCCTTCCGCATGCGTCGCATAATTGTGCTTGTCACTAGGCTGTGCGATTGGTGGCCGAACTGAGCTTGGATTTTGGAGTGTACGACCTGCAACTCTGGAGTGGAGTCCTGCAGAAGCTTCTGGCCTTCAACATGGTGAGCAGAATTAAAACAAAGATCCCCTATATAACCTTCACATACTTTTTGGCCAAGTGCTGTGAGCGAGCACCTATAAAGGCTGGCACGGCACACGGAGGAGGTGGTTGGCCAGCACCACGCCTGCCTTTGTCTCCAGAGGCTGATGAGTTGATGAGTTAATGATGACGTCACCCTGCTGCTGCTGCTCTATATAAGAACGGGAGACAGAGCAGAGCCTCACCATTCTGGCGAATTGCCCGATGATGCTGGATGCAATTACCAGCGAAACGTCGGTCTACTCAAAAATTGTAAATGTTGTGGTTTCACGCTTCAACACACCGGTGGGCTAAAGCAGTGAACTATTTGTTTTTTGTCAACGTGACACTTTTTTACTGATTGGCCGTGTCGTGTGGTGGAGGGTTACGACACATTTATAAATAACGCGATCTAAACCCAAAAACGTTGATTATGAATCCAGAGGCTGAGTCGACCCACACGAGGTGGGCAGGCTCTCTTCCCGCAATGGATTAGCAATAAGGGACTGTGTATATATATGCGCTCAATATATAGTACTGTATAATACTAAAGTTAGTGCATTACATTTTTACACAAGCTTCAATGGCCCTGTTGCCAACACACTGCCATTTTAAGATTAATATCAAAACACTGGTTGTTGCCAATCGCTGCCAAATAAATACAATTAATGTAAACAAACGTGTGAGCATATGGGACCCTCGTTGCCACTAAAAGCTATTGTCCTGTCTCCCCAAGCCAATTATAGATTGTAGTGTCACTGTGCTGGTAGGTGAAAAATTACGCCAGTCCACAAAACTGCTGAATTTAAGTTTTGCACGGTTGTTGTACGTCACGTGTTACAAAGTACTTGAAATCCGTATCTAATCTACAGATCGATTACCTGCGAGTGGTACTGGTTAGGATCACACCCATCACGTCTCTCTGGCAGGTGAGTGGATCTCCTGCTTGTTTCCTCGCCATAATAAGGCTCCCTTTGCATGGAGTGGCTGCGTGCTTGGAATTACATTGAGAGAGAGGGGAAGGAGGACCACGTGGATCGGAGAATATACGGCGAGTTGGAGACAGCATATTGACTTGAAAAATTAAGTGGGCCTTGGGCAGGGCACGTTGCCAAAATAAATGATGCCCAGTGGTGGAGATTAACGATGGAGTGTTATCCAAAGGTGGGAACACGCCCAGAAGAACGTCCACTGCAGAGGTGCAGCGTTGATTTTTTCTGTGCAGAAGCTACATGGATCATAAACATCGTGAGATCAAGACGGATGGCAATAGTTCTAGATTAGAAGTTTTCGTGACTGCAAGGATTCATACTCTTTGTTTTTTTCGGTAAAGTCACTTAGGTAAAAAATTTAAATAAATTAAATCACGACGTTTCGGAGTCAACACAAGCATCCTTCTTCAGGTGGAACAGTTTTGATGTGACGGTTCCACCTGAAGACGGAAGCTTGTGTTGCCTCCGAAACGTCGTGATTTAATTTATTTAAATGTTTTACCTACGTGACTTTACCGAAAAAACCAAAGAGTATGGATGGCAATAGATTGGGGAGGCCTTCATCCAGCAGTGGATATATCATGGCTGTAGATTAATTTTTATCCAGGGGTTCATTATACCTTGTGGGCTTTAATATTTTCAAGCCAAGGAAGCTCACCCTGGATATGTGTTGGAGCCTCTTGCAGCAAAGAAGCATCACGGAGGAACCTTATTCTAAAAGTTATTTTTACTAAAAAATCATAGCACATTTTTTTGTTCATGGAATGTTTTACGCAGCCAGAAACACCTGAGCATTACAATAATTCAAGATGTTTTATTGAACCTCTGAGTGTAATTAGCTTGACTCAGCACACCTGGAAAGTTTACAAAAGTCGATTATTTTTCTAAAGAGCTAATGAAGTAGTTTGACACGGGCATAGATTTGGACCGAACGATTTATGCTGCCCTATGTGGTTCATTAATCATCTCTACAGTGGCTCTTGTTATCCACTGGTTGTAATAAAAAAGAGCTTCCATGCATAGCCTTTGTTTCATCTATCACTGCTGCTGAGTGTGTCCAAAGAAACTAATTTTTCTTCTATATTTTAGGTTCCAAATTTTGCAAAAACGTGGAGGTCTGTCATCTCAACACCACTGATTGAAGGTTGGTCATTGTTGCTTAAGGGTCATGGATACAATTGATTTCTGTAATTGCTTTCTACTTTGAACTGTTAATGAAATGTTTTCATGCAAATACACAAACATTCTTACAGTTCTTTACAAAGGCAGCTAGTTTTAGTTTGATCCAAGTTTGAAATGTATTTCATTTCCTGCTGTGAAAAGTATTTGTTTTCAAAGTTTAAATGCAATTTTGATTGTGTTCAAATAAATTAAACAACTTAACCTGCTCTGTGCGTCTTTCCTGCAGCTTCCTGCCCTTTGACTCCCAAACAAAAGGATGATTGCCATCACTCTTTCTTGTTACTGCTCAGGTACTTTATAAACAATGTTGATAAGCGATGGTGCAATATAACACTTTGGATTTACAGATGGTCTAAAGCAGCGGTCCCAAACCTTTTTGGCATCAGGGACCGGTTTCGTGGAAGACATCATTGGGTCTTTCCCCCTTTTCAAAGAAGCTCTCCAGCGACGTTTGTTTTTTACTCATTTTGGCTACTAGGGGTTAGCAGCTTGTGGGCTTACCAACACTGTGACTGAGACAAGTGCGCAGTGCGGGAAAGAGGCACAGACGGAAGTGGTAAATAAAATAATGGCCAGGCCACGCGCGGACTCACTCTCACCTCCTGCTGTGCGGCCCGGTACCGGTCCGCGGCCCGGGGGTTGGGGGAGCCCTGGTTTAAAGTCACCCGCAGCTCTAGCAGCTTTTCAATTAAGGGGGTTGGGAGGAGATTTATGATTGAAAGATACATAGAAAATATCATTATAATCTGCACACATTAGGTGCCTTTTAAAACGTCTCAAGGCAATTAGGACTGTAAGTCTCTCATGTAAGACTGCACACGTGCTCGCGAACAGCTAGTGCTGTTAGCGAGCACTTATGATGGCCGAAACAGCACACAAGAGGGTGGGTGGCCAACACCACGCCCGGCCACCTTTTGTTTCCCCACTGGAGATGTTTACACAGCGCACTGGGTACTCATTTGAGGCCGAGTCGGCCTAGGGGAAGTCCACGACCGGTTAAGATAATCGTCACATGGTTTCACAAGTGGCAGGTTTCACAAGTGGATGGTGTGGCGGTTGGGTGGAATTGGGTGTGAAGGTGCAGCTATTCGCACCTCGCCCTCTGGGCAAAGATGCACCGTCACAGTCGCATATGTATGTCGCGTTTCAGATGCCCTGTTCTCGCCGACCTGGACCTTCTGGCTGTCGGCAAGATGTTTTCCCTGCTGGGGCAGCTCGCATTCACGCTGGGCTCCCTGCTGCTCGTCCCCGTTTCTCAGAAGCGCACCCTTCAGCTCCAGGTTGTCACACGCGCCCGCGTTTGCCTCCCCGTTCCTCGCAGTTGTCTGCTATGAAGTAAGGGGCCATCCGTTTAGTACGTACGCATGGAGGGGGGAGGGGGGGTTCACCCAAAGGCGTATGCTTGCGTATGGGGGGTCTACTGACAAAGTATGTACGCATAGGAAACAGGTTGGGGGGGAGGTGAAGCCTCGATAATTTGTCTACATTGGCCTTCAAATGAGCTACAGTTCAGTTTCTTCAGCTGTTAGAGAAGTACTACCGGGAGAAGTAGGACTGTGGGAGAGGTGTCACTTGTATGCCACCGTACCCCTGACTGCTAGCAATCACGCAGCTCAGCTGTGAGTCTGACAGTCTGGCAGCCTGCCCCATGGATTACACATCCTTCAATCTGGCCTCACTGCAGACTGCCGCTGGCTCAATATTTTAGCTGCCACAGGCCAGTGTAAAACGACACCAGTGCATTCACACGACTGAGTCTTCTGACAGTGAGAACAATCAAAAGCTGGATGATGATGACGTCAGCGATGATGTGGATCTTGAGACGGCGGCCCAGCAGACTGCAGCTCACGCTGCTGTGCTTCAGCCTGACATTGTGCGTGTTGACGAAATCCCTATAATACGTAACCTGTCTGACTGGGTTCGGTCGGCGTTTGAACCTAGCGGACACTAGACAATCTTTTTAAAGGTACGCAACTTAATTCTTTAATGCATCCGACGGTGGACTATCTGTTTGCTTAAACACGTTAATATGATTCATCCTTGATCGTTTCTGTGTGGATTAAATACCGGCCGTTCTATAGGATTTGGGGGGTGGGTGGGTGCGTCAAGCTTACGTACGCAGGTCGGGGGGTGGTGTAAAAAGTATGCGTGCGTACAGGGAGGGGTGGAGGGGTCAAGTTTTGACAGATTTTAGCGTACGTACTACATGGATGGCCCTTAAGATGTGGTGTTAAAGGAGGTGGCGCGCGTGGCTAATAGGGGACAAAGGACCCGTTGACCTGAGCCGTGGAGGTAACGCGTCATCGCGAGTGGCGGTAGCGCGTCGTGACGCGAATGCGGAGAGGTGGGGGCGGTGCGTGACGGCCTTGTCACAACACTGAGCTGCCGCCGCTGCTGAGACGCTGGGTTCGAAACCAAGTTTGAGCCACCCAACTGTGATTTCACTGGATTCTCAGTTCTACTGATTTGATGGTCCCTGTCCAGTCAGTTTGCAAAAAAAAACTCCATCGAAATGTAATGTATTGTTTCACTTGATTTAGTTTATTCCAGTGCTGATAATAAAAAAAAAGCATTGCTATAATTGGCATGAGATAGACACAGGAAACATGGCATTTGTCGGGGTTACTTTGAAAATGTTTATGCTGGGTAGTTAAAAGGAATGGCACAACTCAAAAAATCAACGTCAAGCTATATAGAGCTGTCTGCCATAAATCCAATGCTTTATTGATGAGAACATTTACTTTTAGAGGTGGCTTAGTGGTCCAGTGATATTACTGCAGCATGAATTTCGTAAATTTTAATAGAATATTGCAAAGACGTCACGAGCACCACCACGGCTTGGCCAAAATTCACGTTAAAGTCTTCTTCTTACTAACGATACTTCTAAACCCTAGTCGGACAACTCGGAAGACACAGTCTGGACAAATGCTGTATCTGGAAGATCAGATGCATTTTTTTAGATTACGGCTCTTTAAGTCGCCGAATGGCGAGCCTCCCGAACCCATGCGTGTGCCAGCCTTTGCCGAAACGTAATGGTGGCATCGCTTCTGTGCCTCCCACTCTCTGCCAGGGCTTCCTCTCCTCGTGCTGTCTGGACACGCTTCTGACACAGGTCTCGGAGGACGTGGACAAGACGGAATTCTCGGGACTTGCACTCCAGGCACGTTGGGTGCACTCGCCCATGATAAGCCTGCCCTTGGGCAACAAATGGATTTTTTTTTTTCACTCGGGGTGAAGGGGAGGAGAAAAAAATCCTCGTAGGACTGGGCACAGTGCACAGCGCGGTTTCACCGTCTTTGTATGTCACGTCCCTTCGATTTTACTTTCAGTGTCACTTCGAGAGACGCGACGGCTCTTGATGGGCGGAGAATTCTAGCGTTGCATCGCGTACTCGCTGCTCGGCAATAGGGTTTGCCTGCTTATATGATATGCGATCAAAGACTTGTTGTCGTTTGCGATGTTGGCGTTAAGAAATTGCACAAGCGTGACCGTGGAGTTTAATGCATGTGAACGTTTCCTGGAGGTGAGTCAACGTGGCGTTAACAGCAAAAGAACTCCTTGTTTATAAAAATAATGAAATTATCAGCACCCTCTGAAGAAACACATTTTCCTTGACGTTGATGGAGCTGGATGTGAAAGCTCAGCATCTGCTTGCGATGAATTGTGACGAATGCCCCCGTCAGTTATTTGTCGGTATGAATGGCGGATTCGGTGGGGAAACTATGGGGACGGAAGATTGCCAGGGCGCGGATCATCACGACGTATGGCTGGGGCCACGCGCGCCTGCGACTCCCCCCACGACGAGGGATGATGGATGATGTGCTTCGCTTTCGGAGGACAAATTAGCCGCCTTGACTGCACGTTCAGGGCGAAGAAACAATTGAAGCGCCTGTTGGACGCTATAGATTTTTTCGGGGAAATTATCTCTCCTAATTACAATCGTTTCCGCCAATAGACCACAACGTGTAACTTCTCTCTCTGGTGGCGTCCTCGGCAAACACGAGCTCTTCAGATTTTGGGTCCCCTTTTTTTCTTTGATAGAACAGCATCAATTATTCACACATCCCGTAGGGAGATACACCAGTTTGGATAAGCAGCAGTTAGGACAAATGTAGCTGTAGCGTGCGTTAATACAATCCAGCCAAGGTTCGATGACTCCCCGATGCTCGGAAGCAATAAATCATACCAAGCGGCTGGATAGGTGGTGGTGATACGGTCGCCCTGACTGGTACAATACACATCGGTGCGACTCCACCTTCAGCTCAAGGTTGCAACGTCGGACAGTTGTGAAGAAACCGTTAGCGTCGGTTTTTGCAGACAATATTGGTATTATAAATTAATTTTTGGGTGAGGCCACATAATGATCTGGCCAAATTTCCATCCTTAAGATCCTTATTTTATTACCGATTTAAAAATATATTTAACAGGACAATTGTTATTGTTGTATGAGCAACGTCTTCTGTTAATACAACTAACTTGCGTGGAAATTATTAAAGTCAAGAATGTTTATTCCTGATTTTTCAAAGAAGAGACCCATTGCAAGTCTCAAGAGAAAAACCTGCATGACTCTGAAGGGACCTACTCTTAGAGATGTTTGGTCAATTCCTTGTTTGAGTCATTTTGCACGTGGGAGGAAACTGAGAGTGACTGGAAAAAAACCAGCACAAAAGAAAACAGTCACACTTGACGTGGAAAAAGTCAACACCTACTTTCTGCACTGCCTATTACAGGCACCTTGTCGTACAGATGAGCATCACGTACGTAATGACTGCATCTATGTGTGATCCACCAACTCTACGAATCAGATGCCTGAAATCACAAGGACGCATCGTCACCAACACACACACACGGACAACCCCCGAAAATAGTTTGGCAAGTCTCAGTAAAAATTCACCGGCTTAATGAAGGACATTTAATTATTTATTACTGGTTGGAACCTCCTGGTTACACCAGCCCACGGGATTATTGTGTCCGTCCGTCCGTCGTGCAGGGAGGGGCTGGGTGGGGATGGTGGGGCTGGGTGGGCCTGGGTGGGGAGGGACTGGTTACCCCGTGGTGCCCTTATAAAACTCAACGTTTAACCTACTCGCGCCGGCTTGTGCCCGCCCTCACAGTCGGCCATATTTGCGGAATACACCACGCCGCCGTTGACCCTGACCGCTGACCGAGCAACCCAACGTTCCTACCAGCTCCCTCCGCAGGAGTGTGTTTATCTTAACGTTACTGTTCACATTCTCTCTTTCTCTGCGTCGTTGCAGCTGCGTAACGTGGTGCTGAGTCACGTGTTTGAGAAGTCGAAGTTCGAGCGACTACTCGGCTCTGCACACTGGTCACTGGTGTTGAACTACGCTGCTTCCGTGGAGGCGACCCCCAGATCTCTGCTCGCCTTCCTTTCCCAGCATGGCCGGTGAGCGCTGAGAAATCCCGTCATTGTCGTCATTATCGTCGTCATCGTCATCAGCTGTGATATAGCCACCCACTGCCGGATGAAGGCCTCCCCAAGCCACCGACGTTGCTCGGTTTCGTGATGCGACGATCTGTCTTAGCACCAGCATACGAGCTGGTTTTGTTGCTCCATCTCCACGGTAGATGTTCTCCTCTCGGGAGCGTTCTGTCCGTTGGCCGCCACTGCGTCGGTAGTCTCGACCGCCGGACGATCACCCCTTCGGGCAACGTTTCCTGCCCAAGCCCACCTATTTTCCTTAAGTCAACGTGTCGTCTGAAACGGATATCTCATTTTTATTTAATAATGGAAAGCAACTTAATGTGCCTAAAGGGGAGAGGTTTTTACCCGCAATTACGCACGAATCAAAAACATGGACAATTACATGCAGAATGGAACAAAGGCTGAAAAGTGTGCCATAAAGAATAGAATGGTGCATGCTTTGAAAATCTACTGAGACAGGAAGTGGAGCACAGATTATGGAGAATCCCTGGGAGTGAAATTATAACAGGACGGCTCATACTCAAGGGGATTTGTGAATCCCACAGTGGAGCACTAAACTATCATGGCTGGGGGCCTGGGTGCGATTCACATGTTTACAGAGGGTAGTTAAGGCCTGGAGGAGCGAATCTATTTATGGCTTTTTTCTCCATTAGATCTGCCAAGACGGATGTTTTTTTCCTGCCTTGTTTAATTTGCCCACTCACCAATATATAAATCTCGCCCCGAGTCCACAATTTCCATTCCCTAGTGATTCAGCTTCTCATGTATACCAAGTAGTCGCCGTTTTTTTATATCAAGTGGTGACTGTTCTTTTTACAGTCATTGGTGACTGTCCTCAGACCATAAACTCCAGCCCCACCCTCCCCTCCCCACTCAGCCCCACCCTCCCCACCCAGCCCCTTCCCACCCTCCCCTCCCCACCCGGCCCCTCCCTCCCCACCCAGCCCCTCCCTGCACGACGGACACAATAATCTCCTGTGGGCTGGTGTAACCAGAAGGTTCCTACCAGTATCACAAGAAGTTGCCAGTATTTTAACTCGGGTCCCAGTGGTGCCGGCTGAGCACTGAGAGTCTCTCGCATAGCAGTGCAACCCTCCATGTTGGAGGACGACTGTGGAAGAGGATACCACAGAACTACCTCCAAGATCCCTTCAAGTGACCTCTGGTTCATACAGTAGAGGGCACCATGTTCCAACCCACTGTATTATATTAGAGTAATGTTTGTTGCATGATGGTCAAATTTATGTTTTTAATTCTCAGTTGGAACTTAGCCAATTTGGTACAGAACCAAATGTAATATAATATGTCTCCATCATATATCTACCCCTCCACATAAAACAAGTACAGTGATACCTCGGTTCACGAACTTAATTCGTGAACTGACTCTGGTCGCGAACCGAATTGGTCGTGAACCGAGGCACATTTTCCCATAGGGTTCAATGTAAATCCGGTTAATCCGTTCTGACCTTTTTTTTGGTTTTTGAAGCACAAAAATATGAAACAAATTACAATACACATTAGTACTGTACAGTATAGTAATGTATAAAGAGAGAACACTAACCTTGCTTGAGATGACTTCAGTAAGCACTCAAACGGGTGAACTGTACAATACAGTGAGTACAGTATTGTACAGTACAGTAGTACAGTACTGCATGTGCTAAAAAGCACACCAAAAAGCAAAAAGTCACTGAAAGTGTCTTCACAGTACTCACAGTACTTCTTTCTGCGTCTCTTCTTCTCTCCACGATCTTCCTACAGGAAGTCACGACCATGTGACAGCCTGGAAATTGCATTGAAATGGCCGCGGCTCCTGTTCGTGAACCGAAGCGGAGTTCGTGAACCGGAGCATATTTTTATGAACTTTTCTGTTCGTGAACCGAGTTGTTCGTGAACCGAAGCGGAGTTCGTGAACCGGAGCATATTTTTATGAACTTTTCTGTTCGTGAACCGAGTTGTTCGTGAACCGAAGCGGAGTTCGTGAACCGGAGCAGATTTTTATGAACTTTTCTGTTCGTGAACCGAGTTGTTCGTGAACCGAAGCGGAGTTCGTGAACCGGAGCATATTTTTATGAACTTTTCTGTTCGTGAACCGAGTTGTTCGTGAACCGAAGCGGAGTTCGTGAACCGGAGCAGATTTTTATGAACTTTTCTGTTCGTGAACCGAGTTGTTCGTGAACCGAAGCGGAGTTCGTGAACCGGAGCAGATTTTTATGAACTTTTCTGTTCGTGAACCGAGTTGTTCGTGAACCGAAGCGGAGTTCGTGAACCGGAGCAGATTTTTATGAACTTTTCTGTTCGTGAACCGAGTTGTTCGTGAACCGAAGCGGAGTTCGTGAACCGGAGCAGATTTTTATGTACTTTTCTGTTCGTGAACCGAGTTGTTCGTGAACAGAAGCGTTCGTGCACCGAGGTATCACTGTATTGTTACACATCCCATCAGTTGCAAGGCCTTGTGGAAGTGCATAATATCAGCAGCATGTATTCAATACAAGCAAAACGCTCGGCCAGTTTTGACATTACATCATCAGCAGAATCAAACTCTCACATTAACATCACTAGCCCCGACCACTTCTTTATAACCCTTGAGCTACACTCATTTCAAACCTTTTAAAACAGTCTGCCTCAGCAGCAGACCACGCTTTCCCACCTGATGACGGACGCTTATGTGTTGCGCCCGACACGTCGTGATTGATTTTATTTTCTACCTACGTGACTTTACCGAAAGAACCAAAGAGTATAGAATCAAGCTTGCTTGAATCAATAATGCTGAGCTTCCAGATAGAATAGGAAGAACTTTGACTTTTAAGTTATGTTCCTAATTCGACGTAAAACTATATCATACTTAACACAGTAATCTGTATAATGATCACATTTTTAATGAAAGCATATTGTCTGCTTTTTTTGTTACTTTTATGCTCCACAACAACGCTAATGATTATTTTGTCTTGACATAATGGTTATGTTGTGTGCTGTAATAAAACAAAATTAAATTTTTTTTGAGGATTTCACCAGCACACAGTAAGAATGCACGGCACATCGCAGGGTCTTTAACTTCCAATTTGCTGCGCCATCATGTTCCCTTGAATTCCTAACGCTGCGCAGTCCTGGGACCAAATTGGCACGATTACTTTAGGATTCGCATGATCATCGCGTGCGTGTTTGCACGCGCGCCTCGCAAATCTCTTAACGTTCCCGTGGGTGATTCTGCCCGCCTGCAACCCCGTCTCCGCCTCCCAGCAGCGAACCGTAAAAGAGTCCTCCGCCGGTGGGATGTAAACAAAATAAACGCTAAAAACTCGTGGCACGAAAACGTCGTGGAGATTAGGTCCGCCGTGAGCGGAGTGCCGTTTCAACGAAGCCTGTTTTACCCTGGGCCGATGCTTGACAAATAACGACAAGGCCAAAGAGGACAATTAAAAAAGGTGTTCTTTGACACGTAGGTTTTTGCATCCACTCGTAAGCCGACTGTGGCCATTCCGGATAAGGCCGTGCGTTGGACACAGTTTCTCTCAAACGTTTGCCGCTCACTACTGTGGGCATTCTTCCACACTACTCTTGGCCTTCATAGATGCTCACGAACAGCACTTGCCTCACTAAACATCCTGTGTAGGCTAAACAGTCTATTTTGTGATCTAACCCATAACGCTCTTTCTTGCGAACTGGCAGCGAGCCTTCGACACTGTATGTGACCTCAAGGTTCACCCCGCCTGGCACACGTGCTGCGGTGCAGTTGCCATCCTCACTTCGTGGTGAATGGTGGCTGCCGTTCTTGTGTGTGTGTGTGCGTGCGTTTTTGTTTTGTTTTCCCCCATCCTGTGGCAACGCTGCACATGCCGTTAAATGATCGCAGGCAGATCATCTCGGCACTCTGTTTACATTTTCGGTCGGCGGTTGATGAGTTATTTAAATTTGCGTAAAGGGAGCTATAATGTCTGTGAGGATGTACCAACGCAATAAGTGCCCTGATCGAGGAAAAGTTGTTTATCGTCTCACCCCATTGTGGATCCTTTTCCTCCCCGCTGCCTTTTAGACTCCCAAGCACGTGTAGGCAATGTTACTCAACCTCTGCGCTTCCTCCATATTCCCTGAATGTTTAACGTATTGGCCCAGTTCTTTATTGCACGGGCGTCTCACTGGTGTGTGTGTCTTTCATAGATTTACTTGCAGTGGCCAGTCGTGTTGCTTACACCATGAAGTGAGGGGGGTGGGGGGGGCGGATTTGAGACACACCCTCGTGAATAGGACTCGTGCCGTTCTCTTTTAAATATACGGTGCTACGCTACAAAGAGAAATAGATCCGTTAAGAAATCGAATAAGTAACCGACATGCTGCCTGAGACTTCCCGAGCGATTTGGGAAAACAACGAATATGAAGCCTTGTATATCAAAAGTATATACTGCGATATATATAAAAAAAACATTGGGAGTAGTTTATTTTTAGCAGTGTGTGCGCAAGTGGTGGTGTGGGACCGTTCGACTCTTGGGCCTCCCCTAGGTCGACTCAACCTGAAATGAATACCTGATGCAGTGTGACAACATCGCTACGATGGAGACGAAGGCTGCCGGGCGTGGCGATGGCCACCGATCCCCACCCAGTGTGCTGTGCCGGCCTTCATAGGTGCTCGCTCACGGTGCTTGCCCCAAAAAGCCTGACAAGGCTACATGAGGTAGCTTTGTCTTTGGATCTAGATTCAGTGAAAAATTGCATGTGGGGGGCACTCCAGCTAGAGGAGATGGCTTTCAGACCGGCACGCTGTCTGCATGCCAAATGGTTTGGGCGCTTACCGAAGCAGCACTGGTCCACATCTGGGGCAGTGCCCACAATTTGGGCGACCTCATCCTAATTACCCACGTGTGGGGTATTCATGATATTTAAGGCAATTATCCATCGTTTTAGAAAATCTGAATTATTCAGTGGAGCAAGTCAACTATTTGATACGAACACGAAGTTGAATTTGCCGTCATTATCCCGACGTGGACGACACGGTGAGTTCATCGGAGTATGTCCGATGATGTGATTTGTCATCAGACATGTTATGCCCTCGTTAAAAATCCACTCGGTGATTTTTTTTTTCCCCCCAATGATTACCCACATCTTTGTTTGAAGTGTCCGAGATGCACGTTCAAAATCACGGAACTGCTGCCCATCTGTGAAGCAGCCTTGTTTTTAATCCATCACACACTTCCTTTTAACCAACTCACCAAAAAGTTAAAAGCGAAATGCAGGGAATACGTTGGCAAGGGTATAAAAAAATGTTTTTATACAGATTAAAAAAAAAAACCCTCTCTTTATCATATACACACGCTTGTTACAGAAAAAACGTGCAGAAAGCACAACTGTTTGGACTATGCCACCACTGAGGCAGTGTTAATGATGGTGTTTTGTACTAGTATCAACAAAATGTTTTTTTTATTTCATTTACCGCAACTACCAATGGCACAGTCTATCACGATATTAAGTTTTAATTTACATTATCACCCTGGTTACGTGAGTTTGATTCATAGCCACGGCTAACATCAGTGACGAGTGATATCTAAACTCGTATTCAGTCTCAGTCCCTCTATAGTGCTCCGTGCTGACCAGCAGAGGTGTGGACTCGAGTCATGTGACTTGGACTCGAGTCAGACTCGAGTCATGAATTTGATGACTTGCGACTCGACTTGGACTTGCATAACAATGACTTTTTCCCACCTCTGCTGACCAGTGTGTTGAGGTATGAACAAACAACTGCCATGACTATAACCACTGCAGACTTTAATCCAGCAATGCATTGGAAAACGCGCTCTGCGTTATTATATTATTATATAATGATTTTCACATTGTCAAGAAATATCTAATCTTGCACGTGCTGTTAATATATTGGTATACATTTGCAGCTTGTATGAACTTGATGCAGTAACGGTGAGCAAAATTATTAATATTGTTTTCCGAAGTGATTAAAATACTTTTAAGTTTGAATTGTCAGTTCAAGATTTTTTTTTACTTGATATTCAACATGGAAGCACATTGTTGTGCATTTCCATTTTTGCTTTCTTCAAAGTTATATCCCAACTGCGCTGATTGGCGTCATGTGGCAAGACAACCACATATCTATGAAGAGCTGTCGCAGTGATCAGTGCACCACCCCGTGCGATAGAACAGTCCCGAAAGATGACATCACTTAAACGCACTTCATGCAAATATCTAAATTCCCTGCAATGTATATTTGTTAGATTTCGATCAAAACAAAGTTTTTAATTCTCAATCCTAGAATGAATTAATTGAAATTCAAAATTGATTAATGTATCGTTTGTACAGTCATTGGTAATCAGCCTGAAACGGTTTTCTCCAGGAATCTAGTTTAATAATGGACGGCTGAAGCCTGGATTCAAACTCAGAATTTCAGCGTCACAGGCCCAGTGCTCTGACCTCTGTGCCTCCCCTGACACCTCCACTGCGTGATGTTTCAGTCGGAGCGAGGCTGTGGAGCTGCTGAACCACAAGATACGCCGTGGTGAGGAGTTAGATTCCAGCCATTCCCCAGAAGACCTCTTGGAGGTAAGCCGCCACATCAATTCTGATCCCCGCCAACGCAGCAATAACGAAGACAACAAAAAATGTTTCCACGAAAACAAACTGCTACAGTTCTCCAGCTGACACCGCCTTTTAAATGTCATTAATATTGCACCCCAATTGTGCGGGTTTACAGCGTAGTGGAATTTACGTGGCAGTAAAATTAGTCCCGCCCAATATTTGTCGGCACATCACCTTTACTGCCATACGTGCAGAAATGCCACGATGCCGTTGAGTCAAACCGTAAACTCCAGCGTGGGAACGTGTAAGTTCTGTCCCGTGGCCTGGCCAACGGGCATGACGTACACCGTGGGACAGTGTTTTCCTCCAGCGGTAAGTGGCAGAAAGATTTTTCCGTTCTGATGTCATCCGTTGCTAATGCGTGACGACGTGTTCCTGCACGAGCCTGGCTACCTCTTTAAATTTTCATGATTGAGTGCGAGGCCTTGTTGGCCATGTAAGTAACGCTGCACAAAGCACTCTGATGCCCGTCTGCAGTTTAATATCGACCTGTATCAAAATCAATAAATGAATGAGATAATGTGGTCCATTAAAACCGACTCCAAAAGAACCAAGAATGTACAACACTCTCATTACCCACCACTTTTAAATGTGCAAAATATATGCAGGTGGCTTAAACTTCGAGATGTAATAATTTATCCGTTAAACACGTAGGCTTTCGCGACCAATAGTATCCATAATTGAGGTGTTCGGGTTAGATCGCATAAAATAGTGAAATATATTACGTCGGAATATAAAAATGAATAAATCTTCATTTTATGGATTTTTTTATCCAATACGGAGTGTAGCGATGCACTCATTTATCGATTGCTTCTTAAGCTCGCGGTACATAAATCGCATCGCGTGAGTTGCGTGTAATGGGGTTCAGCTGGCCCATGCATCTACTACGGGGCTGCTACGTTCAGCACATTGTGGAAAATAATCGATTGTTAAAGGAAATCGCAACCCTGAATCACGACAATCCATCGCATCGGCGGGGGTGGCGGGACTGATTCGTTACTCCACTACTAACTGGAGTAGGTTGTAGGCTTTCTCAAGCTCATTGTCAGATTAACTTAAAGCCCACGCGGGAAATCGACCACGAAATCTGTATTGCTGCGCCGCGTTGGGTGGGACTCCGCCAGGTGACGACTCGGTGCGTTTTCCGTTGTGCTTTGTCATTTAGCAGGTCCTGGAAGGCCAGAGTTTGGAAATCTGAAGATGTCTCGCGTAGCTGGATTTTCACGAGAGTTAACAAGTGCGTTATCGTCACGCACACCTCAGAAACACTGAGCGAGCGGTGGGACTGCCAGGAGCCAAGGCAAACAGAGAAACTGGTAGCGACGTTATTCACGAGGTTGAGCGTGCACCTAGATGTTGGAGAGCGCGCAGTCATGCAACTCATCGGGGGAATTATAAATCCTCCCCTAAGCGCCATATTAGACCGGATTGCGATATCTATATCGACGCGTCGCCTGCTCGTAAATTCCCTCGGCGATTGTTCTGCTGTCACCATTCACTTGGGCTTTGGGGCGCGGTAACCTTTAGGCACAAAACCGCGCCGCGGGTGCCCATATCTGTTCCCGCAGTCGCTGACATCGCCCTTGAATGCATTGTGGACTTGGCATCCGATGAAGGAGGACAGGAACTGTTGTGTTTAATGTTAATGAGGCCTACCCACCATCCCTTTGGCAAAAACACAATTAGAATTAAATTGTCACTGGGGTACTAAGGATAAGCAGGTTGATGAATGTGTATGAAGACATGCATTGAGTCTGTTTCGTGAAAGCCAGGGGCTGTTAGCTCTTTACAAAGTAGCTTTCTATCTCTGCCACCCCTATTAAAAGTGGTTTGTTCCACGTCAGTGCACCCCCACATGCTTGCACAAGGTGTGGGTTATTCTATTTTTGAGTAAGCCTGTTCTAAGAGGGGTGTTTGGGTATGTTCATTTTTTTCAGTGCTTTTGTAGACACCTTTATCTGGGCGTTTTGCTGTCTTGATGTGTTTATTCTCTGCCAACGTATGTAAGCTTTGCACTTTCAGACTCATTTCTTTCAAAAATACGTATCTATAATGTACAGTGTTCGGACAAGAAAGAATGACATTTCAGATTCCTGACAAATAAATTAGCTTTTAATAAAGATGATTCTTTACGCGCAAATGTCTGTAACGTTTGCTGTTTTTGTTTTTGATGTGGGCTTTGGAAGTTTCAATCATCCGTCAATCGATCAGTGACGGCACACCGCAAAATCACAGGCAATCACTGAAAATCACAGGCAATCACTGTAAACCCTCGATTGCAGCTGCTTTGCAACTACAAGTTGCTCGCAACTGCACGTGGTGAGACGTGGCCCATTGGCGTCAGACCCCCGTCACTCGAGCGCTGGCTGAGGGACAGACAGGAGCCACCGTGTGAAACAAGGAATTTTTAACGAAAACGCACAATCTGCACCTTTTGCCAGCCGTTATTACCGTTGGCGGTCGCGGCATTGGCTTGATGCCGATCCTAAAGCCTCTACCACTGCCCAGCTTGCATTTTAACTGCGATCAACCTCTTTCATTCGTCTAGCCTGGCACGCGTCAAGCTCCACACTTGGTGCCTCTGCATTCTGCTGCGTCCATACGTCGTTATAACAACGGCTCTCTGATGTGGTGCCGTGCCGCGCGTTGCTTGGCGTGACGTCCGACGTGTCGCTGCACATTCAGTTTCAGTTTATTTGGTATAGCCCTGTGAGCCATTCGGCTCTTGAATCAGGTGCAACCACAACAAAACAAAAACATGAGCAAGAAAACATCTTAAAGTGACTATGCGCAAACAAAAAAATACAGGAAAAAACTGCAAAGTCTTCCAGAAAAAGCACCGTACACCAACGCTGTGTGCAAAAATCCCAGTGGGATGCAAGTCCAACAACAATAACCACATTCTGGGAGCTTCTTCAGGAGCTGAATTGAACAAGAAAAGAAGCAAGCTCCCATTCAGGCATGCGGAGCGAAACGTCGGACCTCGTGCCAAACAATACGCTGTACAATTGGAACAGGCCGGAGAGCTGTAACAGCACGACCACAAACAGAAAAACTACGCGGTAATAATGATACAGTAATGTAATCATATACAGCCACTTATAAATCCACTGCTGTATGAAGGCGTTCTCTCACCTTATTGGTCTCGGGAGTTGTTTGACCATACCTCTCCACGCTGGTCAGTGCGTGTTGCCGGGAGGGCACACGGGAATGGTTCAAATATCACTCGGACTCACATTGGCCAAAGACGGGAATCCAACTCAGCTTGACGGGATTATAGTGCAACGCGCTGGTCACTGGCATGCCACCCCAATCGTACATGGGAGGAACTATGTATGTATGTTGAACTTCACCATTGGAACCTCATTTGCCAGTAAAAAATATGATCTTTTTTTTTTAAAGGTGTCCGTTTTTTTTTTAAAGGTGTCAGTTTTGTTGCCAGATAGAAGGGTAAAAAAAACCAATTATCATATTTTTTACTGGCAAATGAGGTTCCAATGACCAATTATCATATGTTGAACTTCTTTCGCACCGTACGTAGCCAACCGTGCTAATTGGAACAATGTACAGTAATAGGGACAGAGGACCTCGCCATAGGAATATTTAATTTCCACCACTCGCTCGGGGGCTTGCCAATGGACGTCAATGGTGCTGCATTGTTGATTTCAGCGGGGAGACAATGACTTCACTTGTGACGCACGAGGTTGCTTGGTGTTGATGGAGAAAAATGTGACGTGCATTCGAGTGGGCAGGAATTTCTTCATTATTAAAAGCCACTTGCTCGGCCGAACAGATGTGAATCACTGCAGTGTGTTAATGGTGCGGAGTGGTGGCGCAGTGGTTAGCGCACTGCTATGAAGCTGGCTATTTGAGGTCGATCCCCGGTCACGGCCATCAACGGTGATGATCGATATCTGAACCGGTCCTGAGTCTTCTCTCCCCCCCCCTTCACCAACCCGCATTGGCCAGCGTAGCGAAATATTTTCAATCAACCCCTTTATTATGTTTTGTATTATTAACACTGCATGGGCCTGATGCAGATTGCTGGATAAATTGGCAGTTTCGCCAAATATCTGGTGTCAAATGTAAAAAACACAAATCGCCACTCGTTTCAACCAATTAGCCAAAATGTTACGCCGGAAATGTATGAAAAGGTGTTTTTTTTTTTACCGCCAACTCGCGATTCGGGACTATGTGTCACCAGAGTGGGCGGGCAGCTGTCGCAGACGCTGCCTCGACCTGTGTGCAATGTCAGGCTGCCCGCGGGCGGTGTGACACAAGCGACGGGGTGGGGGGGGGGGGTGAAGCGACTTGCAGAGAGAGATGGCGTGCGCCTCCTGCACACGGTGTGCACTACACGTGTGGAGGAATTGGCTTAATGCTAGAGATGTTTGAATGGGTGGCGCGGATGACGTGCGGTTTGTCGATGAGGGCCGGTTAGGGGGCAACCCCCGGCTTACAACCAACATCTCTTTGAACGCGCCCGATCGCATCGAATGTCGCAAGACAAAAAAGCAGTCGTCGGAGGATGCGAAGCAGTTGAATGGGAGACGGCCGGGGAATTTCATCAGCTCGGGCTGCGTGCAATTGTTTCTTAAATCCATCTGTGCGGATCTTCTGAGCGCGTGTTGTCTTCGTATGCGTGGTGGATTTTTTTTCTTTTTCCATTGTTGCATACTCCCATTTTCTCCCACACCCACACCTCCCCCCAACCCCTCAAAAAATAGTCATTAAAATAGAATTAGTCAAACATGCCAACAATGTAGCTGGGATTCTCAAAAAGAAAGTAATCTTAAGACTCGGCGGATTAACAAGCGGCATGAAAGTTATTATTTCGTTTCGCGGTGGGGAGCGTACACGTTAAAAGCAGGAGTGCAGTTCGCTCGTTTTTAGACAGCACCGTTGTCAAAACCACTTTGGTGATGTTTCGGAAAATGCGAACTGTAAACAAAGAAATAATGTGTCCGAATACATTTATCATCCAAACTCGCCATCCAGCTGTGGAGTGACCATGGTTGATAATGATGACGACGGTGATGAATTAAAACGTAGTTTATATGCAATCAAGCTTGCTTCCCCCGAAATTATTTCCCAACCCCCCCCCCCTTCGAATAGGGTGCCACGGTGGTGAGATGTTAACTACCTCGCCTGGTATACAGGAGATTGTAGATTCGATCCCGATCCTGACGCCTGCCGTATATTTGAAATGTGCATGCCTCTCTCCCCGTGATTGTGTGGATTTTTCTCCGGGTTCTCTTGGTTTCCCCTCCACATTTAGAAACGCGCGTTTGGAGTTTTTGGCTGCCGCTATAATAAATGTCCACGCGATAAGCCACTTCTTCGTTGGGCTGTCACTTGTGGCCAGGTCGCTTCTGCAAAGGCGCTATACAGCTCAGTGGGCCTTACCTAGTAGAATAAAATAAAAATAAAAAATGAAATCTGTGAGCGCCAACGGGTTCAAGTGTGCGCCACTTGTGGAACCGTTTGCCCCGATGAGACCCTGCCAAGACCTCATCCAGCGAGGGGTTGGGTGGCAGTGCCTGGCAGCGGCGTCTTCTCATCACGTGACCGCGCGAGCGACGCTCTCATTAGGCGCGGCATCTGTTGCGAGCGAGCGCGGAGCGAGCAGCCGTCACTTACTTACTCCAAGGGTTAACATTGGACCCGTGTGCCGCACGGAAAACCACGTCGCTTAACAGACAGAAACTGAACTAAACTATGGTTTATTTAATTTTACAAGGTACGGCCCGCCGAGGAGCGATCTGGCCGCAAATCATAGCTCAACGGAGTGGCTGATCACGTGGAAATGTATAGCTGGCAAATACTCTAGACACATGTTTATAAATGTGGAGGGGGAAAAAATCCGAGGGACCCGGAGAAAAATCCACATGACCAAGGGGAGAGAGGCACGCAAATTCCAAATATACAGCAGGCGTCAGGGTTTGGGATCGAACCCACGACCTCCTGTGTACCAGGCGAAGTAGTTAACATCTCGCCATCGAAGCGAACGAACGATTTGGAATGGGAATTTGCGGCTCGCTTCTGTGGAAGCGAAGGCACCCACACGGCGAGCGATCGCGTGGCACGAGGCTGCGATCATTCTGGCAGCGATGTTGGGATTGTGGTCGTGAAACGCTCAGGACGGTCTTTTCGTTGGCTATGCCAGATTTCTTGTTGTCTGATGTTACGTCTTTTAGAAGATGACATTTTTAACATTTGGAAATCTGGCAGTTGGCAGCGCGTCGCTATCGCAGCAGAATAGCTCTTGAAGATGAACGGTGGCTTTAGCTTAATCGAGTGTGCAGGCGGTGCGATCGCACAGGGACCCTCGGGTTGGTGGGGACCCAAGCCCCGATTGGCACGCTTGGCTACGTAAGTTGCAAAAGAATTTGAAAATACATACACCGATTTAAAGCGTTCGTGACTGCAGAGATTAATCTTCTTGGTTCTTTCGGTAAAGTCACATAGAAGGGAAGTAATAAAATAATACAAATAAAACATAATAAAATAAAATGATAAAATATTTTTTATTATTTTATTACTTCCCTTCTACGTGACTTTACCGAAAGAACCAAGAAGATACATACACCGGGCTATGAAGAGGAGTGAAATTGGAGAGGGGAGGACCCCTTCTCATCCCTGGCACCAGGGTCCTTGTCAACCACGACTCGCCACTGGAGATGGATGTCAGGACTACCTGGTCCCAAGTCGACCACGTGTCCGTGTTCGGCGCACACCTGTTGGTACGCGCCGTCCAAAGATTGTCACACTCCTCGTTTGTCGCGGGGCTCGAATTGTGCCAAATGAAGTGAAAACTCAAGCTTAAAAAAAACAACAACAACGCGTTTTCTTCGTGGTAGTTATTTGGCAAGCCAGGCTGAGACCATCAACTCGCTGCACCTTCAGCAACCGGTTTTGGTCACGGCTGGGCCACCGGGTTTGAATCCAAGGAAGGTGTCAAGGGTGGTGTCACCGTAGCTCTCTGACCCCGCAACCCACCCAGCCAACCCCGAGGGATTAGCCTAATTTTAGGCGGGACGGTATGTCAAAGAAAACAGCTGCTTGTGGTGGGTGGCCCAGAACAGCGCTTTCTTCATCATCATGAACACCATCATCAACACCATCATCATCATGCACAGGCCTTTTTGTCCATCCACTACTGGATGAGGGCCTCCTCCACACGTCGTGCGGGTCACATGGGGCCATGTGGATTATGTGCCTTACTTAACCCCACGCTGGTTCGCGCGCCGTGGTGATGGCGGGGAGCAGAGTACAGTACAATAATGGATTGTGCTCTACTGCTCTCCGCTGCCCACACCAGAGCCCCCCCGCCCCCGCCAGCAGCCAATAGCAACTTGTTTTTTTTTGTGCGCGGTGGTCGCCCATCCAAACACGATCGAAGCTAAACCTTTTTGCGAACGATATAAGCATCGCCTTGTACCCCTAGAAGCCGGAGTACGAGACTCTTAGACTCTGTCCCTTGAGCTGAACTGTATTTCTCTTCGAAACAGGATTATCTCCCACCCCACAATTATATCCCATTGTGTGCTCTCGATATCATCTCATGAGACGGAACGTTGCCATTCCGAAAATTCCCGGCGCGCAGTTTTAAAGAAACCAATCAACGTCGTGCGGTCGGGATGGACGGCTCTGTGAGAGTGGCGTGGCGTGGATTGGCGTGGGTCAGAGGTCGCAACCGGGTACCCGATACCCGTACCCTACCCGATACCCGTACCCGGCCGGGTACGGGTACCCGTTTGCGACCCTGGTGTGGCCGGGTACGGGTACGGGTAGGCCGTGAGTCACTGGTGAGTAACTGTCACTCATTTCCCAACGTCTTGTCTCTTCTCACAATTCAAGTTACTAGAATCAACCCACCCGCGCCTGCAACATGGCTTCATCCCAGAGGTCGCAATCAGGTACTCGATACCCGTACCCTACCCGTATCCGGCCGGGTACGGGTAAGGTACGGGTACGGCGGGTACGGGTACCCGTTTGCGACGCTGGTGCGGCCGGATACGGGTAAGGAATCAAAACCCGTTTGTGACCTCTGGCGTGGGTCCTGTGGTTGTACGAACGCGGCACGGGCTGGAGAAGAGTTGACGGAGCTGATGTGGCACGCGAGGACGTGGAGCTGAGTGGACTTGCCAATGACCGGTACAAGCGGTGTCGAGATCGGCCTCTGTAGAGGAGGAGGCTCGTGAAGGACGCTGCTGCTACTGGGCAGTTGGAGTCGACCGCCCTCCAGCAACAACGGAGGGCGGAGGAGCGACGCTCACAACAACGATCGGAGCGATTGGGCGGATAAAACACAGCTTAGTTGGTACATTAGGGAGGCACAGCTGGTGCATCGGCCAGTCATCTCAAGTCAGTCAACCCATGGCACCTGGGTCTGTCCCGTGACCTCCTGCCTGCGGGCGTTCCACACTTCACGTGGCTTTCAAGTGCACCATAGCCTGGCACGAGCGCCGTGGTGACGTCACCACGAATGGCGACTGTTGTGGTTGTAAGGAGTGAAACGTGGGGGAGGGGGGGGCTCATGAGGCCACCTGTCCAATGCCCCCCCCCCGCCAATAGACCGGCCCATATTACCCCTCTCACCCTTTCCCGCATCTCCGATTAGCACGGTTGGCTACGTACGGTGCAAAAGAAGTTCAACACACACACACACCCGTAGTTCGGCACTGTGCAGTTGCACCGTCTGCACACTCGAGAGCTGTACTGCACTTGGAGGATGGTGCTACGGAAGCAGAAAAGATTCGCAGTCGCACGGCATAAGTGGCGTTTCAAATGTAGTGCACGTTTCTTATCCATAATACGACACAGCCAATTAGTGAGGTTTGTCACGTAAATAGAACGTGCAAATTCGTTACTAGTACAGCACTAACCGGCGTGTTGGAGAGTTACATCCGCAACATTTACAGAGTACGACGTTTCGCCGGTAATTACAACTAGCATCATCAGGCGAAAAGTATCCTCCCCATCGTCAGTTTAACAACGTCGGCTTTCGCGATGGCATTGGCCGCGAAAGACTACGTTTCTTATATGCGAGTGAGCCCAGCAACAAAAACGATTTAAGTGGAAATTTTTACATTTATAAATATTTGATTTCATGGCCTCAATTTGTTCGCTCTCGCGCCCCAGGTGTTGTCAGGAACTCTGAAGGCCACCACGTGGTGCCTTGTCACCTCACATCGAGCGACCCGCCTCATCCTACAACGCCTTTAAACATTACTGACCTCAGTATGCCCGTTGCCGAGTTAAATAAAGGACACTGGTGCCTTGTTACAGGGTATACAACCAAAAATCTGAGCGAACCTTTTATATGAAAATAAAAACATCAAGAAAATCCTCCGAGACAAGAGCGAGTAAGAGAGCATTGTATTATAGCATTTAATCAAGAGACAGAATTGAGACCAGAAGTCCCTTTGATAGCACATCATCACGGTCCTCAAATCCCTACTACTGCTTCCAAATTCAAGTCCGCATCAACTACAACATCGTCCTCACTGCCTTCAAGATCATCGGTGGAATCGGCACCATCCCAACCCCTGCCTCTACTACGACCCAAACCTCTACTGGCAGTTATTTTATTTAAATTTTTATTTAATTTTACTTTTATTAATTTAAATTTTTTACCTACGTGACTTTACCGACAAAACCTAAGAATACTCTACTGCCAGCTCAGCTGGGAGGATTCTCCTCTGCAGCTGCCTCAACCCCCACCCCCGTGGCTTGGAATTACCTAGGTCGATTCGGCCTTAAATAAGTTCTGTACCCAGTGACAAAAAAATCGGCCAAGGACTTCTCAACATACAGGGGCTCAAAGTGCCGAGCAAATTCATTGGACCATTTGGGCTGGTCCAAAAATAACCAATAAAACAATTGGGCCGGTGAGGTTGAATCTTTGGGGCTGCCGAATATACGGGACTTAATGCCAACTGAAAGCGTAAATAAGCAATGAAGCGTCCACATTAGAGTAATACAATATTATTTTCATTTACATTTTTTTTTATTTTCTGATCATATTTGCAATTTTCCCCATACAGCCCGGCCCACCGTCTCTCGCAATGGACCGGCCCCACCGGGCATTCGCCCTGCGGACTGCTGCCCTCTGGCCAGCCGGGGCCTGAGCTATCGTCTGTACCTGGTGCTGTACGTGAACATCACAACTTTGGGAGATACAGGCAGCCGAGGGTGCAACTGGTACCGGGCACATCACAGATGCTCGCTTAATAACAGAACTTGCCCCACCCCCCACGCCGCCCCACCACAACCCTTTGCAGCCTATAACAAACACGGCGTAACTTTGCCTTTATGTCAGACCCCCCCTCCCCCCCGTGTCGCCAAGGCGCGTATTCGCCCCCCAGACGGACCGGCGCTCGGCGAGTCTCCAGTGCAGGATGCGAGCGATGTTCCCGTGGGGGGTGGGGGGGGTGGAAGCGATTCCTCGCCACCACAATCCACGACGCGCGGAATGGCTCTTCCTGTGCGCGCGTGTCCAGTTACACGGCTCATTAAAAGGGCCTCCGTTACGTCTGCGTGTGTAAGTGTGTGTATATATCTGTATGTTTCATTTTTTTTGTATGTGTCTAGTTCAGGGGCGTCGGCAAAGCTGCGGGCTACGGAGCCGCATGCAGCTTTATCAAGGGCCGCTGCTTCGTGACAGTTTTATTAAGGACCAGCACCGTCTCGCATTTACCCACGTGTGCATTGGGCGGCTCTTGAAATATTGAGTGGGAATTTTTTTTTGGTACCAAATTCCCTGGACTAGTATGTACGAATGAATGTATGTATGCAATAGCAGTGGCGTTTATTTGAACCACGCCTGGGACTCCCCTAGGTCGACTCAGCCTCAAACGAGTACCTGGTGCGGTGTAAAAAATAAAAAACAGCGCCACTGGGGAGACAAAGGCGACCGGGCGTGGTGCTGGCCACCCACCCCCACGTGTGCCGTGCCGGCCTTCATAGGTGCTCGCTAGCAGCACTTGCCCCAACAGTCTGTTCAAGCTATAGGGGGGATCTTTGTCTTGATATCTGTGTGTGTGTGCATACACTTGTGTGTGAATGTGCATGTAACTACGTGTCTTTGTGATGTGACTTTGGGGCGCTGTACCGTAGCCTTACATGAGTATCTATAGAGCGGTGTGAAACCACGCCATCCCTGATGGAGAGACAAAGGCGGTCGGGTGTATTGCTCGCCAGACAATACCCCTAGTGCGCCTTAATAGGAGCTCGCTAACAGCACTTGTCCCAACACTACAAAAGGTTACACAGAGGGACCTTTGTGTGTGTGTGTGATTGCGCGGCTGTGTGTGTGTGTGCCCGCCTGTGTATGTACATGGGGAGCGGTAGCGTTGTGGTTAGCGCGCTGCGCAAAGAACCCTGCGTCCTGAGTTCAATGCCCGGCCACAGCTAACATCAGTGGCTAGCGATGCCTGCACCGCCGGTTCTGAGTCCCACTCCCCTTCCTCTTCGCTACCGACCCGCACGAACCGGCGTGGTGAAGTATGGCCATCAAAATAACCCCTCCACCGTCGGTCGGCGTGAGTCAGTCGCATCGGGAATCTAAGTAGCGACGACGAGTCGATGGCCGCGTGGGCTTGATGTGACATCTGTCACTTATTGGGGGCGCTGGGAGCTTCCCCGTCGCAGATGCGGTGGAGGCCGGGAGGGGGGGAGCAGCGGGTGAGCGAGATGCGAGCGCCGCGGGGAGACGGAGGAGTGGGAGAGGGAGGAGAGAGGGAGGAGGAGGAGAGAGGGAGAGAGTGGAGGAGGAGAAAGGGGGAGAGGGAGGAGAGGGAGAGTGAGAGTGGGGGGAGAGAGGGAGGAGAGAGGGAGGAGAGAGTGGAGGAGGGGAGAGGGAGGAGAGGGAGAGTGGGGGGAGGAGGAGGAGGAGAGAGGGAGAGAGTGGAGGAGGAGAGAGGGGGAGAGGGATGAGGAGGAGGAGGGGGGAGAGGGAGGAGAGGGAGAGTGGGGGGATGAGGAGGAGGAGGGGGGAGAGTGACGCGCGCCCATGATGAACGGATGAGCGGCGTACTGCTGCTGGCTCTCTCAGAGCGACTTGGATTCACACGCACACACACACACACGCGTCTACACACATACAGTATACACACAGACACGTACACACGCGTATACACAAGCCTGTGTACACACACACACATAGGTATAAGCACACAGCTATACACGGATAACATTCAGTTTACGCACGCTCAATTATTCACGTTCAATATACACATTGATATGTGCACATCTTTACAGATACAGTGCACGCGCCTGTGTGTACACGTGCACACGTTTGTATCAACACACACATCACTATACTAGTGCATACGCGTACATTGTAAACACATCCATACACAAGAATACCCACATATACTATTACAGTATATACACATCACATACATACACACCTCAATATACAGCAGACACATTCACACACATCCAAAGCGACACCGACACATCCATATACACATATCCTCACAAGCATTGCCACACAGTCACACGTATACACACAACACATGCATACATCCAAGTACAGCATATACCCACGCATTCATATATATTACACACACACACATCCTCACACACACACCCACACACACACACATCCACACACACATCCACACACACCCACACACACACACATCCACACACACACCCACCCACACACATCCACACACAGATCCACACACCCACACACACACATACACCCACACACATCCATACACACACACATCCTCACACACACACACATCCACACACACACACACCCACACACATCCACACACACACACATCCACACACATCCACACACACACATCCTCACACACATACACCCACCCACACACATCCACACACACACATCCACACCCACCCACACACATCCACACACATCCACACCCACACACATCCACACACGTGTGTACGTGCCAATCAGCATTGAGAGGGAGGCTGCGACTTCACATCTCGCGCTAAGGAAGATTTGAACACAGAACCCGGTATGTGTGTACGTGTGTGTGTGTACGTGTGTGTGTGTACGTGTGTGTGTGTACGTGTGTGTGTGTACGTGCGTGTGTGTACGTGTGTGTGTGTGTGTACGTGTGTGTGTGTACGTGTGTGGGTACGTGCGTGTGTACGTGCGTGTATGTACGTGTGTGTGTACGTGCGTGTGTGTACGTGTGTGTGTGTACGTGTGTGTGTGTACGTGCGTGTGTGTACGTGTGTGTGTGTGTGTACGTGTGTGTGTGTACGTGTGTGTGTGTACGTGTGTGTGTGTGTGTACGTGTGTGTGTGTACGTGTGTGGGTACGTGCGTGTGTACGTGCGTGTATGTACGTGTGTGTGTACGTGCGTGTGTGTACGTGTGTGTGTGTACGTGTGTGTGTACGTGTGTGTGTGTACGTGTGTGTGTACGTGCGTGTGTGTACGTGTGTGTGTGTACGTGCGTGTGTGTACGTGTGTGTGTGTGTACGTGTATGTAATGGGGAGCGGTGGTGTCGTGGTTAGCGCGCTGCGCTACGAACCCGGCCACCTGAGTTCGATTCCCGCTCCCGGTCAACAGCAGTGATGATTATCTGAACCGGTCCTGGGCCTCGCCTAGGTCGACTCAGCCTCAAATGAGTACATGGTGCGGTGTGTAAACATCGTCACTGGGGAGACAAAGGCGGTCGGGCGTGGTGCTGGCCACCCACCCCCTCGTGTACCGTTCCGGCCTTCATAGGTGCTACTCGCTAACAGCACTTGCCCCTACAGTCTGTTAAGGCTATACGGGGGATCTTTGTCTTGTGCGTGTGTGTGCGTGCCCCAGAAGCGGTAGCCGCTTCGCTACCAACCCGGCTGATCTGAACCGGTCCTGTGCCTCCCCTAAGTCGACTCAGCCTCAAATGAGTATCTGGTGCGGCGTGTAAACATCGCCTACCCCACCCCCCTCCTTCGTGTGCCGTGCCGGCCTTCATAGGCGCTCGCTAACAGCACTTGCCCCGACAGTCTATTGAGTCTATACGGGTGACATTTGTCTTTGTGTATGTGTGCCAAGACCCAGAGTTCGATTCCCGATCCACTAGGTCGACTCAGCCGTAAATGTGTAGCTGGTGCGGCGTGTGGAAACATCGGCACAGCAGGACGTGGTGTTGGGCCGGCTGTCATCGGTGCTCGCACTTGCCCCTACAGTCTGGCAAAGGCTTTGCGGGGGACCTTTGCCTTTGTACCCGTGTGTGTGTTGCTGCAGTGCGTTAGTGTGTGTGTGTCCCAGCGCACGTGTGTGTGGTGTGTGTGCGTGCCTAGTTGTGTGTCCGTGTGTGTATGTGTGCAATGTGTGTAGTCTGTGTATGTGTGTGGTTTGTGGTGTGTCATGTGTGTGTGGTTTGTATTTTATGTATGTGTGCAATGTGTGTGTGTGTATCTGTGTGGTTTGTGGTGTGTGGTGTGTGTACGCCTGTGTATGTCTTTGTCTCGTGTGTTGAGTGTGTGTGGCTTGTGTTTGTGTGTATTTTGTGTTGTGTGTGTGGCTATGTGTACAGGCATGTGTGCATGTGCATTGTGTCTGCGTTGTTTATTGTGTACGTGGGTTTGTGTGTCTGTAGCTCGGCATGTGGTGTGTATGAGTGGTGTGTGTGTGTGTTATGAATGCGGTGTATGTGAGTGGTGTAGATTATGTTTTTTTGTGGAAGTGGTGTGCATGCGAGTGTGTGTGTTGTGGGGGTGTATGTGTGATTGATGTGTATATGTGAGTGTTGTTGGGGTGTGTGTGTTATATGAATACTGTGTATGTGAGTGGTGTAGATTGTGTTTTTGTGTAAATGTTGTGTGGGTGTATGTGTGATTGATGTGTATATGTGCGTGCTGTTGGGGTGTGTGTGTGTTATGAATGCTGTGTATGTGAGTGGTGTAGATTGTGTTTTTATGTAAGTGGTGTGCATGCGAGTGTGTGTGTTGTGTGGGTGTATGTGTGATTGATGTGTATATGTGAGTGGTGTGTGTCAGTGTGTCTTTGTATCAGCGGGTGTTACGACGTATACTGTACAGTACGTATGGGTTGTAAGCTCTGAATGTGTGCATTGTCTGTGTCAGTGCAGGTGTATATAGCTGTGTCTATCAGCACTTGCCCCAAGAGTCTGTTGAGACTATAGGGGGGATCTTTGCCTTTGCGCGCGCGTGTCTGTGTGCCAGTGCGTGTGTGTAATTGGTTTGAAGGGGACGTGGGAGCGTGGCGGTCAGATGTGGGATTCCCTGAATCCCAGGCTACTGTGGGCTCGCCTCCAACCGGAGGCGAGGAATGGTGGTGGTGGTTGGTGGTGGTGGTGGCTTACGCCCCCGCTGAAAATTGAGCATCAGTGGAAGGATGCAGGCAACTCTGATGAGTGCAAAGATGCCATCGTATGACCTCCTGTCATAACGCAGGCGGTGGGACTCGGGTGATTGGAAGGCATGGGACAGATCAGCTCCGCACGAAGCCTTGGGTCCTTTCGGCCACGGTTGTGATCTCGTCTTCTCCGTGCTTGAGAAACGTGGAACCCCACTCCCTCGGAAGGAACATCTGCGCCGGTGGGAAACATTCAGACCGGCTTGCCCACGACCAGGCTGGATTGTGCGAGGAGCTCACAAATCCTTGCAAGATCTGGACACGGCCCCCATCTGTGAGCGTCTCTGGGAGGCGAGGCTGCGTTGGCTGGGCCATGTATCCCGAATGTCCACCCACTTGCAGGCCCAAGCAGCTTCTGATTAGCCGGATAGAGGGGGGGGCTGAACGGGCTAGAAAAGAGATGGGCTGATGCGGCACGGGAGGATGTGCGGCTGATTGGACTTGCCGATGAGGAGGCTCGTGCAGGACGCGACTGGGCAGTGACGATTATTTGAACCGGTCCTGGGCCTCCCATAGGTCGACTCAGTCTCAAATCAGTACCTGGTGCGCGATGTGTAAACATCGCCACACTGGGAAGACAAAGGCGGCCCGGCGTGGTGTTGGTCACCTACTTCCTCGTGTGCCGTTCCGGCCTTCATAGGCGCTCGTCAACAGCACTTGCCCCGAGTGTTCAGGCTGTACGGGGGAGCTTTGTCAACGGTGTGGTGCTACGGTTGTGTGTGTATCTGAATGGTGTGTTTAGTTGGAGTGTGTGGAGTGTAAGCGTGGTGTTTGTTCGTGATGCAAGTGGTGTATGTGGGGAGCGGTAGTGCAGTGGTTAGCGCACTGCGCTATGTGAACCCGGCGACCTGAGTTCGATTCCCGCTCACGACCAACATCGGGGACGAATATCTGAACCGACACTGGGCTTCCCCTGGGTCGACTCAGCCTCAAATGAGTACCTGGTGCGGTGTGTAAACATCACCTGTGGTTCTGGCTGTCCACCTCCTCCGGTGCCATGCCGGCTTTCATAGGTGCTAGCCAACAACTAGCTAACAGTTCTTTCCTCAACAGTCTGTGAAGCCTATGGCGGAAGGGGGGGGGGTTACGTTCTTAGAGATTTGGCCAAATTCCTGGAGTGTTCTTATAATTCACTCGGCAGCGCTGCCAAATTGCGTGACTTGGTGCATGAGCGGGCATTTTATATACGGTTGTGAAATGGAATTCTCAACAACAGCAACAATAAGAACCCACAACTTTAGAACAAAAAAGCAACTTCTCTTTTTGAGACCCTGTCTTGCAAATCTGGTGCATTGTGGGTCCCGTGCAGAAGTCCGGCCGCTGCTATTTTAGCATCGCCATCGTCGTCACCGGCTGTGCTCTGTCCGCTGCTCGATCAAGGCTTTCCCAGGCCGCCGCAGCCAATACAAAATCTACCCTAACCTGTCAGCTCCGGCCGCGTGAAGCGATGTCACGTACAATTAATAGGGCTCGTTGGAAAGGTGTTCAACGTCCATGCGTACGTTCTAACGTTTCATAATATTGACAGCACAATTATATTGTATTCTAATCGACCTATCGGTGTTGTGTCACGAGACGTATTCTCGCGATGCAATGCCACCCCCCTCCTCCCATGCCACATCATGGCCCTGGAAGGTGATGTTACAGAACTACTGCCGAATTCGCCTCTCACTCCACACGCGTCTCCCCCCCCTCCCTCGGGGGCTGTCCCGCACCCCCTGCAGGTGCCTTCGAGGACTTCGTGCTTTGCAGAGCGGTGGGACGGAGACGGAAGGAGAGGGACGGGGAGGGGCGGGTACCCCCAGCGCCGTGACCACGCCGTGACAGAGGGAGAGACCACGCGTGGTGAGTGGAGGGGACGCGTGGAGCTCAAAGCGTGGATGGCGTGGGTCATGGTGCCAGGAATTCAATGCCCTTTCCTGCACCCATCACCACCCCCGACCTCCACCCCATGTCCAATTTTGCATTTTAGTAACTTATGTGTAGCCCTGCGTGTCTATCTCTCTATCTGTGTGTCTATCTCTCTATCTGTGTGTCTCTCTCTCTCTCTATCTGTGTGTCTCTCTCTCTATCTGCGTGTCTCTCTCTCTATCTGCGTGTCTATCTCTCTATCTGTGTGTCTATCTCTCTATCTGCGTGTCTATCTCTCTATCTGTGTGTCTCTCTCTCTATCTGTGTGTCTCTCTCTCTATCTGCGTGTCTATCTCTCTATCTGCGTGTCTATCTCTCTATCTGCGTGTCTATATCTCTATCTGCGTGTCTATCTCTCTATCTGCGTGTCTATCTCTTTATCTGTGTGTCTATCTCTCTATTTGTGTGTCTATCTCTCTATCTGTGTGTCTATCTCCGTGTCTGTCTGGCTGTCCGCCAGCCGGGTTGCTCAGCGTGAGAGCGAGCGGCGCACAATCGGAAGGTTAGGAGTTCAAGCCCTGCTACGGGGAGGTGTTGGGGGGGAGGTGAGGGGGGGACCTAACTCACCATTACTCCAGGGTCGATAAAACAAGTAACACTGTGGGTAAGGCAACGGTGGTTGTCGTATGGATGGCAGTTCACCAATCGCAGCGGCCTAACTGCAGTGCCTGATATTGCCGCCTCCCACCAACTTGGGGGGAGTCGTAAAGCCACCGAATTTCTGGGAGGCTCAACCAGGACACATGGTGGCTACGAACGGTGCGAAAGAAGTTCAACATACGTACATACAGCCGATCCCCAATGTGTTTTCTGGTCGTGCCACGGCGTGTGCTGTTCGGTACGGTGTTGGACTTTTCGCACCACGTGCCGGGAGCTCCTTGAGGAAATGAATTCAACACAGCGGAGAGACACGCTCGCGGTGACCCGTTCTGGGGGTGCACAATTTCGGCAGCATTGGGTTCAACGCAAGTAAACCTCTGGACCAGTTTGAACGCAGAGTGTCGGGCTTGCTTTGAACCGAGCCTTAAATACATGCCAACCCCACCCACTGCCCAGGTAGCTCCACCCACTGCCCAGGTAGCTCCACCCACTGCTCAGGTAGTTCCACCCACTGCTCAGGTAGCTCCGCCCACTGCCCAGGTAGCTCCGCCCACTGCCCAGGTAGCTCCGCCCACTGCCCAGGTAGCTCCGCCCACTGCTCAGGTAGCTCCGCCCACTGCCCAGGTAGCTCCGCCCACTGCTCAGGTAGCTCCGCCCACTGCCCAGGTAGCTCCGCCCACTGCCCAGGTAGCTCCGCCCACTGCTCAGGTAGCTCCGCCCACTGCCCAGGTAGCTCCGCCCACTGCCCAGGTAGCTCCACCCACTGCTCAGGTAGCTCCACCCACTGCTCAGGTAGCTCCGCCCACTGCCCAGGTAGCTCCGCCCACTGCCCAGGTAGCTCCGCCCACTGCCCAGGTAGCTCCGCCCACTGCTCAGGTAGCTCCGCCCGCTGCTCAGGGAACCCCGACCACTGCCCAGGTAACTCCGCCTACTGCTTGGGTAGCTCTGCCCACTGCCCAGGTAGCTCCGCCCACTGCCAAAGTAGCTCCGCCCACTGCCCAGGTAGCTCCGCTCACTGCCCAGGTAGCTCCGCCCACTGCCAAAGTAGCTCCGCCCACTGCCAAAGTAGCTCCGCCCACTGCCCAGGTAGCTCCGCCCACTGCCCAGGTAACTGCACACATTTCCCGCATCATGAGTCGAGCGTGAAGCCAGAACATTTGAAACCGGAGACAAAAATAAAGCCTCAGGGGACACCAGAAGAGTCGGAACTGCCCCGGCCGGAACAGAACATGTGCTCTCTCTTTAGAGATGGTGGGGGGCGTGATGGAGAGGGAGGGAGGGGGCACGGGGAGGGCTCGAGTCGAGGTCGAGCCCCCCCCCCCCGCGTGTTTACGGAACGCTGCGTGCGGCACGCTCGGAGCGCGTGCGGTCGATGATGATCCAGCGGTGACGAAACACGGGGACGACGACCTTTACACCCGGGAGCTCCCTTCCTGCTGGTCACTCGCTACAGCCTGCCCCTGCTGCAGCCTGCCCCTGCTGCAGCCTGCCCCTGCTACAGCCTGTTTCTACTGTAGCCTGCCCCTGCTACAGCCTGCCCCTGCTGCAGCCTGCCCCTGCTGCAGCCTGCCCCTGCTGCAGCCTGCCCCTGCTACAGCCTGTTTCTACTGTAGCCTGCCCCTGCTACAGCCTGCCCCTGCTGCAGCCTGCCCCTGCTGCAGCCTGCCCCTGCTGCAGCCTGCCCCTGCTACAGCCTGTTTCTACTGTAGCCTGCCCCTGCTACAGCCTGCCCCTGCTGCAGCCTGCCCCTGCTGCAGCCTGCCCCTGCTACAGCCTGCCCCTGCTACAGCCTGCCCCTGCTGCAGCCTGCCCCTGCTACAGCCTGTTTCTACTGTAGCCTGCCCCTGCTACAGCCTGCCCCTGCTGCAGCCTGCCCCTGCTGCAGCCTGCCCCTGCTGCAGCCTGCCCCTGCTACAGCCTGTTTCTACTGTAGCCTGCCCCTGCTACAGCCTGCCCCTGCTGCAGCCTGCCCCTGCTGCAGCCTGCCCCTGCTACAGCCTGCCCCTGCTACAGCCTGCCCCTGCTGCAGCCTGCCCCTGCTACAGCCTGTTTCTACTGTAGCCTGCCCCTGCTACAGCCTGCCCCTGCTGCAGCCTGCCCCTGCTGCAGCCTGCCCCTGCTGCAGCCTGCCCCTGCTACAGCCTGTTTCTACTGTAGCCTGCCCCTGCTACAGCCTGCCCCTGCTGCAGCCTGCCCCTGCTGCAGCCTGCCCCTGCTACAGCCTGCCCCTGCTACAGCCTGCCCCTGCTGCAGCCTGCCCCTGCTACAGCCTGTTTCTACTGTAGCCTGCCCCTGCTACAGCCTGCCCCTGCTGCAGCCTGCCCCTGCTGCAGCCTGCCCCTGCTGCAGCCTGCCCCTGCTACAGCCTGCCCCTGCTGCAGCCTGCCCCTGCTGCAGCCTGCCCCTGCTGCAGCCTGCCCCTGCTGCAGCCTGCCCCTGCTACAGCCTGCCCCTGCTGCAGCCTGCCCCTGCTGCAGCCTGCCCCTGCTGCAGCCTGCCCCTGCTACAGCCTGCCCCTGCTACAGCCTGCCCCTGCTACAGCCTGCCCCTGCTGCAGCCTGCCCCTGCTGCAGCCTGCCCCTGCTACAGCCTGCCCCTGCTACAGCCTGCCCCTGCTGCAGCCTGTCCCTGCTGCAGCCTGCCCCTGCTGCAGCCTGCCCCTGCTGCAGCCTGCCCCTGCTGCAGCCTGCCCCTGCTGCAGCCTGCCCCTGCTACAGCCTGCCCCTGCTACAGCCTGCCCCTGCTACAGCCTGTCCCTGCTACAGCCTGCCCCTGCTACAGCCTGCCCCTGCTGCAGCCTGCCCCTGCTGCAGCCTGTTTCTACTGTAGCCTGCCTCTATTACAGCCTGTCCCTGCTACAGCCTGCCCGTCTGTCTGCCTGTCAGTCTATCCCCCTCCATCTCCATCCATCCGTCTATCCATCTGACTATCGATCGTTCCGTTTTGCCTGTCCTATCTACCGTCACCACGCCCCTGTCCTTCTCTCAGCGCTCGTAAACACGGACGGGTGCCAGGCCTGGGTCACGGTGTGCATAACAATTCTCCCCGGCACGCGGTGCTTTGTGTGGCGTTGGTGGTGGTGGCGGTGGTGGCGGTGCAATTGCGCGTGGAAGATGCACGAGGGGCGTGGGGAGAGGAGATATTTCGGTTGTGGGGGGGAGGTGGGGTGCGGGGGGGTACCAACAACAGCAGGTGGATGTTGGTACAGCTTGCTATCCCCACCTGTTGCGGACATTTGTGAAAAAGAGCTTCATAGCTCATCGGATTCCTCCAGTCCAAATATTCTGATTCAAAGGTTGCATCGCACCTAAACCTCACCCCCACCCCAGGGGTCACGATCCCAAGGCTGCCCAGGGGCATTGTGACCCATGCTCGAATCCTTAGCGGCAAAGGTCGCGACCTTTGGCGCGCGAGGTCATTAACGTCACGCCGATGTCAAAGCGGCCGCGTCACCGCCGCGCACATGATTCAGTCCGCGCCCCCCCCCCGCTCGCTTGCCTGGCCCGAAAAAAGCCGAGGACGGTCGCCTGCGGAGGTGGAGTAAAGAAAAATAGAACGCTTTGATGTGCTGCCCCACGAGTCCCGTAATCAGCAGGCCGCTCGCAGCCAGGCCTGGAGTTGGGAGCAGGCGGTGGGGGGGGGGTTAAGTGGGGACATTTGTACTACAGGGAGCACAACTCACGAACGATGGAGCCCCAGGAAAAAAATAAATACGCTCGCAGTTATTAAGTAGCACTCTGTATTTATACTAACATTTTAATCTGAATGACGGTAACAATACTGCCTTGATTATTTGCTGGTTTATCAGGTTTTTCGTTTTAATTCAGACCTGCAGATCTTCCCCAACCTGATACAGATTCAAAGTCCGAGTGAGCGTTGAGGCATTGGTTGTCATCTCCCGTTTACTGCCCTGAGTCAGGGGTGGAAATTCCATGTTCCTCTGGCAGAGAGGGCGAGTCTCTGTTGGACTTCCCGAAAAAAAAAAGTTATACGAATTTTTATCGACCCCGGAGGGCTGATGGGCTGAGTGAACCGCTCCAAGCTGCATGTCATTCCGAAGACAGCCGGCTGCCGAGTGCATCTATAAATTATTTAAAACTATAAACTATTTTTATTCTACGAGGTGAGGCCCACTGAGCTATACGGCTCTTTTCCAGAAGCGACCTGGCCACAAATGATAGCTCAACGAAGAAGTGGCTTATCACGTGGACACTTATAGCAGCAGCCAAATACTCCAAACGCACGTTTCTAAATGCGGAGGGAAAACCGAAAGGACCGAAGGACCCGGAGAAAAATCCACACGACCACGGGGAGAGAGGCACGCAAATTCCAAATATACAGCAGCAGGCGTCAGGGTCGCGATGGAATCCACGACCTCCTGTATACCAGGCGAGGTAGTTAACATCTCCTAACCACCGTGATGATGATGAGAGAGAGAGACACGCAAACTCCAAATATACAGCAGCAGGCGTCAGGGTCGGGATCGAACCCACGACCTCCTGTACACCAGGCGAGGTAGTTAACATCTCCTAGCCACCGTGATGATGATGATGAGAGAGAGAGACACGCAA
Source organism: Lampetra fluviatilis (assembly GCF_964198595.1). Taxonomy (NCBI): domain Eukaryota; kingdom Metazoa; phylum Chordata; class Hyperoartia; order Petromyzontiformes; family Petromyzontidae; genus Lampetra; species Lampetra fluviatilis. Next base: position 9,195,307 of record NC_136299.1, on the reverse strand, counting down.
ACTCCAAATATACAGCAGCAGCAGGCGTCAGGGTCGGGATCGAACCCACGACCTCCTGCACACCAGGCGAGGTAGTTAACATCTCCTAGCCACCGTGGCGCCCGACACTTGAAGGGACGCTTGTGGCGATCCGAGAGCTCGACCTCCGCGGAGACGGAGCGACGGGATCGGTCCACGTGCAGGAGGCGAGACGGATCGCGACGGCGCAGGGATGCGAGTGTCGGTGAGGCAGCATCGGTAGGCTTTCATCCAGCAGTGGGTAGACCACGGCCGATACTGCTGATGATGACATGACGGGCGGTGGGGGTAGCTATACTGCACGTGGCTGTCTGTAAGCATCCAGCACTGTGGAGACAGCAGCGAGGGGGTGGTGGATCACCGCAACGATGTTGTGAATCTCGCTTCCCGTGGGCGGCGAAGAGGTGACCTGGCTAGCCAGGAGGTGGTGGGTACAGCAAGTGGACTTATCGCCAGCTGTCTCCATCTGTACGGCGATACAGCGTTGCCCCCTCGTGCAAGGCGTGGGTTTTCACACGGGTGCTCCGATTTCCTGCCCACGTGTCTAATCAACACAGCTCATTAATCGGCGGAAAACGTCTTAAAAATAGAAAATAAAACATTTCAGCACGATCCTCCTGAACAGGAGCCCCGTGACTCAGTGTGGGTTTCCTGGATAACGAAAACAAATATTCATCGCAGCAATGTATAATATACCCCACTCCTCCACCCCTTCCCACCACCTCCACTCCTACGTGATTTTCATCCTCGCAACATCACCGCTGTCCTCCCCCGTTACCGCCCATCTCCACCCACCACCACCACCCCCATCCCCATCTCAGACACCCACGCACATTTCAGATGTTGCCAGTCGGCTCCTTTCATCGGGCCTGACAGTGTAATGGGTCAATTATTACATCACGACCACAGAGTCGATCACCCGGCATTGATGAGGAGCCTGGATAACGCGGCGGTGGATGTGTTGCACGGAGAGGGGTGGGTGGCTAAGTGACTGGCTGGGGCTGTGTTGTGGATATGTGGGTGGGTTGGTGGGTAGGTGGATGGGCTGTTGGCTGGGTGGGTGGATGACTGGGTGGGTGGGTGGCTTGGCTGGGTGGGTGGCTTGGCTGGGTGAGTGGCTGAGTGGCTGGGTGGGTGGGTGGCTGGGTGGGTGGCTGGGTGGGTGGATGGTTGGCTTTGCTAGGTGAGTGGCTGGGTGGGTGGCTGGGTGGGTAGCTGGGTGGGTGGCTGGGTGGGTGGGTGGATGGGTGGCTTGGCTAGGTGAGTGGCTGGGTGGGTAGCTGGGTGGGTGGGTGGGTGGCTGGGTGGGTGAGTGGCTGGGTGGGTGGCTTGGCTGGGTGGATGGGTGGCTGGGTGGGTGGCTGGGTGGGTGGCTTGGCTGGGTGGCTGGGTGGGTGGGTGGCTAAGTGGATGGCTGGATTGGTGTTGTGGATGTTGCTGGGTGGCTGAGTGATTTGGTATTCAGCCTGTATTTGGATGGTTCTGGCCTGGTGACAGGATGGGTTGCTGGGTTGGTGACTATGTTGTAGATGTTGCTGGGTGACTGGATGGGTGGGCAGCTGGCTGGGTAGATTGGTGGCTGGGTGGGTGGGTGACTTGGTGGCTGAGTGGCTTGGTGGGGTGGGAGTTGTGAATGTTGTGGATGGTTTTAGCCGCATGGGTTACAGGTTGGGTGGGTGGGTTACTGTGTGGCTGGATGGTGGATGTTCTGGATAATCCTGACTGGGTAGGTGAGTGGGTGAGTTATTGGGTAGGTAGGTGAGTTATTGAGTAGGTGGGTGGCTGAGCTCCTGGGTAGGTGGGTGGGGTGAGTTACTGGGTAGATGGGTGGGTGAGGTACGGGGTAGGTGGGTGGGTGAGGTACTGGGTAGGTGGGTGGGTGAGCTACTGGGTAGGTGAGTGGGGTGAGTTACTGGGTGGGTGGGTGAGTTATTGGGTGGGTGGGTGAGTTATTGGGTGGGTGAGGTACGGGGTAGATGGGTGGGTGAGGTACTGGGTAGGTGGGTGGGTGAGCTCCTGGGTAGGTGAGTGGGGTGAGGTACTGGGTGGGTGGGTGGGTGAGGGGATGCTTGGATGGCTTCTGGATGGTGGAGTGACTGGGTGACTATTTTGGATGTTGCTGGCTGGGTGGTTATGGATCTGCCTCCTCTTCCTCCGCCCTCCCCTTTCCCCCATTCAATTGTAATGTTGCCGGGCGGTGGATGGTTTGACATGTAAAATGCAGAAAACATTAGTACAGTATCACTGCGTCTCCCCTCTCCCTTACCTCTCCACTCTCTAACTCAACCTCACCATTTCTCTCTATCTCGTTCAGTTGCTGCATATTTTCCTCTCTCCAACTCTAATCTCACTTTAATCCGTATCTATCCCATGACCAGCTTCTATATCTCCCCTTCTCTCTCCAGTATCTCCATTGTCTCTTTCGTCTCTCCCCCTTCCTCCCTTCCCCCTCTCACTCGCTCGCAATCGCTGTCTCGTTCTCACGCACAGGGCACAGTCTGCAAACACGCGCGCAGCTTTCACACGATTAAAAAGAAACTGTAACGATCACATTCTTGGGTTTTTTTGGTAAAGTCACGTAGGTAAAAAATTAAAATTAATAAAAGTAAAATAAAATAACAATCACGACGTTTCGGAAGCAACATAAGCCTCCGTCTTCACGTGGAACCGTCACAGCACGCTCGCTGTATCAAGTAAATAACGATCATCGCTACTATCGAGGCCGTTGGGACCAAATCTTCCAGGGGGTCTTGCGGTCCCCCCCCCCCCCCCCCCCCAGAAAAAAAAATCTCAATTTGAAACGAATTTCCTGCCATTTGCTGCTTAAAATGTAAAAAAAATTCACTAACACACAGGATGGACTTTTTATTTATTTTTTACAATAATGTCTAATAGTGTATTGTATTACATTGCTCTGTTTTTTTGTATTTTTTACCTTTTCCTGTTTTATTGTATGTAATGGCAGAGATTAGGGATTAATAAAGTACAACCATAACCACAATCATATAAACAGAAATCTATTTTATAGCAATATATTGGGGGTGACATTTTGAGCATATTTGAATATTGGTTTGGGGGATGTGTCCCCCCCAATATATATTATCACTACGGCCTTGGCTACTACTATTATCAGTAGTAGTAGAATCATCCCCCCCACTACTACTGCTGCTACCCACCCTCGCTGCTCGTCACTCGGTGTTGCTCTCAGCGGTCGGCCCACGCTGATGGCGGAGTGGCAGCCCAGGGCAGGGAACGCGCCGCCCTAAGGGCGCCTCCACCGCGGAGATGGAGCCACGGATGAAACCAGCCCGGGTTGTTTACGTCGCAGACATGCGAGAGATGGAGACGGCCTGGGGGTGAGGGGAGGTGGTGGGGGGGGGGGGGGGTCCTTCATCCAGCAGTGGATTGATCATGGTTGGTGGTGATGATGATGACGACCTTTGCTAACGGAGTGGTTTCAAGATATGGGGGTGTACAACGATGGGGTGACGTGTGGGGGGGGGGGGGTCAGGGTTTCACGGGGGGAGTGGAGGGGGCGATCGGGGGGGGGGAGTGGAGGGGGGTGGGTTATGTCCTGGAGCCATGTGAGTTTTGCAGCAGCAATCAACCCGTATCTGTCAGGCTGAGTTGAAGGCATTTTGACATTTTAAAAAATCAGCGGCATTAAACACTCGCCCCCCCCCCTATTTTACTATGCTACCGACTCGTCTGCGAGCTTCCCCGCGATGTTCCCTTGTCCTCCTCGTACGTGCGGTGTTCTCCAGGGTGGTGAGTGGGGGAGGGGGAACCCCTGATGACTAGTCCCATGCACAGGTATAAACACACACACATGGTACCTCCCAAGCCAATCGGAGGTAGTGGCACCGCGGTGGCTATGAGATGTTAATTACCTCGCCTGGTATACAGGAGGCCGTGGGTTCGATCCTGATCCTGACGCCTGTATATTTGGAGTTTGTGGTGACTATTTCCCCGTGGTCGCGCGTAATTTCCTCCAGGTCCTCCGTTTTTTTTCCCTCCACATTTAGTATTAACGTCACGCGTTTAGAGTATTTGGCTGCTGCACATTTCCACACGACGATAAAGCCACCGACGTTGAGCTGTCCTTTGAGATGACCAGGTCGCTTCTGACAAAAGGGCTAAGTAGCTTGGTGGGCCTTACCTGGCAAAATAAAAGAAATAGACTCGTTTATAGAATGCGAATGTAGCCGTCATTGCGTCGTGGGCAAAATCTAAAGGAGGCTGCCAGACCGCCAATAAAACACAGGAGGGGATGGAATTTGAGAAATGCTGAACCGAGCCAATCAAGGTGGCGTTTTCCAAGGAATCGTTTCAGCCCAAATTTGTCAATCCACCTGCAGCCGGATGAGAGCCTCCGCGTGCAGTCGACGGTCTTTGGTCATACTTCACCGCGCCGGTCAGTGCGGTTATTGGTGAAACGGAGGCGGCGTGCGGTGCACCCTGGGGCAGAGGTCGCAACCGGGTACCCGATACCCGTACCCTACCCGATACCCGGCTATCCGTACCCGGTCGGGTACGGGTACGGGTAGCCGTTTGCGACCCTGGTGCGGCCGGGTACGGTTACGGGTAAGGAATCAAAACCCGTTTGCGACCTCTGCCCTGGGGTAACGCCGTGGCCAGGGGCAAACAAAATTGAACTCGGGGTCGCCAGGTTGATAGGTGCAAGTCCGCTAACCGCTGCGCCACTGCTCCGAACCACCGTGGCTGTAAAGAACCCCAAAATTACGAAGCCTGAAACGTTGCCTACGAACACGTTTTTTTCTTCCCTTTAAGCCCACAGTGTTATTGTCGAGAGTGGGGAGGTTTGTTGTTAATTCTGCTTGTGCACCACTCACTGAGAACGCAGAAGCAGCATAGAAAGAGAAAATAATAAATTAAATAATAGCATACGACGTTTCGATTGCAACACAAGCAATCATCGTTGTGTTGCAATCGAAACGTCGCATGCTATTATTTAATTTATTATTTTCTCCTCTTGGTTCTTTCGGTAAAGTCACGTAGAAGGGAAATAATAAAAATAAAACATTACTGACTATTATTATTTTATTATGTCCCTTCTACGTGACTTGAAATAAAAATAATGTATTATTATTATTATTTTATTATTTCCCTTCTACGTGACTTTACCGAAAGAGCCAAAGAGTAATCCCTGCAGTCACGAAAGCGCCAAATCAAGTTATCACCAGAACGTTTACCCAATTCGGGGTTCAATTGGCAAACTCGCCGGACTGCCGTGCCGGGCAGCCGCTAATCGCTCTCCCGCGACGCGAGCGCTCTTCACTCCGCGCCACAAATCGCGAACGCGGCCGACTGAGAGCTCGCATGGAGCGGTGATGGGGAGCAGCGTCACGCGCTCGCATGCACGGGGCGGAGGACTGTGGAGCCCGCAGTGAGAAACGATGATGGTGATGGTGGTGATGGTGGTGATGGTGGTGATGATTCTGGTGATGATGGTGATGGTGGTGATGATGGTGGTGACGATGGTGGTGATGATGGTGATGGTGGTGATGGTGGTGATGATGGTGATGGTGGTGATGATGGTGATGATGGTGGTGATGATGGTGGTGATGATGGTGATGGTGGTGATGATGGTGGTGATGATGGTGATGGTGGTGATGATGGTGATGATGGTGGTGATGATGGTGGTGATGATGGTGATGGTGGTGATGTTGGTGATGATGGTGGTGATGATGGTGGTGATGATGGTGGTGATGATGGTGATGGTGGTGATGATGGTGGTGATGATGGTGGTGATGATGGTGATGGTGGTGATGATGATGATGGTGGTGATGATGGTGGTGATGATGGTGATGGTGGTGATGATGATGGTGGTGGTGTTGACGATGGTTATGATCTTGGTGTTGATGGTGGTGATGATAATGTATCTTGAACTTTTTTCGCACCGTACGTAGCCAACCATGCTAATAACTGTGGTGGTGGTCATTCATGATGATGAAGATGGTGGTGATGATAACGAATGAAGTTAATGCTGCAGCATCCGTGATGATGATGGTAATACCAGTCGTAAAGATCAGTATGATGATTATTATCATCATCATACGAGTCATATAAAAGTGATGGTGATGATGATGCTGCTGCAAGGGTCTTGACGATGTCGATTTTGAAGAGGCCGCCCCGTGCCCTTGGGAGTGACCTTCCTCCTCCCCACGAGGCTCCGATGATCGCCAGGTCACGGCCGCCACTGTGGATTTATCCAGCGCTGCCACGTGACTTCCAGGGGTTACAAACGAAAGATGTCACTTTATTTTCACCGCACAAAAGATGTCCCTCTCTCTCCCTCCTTCTCTCTCCCTCCCCCTCTCACTCCCCACTCTCCCCCTCGCCCTCTCCCTCCCGTCTCTCTCCCCGCCCCTCTCGCTCCCTCCCCCTTCCTCCTAGCGCTCTGACACCGGCCCAGTGAATGTTTTGAGCGTTCTGCCAAAAAAACAAATCCCGGTGTCTTCCCCTTGTCTGCTGTGTTCTAGCGTGCTGTCTGATTCCACTCGTAAAGTGCCCCTCCCCCCCTGCCCCTCCCATGCTCCCCCCCATGCTCCCCATTAGCTGCCTCTCGTCCTATGTCCCAAGCCATGGGGGTCCTGTAAACCCGTGTCTGCTGGGCTGCTTCCCCATCTATCAATGTCATGTCCCCATGTTCCATGTCTCGTGTTCCAAGTATTCAAGTGTAATGTTCCGTTGTGAGGTCTCGTGTTGCCTGTGTCAACACTCCCAAGTTCCGTGTGCGTCAGGTGCGATGTGGATCGCGTGTGTCCCTGTAATCCTGCGTGCGTCCGCGATAAATCCATCCTCTACGCTCATCCCCTCGGCACTTACACCGCAGAGAAATTAAACCCACCACGGTGGAGTTAACAAAGGTTATTAAACTCATTTGACCAGGTTAAGGCTCATTGAGCTGTGTAGTTATTGTTCAGAAGCCACCTGGCCACAAATGATAGCTCAACGAAGTGTAAATGTATAGCAGCCAAATACTCTAGAAACGTACATTTCTAAATGTGGAGGGAAAATCCGGAGGACCCGGACGAAAATCTACGCGACCACGGGGAGAACATGCAAACTCCAAATATACAGCAGGCGTCAGGGTCGGGATCGAACTCATGACGTCCTGCATACCAGGCGAGGTAGTTAACATCTCGCCACCACGGCATATTTTTTTTTTATTTCGCTTGTTTGCTACTGGAAAGCCTAACGAGTCTCAAGACTCCATATTCAGGAGGGTCCTGCCCAGTTTGTCGCGGTCGGGGGCGATGATGTTACGATGTGAGGATGATGGCGATGATGTTACGATGTGAGGATGATGGCGATGATGTTACGATGTGAAATGGCAGCTCTGTAATTTGGGGTGCAAATTTGTTTGGCCAATACCGGTTACAATGTATGGGATTTTTTTTTATTAGCTGATAAGATGCACTCCCAGAAGGCCATGTAAAACAAATTCAACACGGAGAGGTAAAGATGGCGAGGAGGTTATTAATTTAGTAATTAACATTCAATGCAACGACGCTAATTGGTTGTTGGCTTTATTATTATTTTTTTTACCAGAAGTATTTTATTGGAAGAAAATAAAAAGGCCCGGGGAAGGTTACAGCGTTACGGTGAGACGGTGTTGCGTGGTGGGGGGCAAAGCGGAATGGGGTAACCTCAACAGGTAGAGCTGGAGTCCTACACTCACAAGGTGTGTGGTGGGGGGTGGGGGGGGGGTTCACGCTACGAGTGGAAGAGACGCGGTGGAGAGGCGCTAACGGCCAGGGGACGGCAGCCTGCGGCTTCTGGAGCCGCGTGCGGCGGCTCTTTAAGGACTGCCCCTTCGTTTGACGGGAGTTTATCAAGGGCCACGACCGTCTCGTATTCACCACGCGGCGCTTGAAATATTGACGATTAGTTTGACCGATTCCGAAGACAAAAACAAGGCTGCTCTTGCTATTTCGGTTGCCGACCCCTGCGCGAACCGATTATGTCATATGCGCAACTTATGTAGGACCCACGTGGAGCCCGAGTTGTATTGTTAGAGGAGGAAACGCGCACGAGAGTACCCCCGACACGGACACGGAGAGATTTAAATCATCTCGCTTTGTGAGCGTGCGCGCGTGTCCCCCGCTTCATCGTGGTCCACACTCCGCGCGGCCAGGTCCCCCTACGGAGCTCGGTTCAACTCCAGGCGCGCGACCCGGGGCAGATCGTCGCCGTTGGCCACGGGGCGAACCTCGAGCGGGGGCCTACCCTCTAGGTCGGCTCGGCACGAAACGAGCGCCGGCTGCGGCGATGCGGGCAACGTCCGCACGAGAGGGACGAGGGCGGCCCGGTCGCTGGTAGCGCCGACCGCACCGGGCTCCGTGGGTCTCCGGCGAACGTCGCTCGCCCCAACGTCCTCCACCACGTGGGAGCTTCGTTCGATTTTTTCATTTTCCACGCGTCCTCGCGCGCGCGGTTTCTTGTTTTCTTAATCGCGATTAATGTATTATTGTTGTTGCCGTCGTTGTATTACTCAACAAGCCGCAGACGACATCAGCTCGTTTGATCTGAGCTCGCGTTCATTTCTGAGAAAAATCATCGGCCAACGCGCGGCCGATGACAGAGTTTGCAATGGCCGTGGTTGCGCGCGGGGAGAAAAGGCAACTGCCCGGGCAGTGACCGATGGGAGTGGCCGGCCAGGGACGTGGCCGTTGGGATGTGGAGAGGCGTTGCGGTTCAGGGGAGCAGCGCGACTCCGTGCCAGACTCCTCTTCCGCCCGCGCGTAGAACGACACCGCATCACCGCAACGCTCCGGGTCGCTCCGATGGCTCCCTGTCGATTCGATGCCGGAATCAGTATCGCACTCAACGTCTCGCGCCGTGCCTCGCGTTTCCCTCTCTCGTCTCACTTCGCTCCCCTCCACGCACTATCCTGCCTCTCCCCTCCCATTTCACTCTAATCCCCTCCACATACTCTCCTACCTCCCATCTCACTCTACTCCCCTCCATGCGCTCTCCTGCCTCTCCCCTCTCATCTCACTCTACTCCCCTCCATGCATCTCTCATTCTCCTCTGCTGCCCCCACAGTCTGGAACTTCCTCCCCCCCCCATCCCCCTGTGCTGTAGACTCCCTGCCCCTGTTCAAATCCAGATACCAGGACGTCCATGTACGTGAAATCGCACAAACCGAGCCCGCTTAAAGCGAGGTAACCCTATGCTCACATTGAAAGCCGTGTAGGCACATAGAGACATATAGACTCACACAGAGATTCATAGACTCACATGGAGGCCCATAGATTCACATAGAGATCCAAAGACTCACATGGAGACCCAGACTAACATTGAGACCCATAGACTCACAAAGAGATCCACAGACTCACATGGAGGCCCACAGACCTACATATAGACCCAAAGACTCACATAGAGACCCACAGACCCACATAGAGACCCACAGACCCACACAGAGATCCACAGACTCACATGGAGGCCCACAGACCTACATAGAGACCCAAAGACCCACATGGAGACCCACAGCCCCACATAGAGACCCACAGACTCACATAGAGGCCTCTGGCTGCCTTCTGCTGTCTATAAAACAAACTCTCTTTGTGTTCAACATCTGGAGACGCGGCCGCGTTGCGCCGCTACGATTAGTTCCACGTTGCATTGCAAGTCGTACGTGCCGTTTCATCCGCGGTGTCTTCGCCTCCGATGCTCGTGTGGTGCCCTCTGCACCCCCGTGGGTCCCCATGGGGTCCTGCTTACGGGGACCCAGAAGGGGGCGCAGGGGGGCGCCCCCCCCTCCCCCCGGCGTGAAACCGATCCGCTGCGCTATCTCAAGGCGCACAGGGAGTTGTGGTTTCCTGGAGCTGTTTTGCTGCTGCCGTTCAAGGGGCCCCGGTTAACGGTCACTCGCGTTTGATAGCAGCGGTGGTGGTGTTGGTGGTGGTGTTGGTGGTGGTGGTGGGGGTGGTGATGGTGGTGGTGGGGGTGGTGGTGGTGTTGGTGGTGGTGGTGTTGGTGTTGGTGGTGGTGGTGTTGGTGGTGGTGTTGGTGTTGGTGGTGGTGTTGGTGGTGTTGGTGGGGGTGGTGGTGGTGTTGGTGGTGGTGTTGGTGGTGTTGGTGGTGGTGTTGGTGGTGTTGGTGGTGTTGGTGGTGGTGGTGGTGTTGGTGTTGGTGGTGGTGTTGGTGGTGGTGGTGTTGGTGGGGGTGGTGTTGGTGGTGTTGGTGGTGGTGTTGGTGGTGGTGGTGTTGGTGGTGGGGGTGGTGGGGGTGGTGTTGGTTGTGGTGTTGGTGGTGGTGTTGGTGGTGTTGAAAATAAATAATAATCGACGACGGGGGGAGGAGAGGGGTTGACGAATGTGTTGAGTGTTGTTGTTGTTGTACCACTGCCGATGCAGGAGTAGCAGCATCACCAAATAATGTGTTTGTGATGTTTGTTTTCCATGTTTAGTTATATAGTTTGTTTAGTTTGTTTCCCTTCCCCGCAGCTCCGATTAGCGGCGCGGTTGGCTTCTTGCGGTGCAAAACAAGTTCAACATACACGCAGTGTGGAAAATAAGAATAGGTTTTAGCCTTTTCTGTTAAGATGTTCAAACAGCAAGTAGAAGCCTCTTGCAAGGAATCAAGTTCGCGTTAACCACACGCGGTGCTGGTGAGCATACTAACAAAACATGCTCTGATACTATTTGATGCATTGTCTTTGAAACTGATTGGCCTCCCCAAAGGACAGCAGCCTTCTGTATGACCCTGGTGAGACTCGGTCCTAAAGAAGGGTGTCCCCCCACCCTCCCCTCCCCACAAAGCCCCTCCCCACCCTCCCCACCCAGCCCCTCCCCACCCTCCCCACCCAGCCCCTCCCCACCCTCCTCTCTCCACCCAGCCCCACTCCTCCCATTTTTGGATGCACGACGGACGGACGGACACAATAATCCCCTGTGGGCTGGTGGAACCAGGAGGTTCCTACCAGTGATGCACATTCTCATTCTGATATATACATGCATCTGGCACACCACCAGGGATAGTGCCCTGCTCGCTGCAGAGCTCAGCCGGTGCGGGGTGGGCTGGATTCGGCCGGTCCAAATGGAAAATAAAAATAAAATGAACATTATTTTAGAAAATGTCAACCGCTCGTTTTCAATCTTACGTTCTCCGTAGCCGTTCACGGCACTGGATTGATATTAATTCGTATTTCATTTCGTTACAAATTGGATGCAGTGACATTTGATAATTGCAAAGCAATCTGCATAGGGGGCAAAAGTAATAATAATAATAATACTTAATAAAAAAAAATACGCATTATAATATTACGTGCAACAAACGTGCAGCCCCCTGTCTTGGTGGCATGGTCGTGAAAAGTGAGCACTGGGGAGACAAAGGTGGCTGGGTGCGAGTGGAGCCTTGATGCGTTTGCTCGAGAGAGGCCCGCAGTCTCATCCAGCAGTGGATTGGCAAGGGCGCTGTGTGTGCGCACACACGTGGGCAGCGCGCCACGCAACTAACCCGGCAAGCCGAGTTTGATTCCCACGTAGACAACACGTGTTTGTCTACATGCTGTGTTACGTGTGTGTGTGTGTGCTGGATAACACCAGCGACGATTATCGTGAACTGGTCCTGAGTCACCCCTAGGTCGACTCAGCCTCGAATGAGTCACCTCGCGTGGCGTGTAAATATCGCGACTGGGGAGACAAAGGCGGCCGGGCGTGGTAATGGCCACCGCACCCCCCTCGTGGCGCCGTGCCGGCCTTCGTTGGTGCTCGCTAGCAGCACTTGCCCCGCGCCCGTGGCGTCGATCTTCCGTCGTGGCGAGAAGACGCGGAGCGGTGGCGCGACCGCCCCGACTTCGCGTCGATCCTCTGTGCGGGAGATTACGTTTTGTCGTTGTTGTTGTCGTTGTCGTCGTTGTTGTTGCCGCCGCCGCCGCTGCTGCTGCTGCGAGATTTAAAGGTCACGCAGCAAGGTCGCGATCGCGCCACTGAATACCCATGAGACTTGGCAATGTGTGATGTGTGTGTGCAGTTGGGAGTGTGTGTGGTTGTCTGTGTGTGGTGGTGTGTGGTTGTGTGTGGTGGTGTGTGTGTACGTGTGTGTAGTGTGTGGTGGTGTGTCTGTGTGTGTGTGATGTGTGTGTGCAGTTGGGAGTGTGTGTGGTGGTGTGTCTGTGCGTGTGTGTAGGGTGTGGTGGTGTGTCTGTGTGTGTGTGTGGTAGTGTGTGTGAGGTGGTGTGTGGTTGTGTGTGTAGGGTGGTGTGTCTGTGCGTGTGTGTAGGGTGTGGTGGTGTGCCTGTGTGCAGTTGGGAGTGTGTGTGGTGGTGTGCAGTTGGGAGTGTGTGTGGTGGTGTGTCTGTGCGTGTGTGTAGGGTGTGGTGGTGTGTCTGTGTGCAGTTGGGAGTGTGTGTGGTGGTGTGTCTGTGCGTGTGTGTAGGGTGTGGTGGTGTGTCTGTGTGTGTGTGATGTGTGTGTGCAATTGGGAGTGTGTGTGGTGGTGTGTCTGTGCGTGTGTGTAGGGTGTGGTGGTGTGTTTGTAAGTGTGAGGTGGTGTGTGGTTGTGTGTGTGTGGTGGTGTGTATGTACGTGTGAGGTGGTGTGTGTCTGTGCGTGTGTGTAGTGTGTGTGTGGTAGTGTGTCTGTGTGTGTGGTGGTGTGTGAGGTGGTGTGTGCGCGTGTGTAGTGTGTCTGTCTGCATGTGCGTGGTGTGTCTGTGCATGTGTGATAGTGTGTGCGTGTGTGTTGAATGTGTAAAGAGCGGTGGTGCAGCGGTTAGCGCGCTGCGCTACGAACCTGGCCACCCGGGTTCGATTCCCGCTCACTGCCAACACCAACAGTGACGATTATTTTAACCGGTCCTGGGCATCTCCTAGGTCGACTCAGCCTCAAATGAGTACCTGGTGCGCTGTGTAAACATCGCCACTAGGGAGAAAAAGGCGGCCGGGCGTGGTGTTAGCCACCCACCCACTCGTGTGCCGTGCCGGCCTTCATAGGTGCTCGCTAACAGCACTTGCCCCAACACTCTGTTTCAGGCTATACGGGGGATCTTTATCTTTGGCGATGTGTGTGCGCACATGTTTGTGGGAGAGAGGAGCTGCGGTGCCTTGCACGGCCGCTACATTGACTACAACCTCTGCCGTCTGGGCTCGATTCCAGGTCAAAACTCCAGCAGCATCGAAATAAATCCGGATGGCTCTCGATCCGAAAGGCTGCGAGTTCAATTCCTTTTGTTGGTAAGTCGACAGCGGCTGTCCTTCGCAAAGACTGGGCCCCATCATAGATACGTGTAATTTCCTCCATTGGCTCAGGCCTGTGAACATAAGATGTGCGGCAAATCACTTTGGTTTATTTACACAGGATAACCCGTAGGTGATGTTTGTTTTGCTGACGATTGCTCAGTTTCATGAGGGTTTGGCTTCGTTGTCGGATGAAACTGAAGGTGTCGGGAGGGAAAACTTCCACGCCATGCGTACAGGTGTGGGTGACACTCGGAGCTCCCGCACAGATGGGTTCAATCTGCAGTTCAGGTCGTAGCGATACAAATCGAGGGCGCCACGGTAGCTAGGATATGTTAACTACCTCGCCTGGTATACAGGAGGTCGTGGGTTCGATCCCGACCCTGACGCTTGCATATTTGGAGTTTGCGGTGTCTCTCTCTCCCCGTGGCCACGTGGGTTTTTCTCCGAGTCCTCCGATTTTTTTCAGCGCCGCATTTAGAATCATGTGATTCAGAGTAATTTGGCTGCTATACATTTCTCCGTGATGAGCCACTTCGTTGAGCTATGATTTGTGGCCAGGTGACTTCTGAAAAAGATCTACACAGCTCGGTTTGCCTTAACCTGGTAAAATAAAAAGAGTTTAGTTTTAGAATCGAGTCGGTTCCACCCATAGGGTCCCCGGTGTCCGTCCGTCTGTTGCCGTATCACCGAATCCGGCGGGTCGGATTGAAATAGAATATTTTAATATTTTAAACTCTCTCTCTCTCTCCTTCTCGCTCATTGCGAAAATCGATGGCGCGTGTTAATGGATCGCATGCCGCGCGGCATCCATTCGTCACGCGCCGACTGCGTGTCAGCAAACCCAGAAAGTCTGCCCGGGCGGCTCAAGCGCACGGCAGGCTCTCTCTGTAAGGTGCCTCCCTGTCGAGCGGAGCGCTCTGACACGTCGTGGTTCCGAAGTGGATTTCGTGGAAGCAGAGTGGGACCTCGAGGGGGGACCAGGAATTTAGTCTCATTTGCAAGAGCGGAGCCGGTGGGGGGGGGGGGCGAGGGGGCTGTCACTGAAATGTCAAAATCAAAACCAAAGCAACACTCTGTTGTTGTTGTTGTCACGTGCGGAGTGAAAAGGCACAACAAACGATTGCGTCGTCGCACGAGCAATCGGACACGTGGCGCGGAGCGGTGGCCGTGTGAGCAGAGGAATTGCGGGGCATTTGCAGGGGAATTGCAGGGCTGCAGCTTTGCCTGGAACAGACAGCGGTGGGCTCTGGACGGTGCATAACAGCAGATGCCTTCTGATATCCCAGGGATTAGCAGAAACCTCCCCTCCCCACTCATTTTACCCCTCCTCCACCCCCGACTCCTCCACCTCCTCTCGAGCAATTTGACTGTCGTGTTCGCTTGTCTTCATTCAACTCAGGAAGTAATTTATGTCTGTGTGCGTCTGTCTCTATTCGTGTGTGTATGTTTGTTTATGCGCGTTGTGTGTAATGCTATGTTGTGTTGTGGAGGTATTGTGTGTAGTATGCGTGTTGTGTGGTGTTTGCGTGGTGTGCGTTGTGGTGTGTGGTGTGTGTAATGTACGTTGTGTGTTGTTGTGTGTGTTGTTGTGTGTGTGTGTGTTGTGTGCGTGGTGTGTGTGTTGTTGTGTGTGTTGTTGTTGTGTGTGTGTTGTTGTGTGTGGTTGTTAGTTTGTTACGCTTTGGAGCCAGCTGGCCAGGATTGTGCAAAACTTGGCCCCCGACTCATCACCCAGGCAACTCGAGAGGACAGACCACGCGTTTTATAACCTAACACACAAACTAACAATAACATACGTGTTGTGTGCGTGTGGTTTATGTGTGCGTGTGTGTCGTGTGTGCTGGCCAACACCAGCAACGATGATATCTGAACCGGTCCTGGGATTCCCCTAGGTCGACTCAGCCTCAAATGAGTACCTAGTGTGGCGGTGTAGTAGTGTAGTAAACATCGCCACAGGGGGGGTGGGGGGGTCTAGGGCCGGGCGTGGTGCCGGCCACCCACCCCGCTTCGTGCGGCGTGCCCGGCCTCCAGATGCACTGCTGCTGCTACTCGCTAAACAGCACTTGCCCCAACCGTCTGCTAAGGCTACGCTGGGTGGGGGGGGATCTTTGTCTTTGTGTGCGCGCCCCGGCAGACGGAGCGATGAATAAGCTGCGGCAGAGTCTGCGCAGGAAGAAGGAGAACTACGTGCCGGAGGCGAGCCGCCCGCACCAGTGGCAGGCGGACGAGGAGGCGGTGAGGCGCGGCCACTGCAACTTCCCCGTCAAGGTGAGGCCCGCGGTGGCCCCGTCAAGGTGAGGCCCGCGGTGGCCCCGTCAAGGTGAAGCCCGCGGTGGCCCTGTCAAGGTGAGGCCCGTGGTGGCCTTGTCAAGGTGAGGCCCGTGGTGGCCTTGTCAAGGTGAGGCCCGCGGTGGCCTTGTCAAGGTGAGGCCCGCGGTGGCCCCGTCAAGGTGAGGCCCGCGGTGGCCCTGTCAAGGTGAGGCCCGTGGTCGTCTTGTCAAGGTGAGGCCCGTGGTGGCCTTGTCAAGGTGAGGCCCGCGGTGGCCCTGTCAAGGTGAGGCCCGCGGTGGCCCTGTCAAGGTGAGGCCCGTGGTGGCCTTGTCAAGGTGAGGCCCGTGGTGGCCTTGTCAAGGTGAGGCCCGTGGTGGCCTTGTCAAGGTGAGGCCCGTGGTGGCCTTGTCAAGGTGAGGCCCGCGGTGGCCTTGTCAAGGTGAGGCCCGAGGTGGCCCTGTCAAGGTGAGGCCCGTGGTGGCCTTGTCAAGGTGAGGCCCGCGGTGGCCCCGTCAAGGTGAGGCCCGCGGTGGCCCCGTCAAGGTGAGGCCCGTGGTGGCCTTGTCAAGGTGAGGCCCGCGGTGGCCCCGTCAAGGTGAGGCCCGCGGTGGCCCCGTCAAGGTGAGGCCCGCGGTGGCCCTGTCAAGGTGAGGCCCGCGGTGGCCTTGTCAAGGTGAGGCCCGTGTTGGCCTTGTCAAGGTGAGGCCCGTGTTGGCCTTGTCAAGGTGAGGCCCGCGGTGGCCTTGTCAAGGTGAGGCCCGTGGTGGCCTTGTCAAGGTGAGGCCCGTGGTGGCCCTGTCAAGGTGAGGCCCGCGGTGGCCTTGTCAAGGTGAGGCCCGTGGTGGCCCTGTCAAGGTGAGGCCCGTGGTGGCCCTGTCAAGGTGAGGCCCGCGGTGGCCCTGTCAAGGTGAGGCTCGCGCTGATGGCCCGGAGTGCAGTGGTCGTGGCGGCACTGAGAGGCCGTGAGTGCTTGCTGGTGGTGGTGGTTATGTTGGCGTGCTGCGCTACGAACCCGCCGACCCGAGTTCGATTCCCGCTGTCAACACCATTGACGATTATCTTAACCGGTCCTGGGCCTCCCCTAGGTCAACTCAGCCTCAAATGACTACCTGATGCGGTGTGTAAGCATCGCTACTCAGGAGACAAAGGCGACCGTGCGTGGTGGTGGCCACCCCACCCCCTCGTGTGCCGTGCCGGCCTTCATAGGTGCTCGCTGTGCCCCGCACTTGCCCCGAGGAGTGCGTGCGCAAAGGCTCTTGCGGAGGGGCTCCTTTGTCTTTGTCCGTTCGCTACGGGCGGTCACGTGGTACAAAAGGGGCGCTGTCCAGGATCCACGCGGTGTGGGCCGTACGTGCCACACACACGGGGTGTTGCATGACACACACACGGGGTGTTGCGTGACACACACACGGGGTGTTGCGTGCCACACACACGGGGTGTTGCGTGCCACACACACGGGGTGTTGCGTGCCACACACACGGGGTGTTGCGTGACGCTGCGGCTCTACCGATTGAAACCCGAAGAGAAAAGAGCCGGAGAGTAGCGGGCATCCCGTGTGAAATAAAACCGCTCGCGCGTGAAATTGCTCCGAAATTCCGTGGCGCCCTGTTTGTGTGGTGTGTGGGTGGTGTCTGTTGTGTGTGTTGTGTGTGGGTGGTGTCTGTTGTGTGTGTTGTGTGGCTGGTGTGTGTGTGTGTGGTGTCTGTTGTGTGGGTTGTGTGGCTGGTGTGTGTGTGTGATGTGTGTGGGTGGTGTCTGTTGTGTGTGTTGTGTGGCTGGTGTGGTGTGTGTGGTGTCTGTTGTGTGGGTTGTGTGGGTGGTGTGTGTGTGTGTGATGTGTGTGGGTGGTGTCTGTTGTGTGTGTTGTGTGGCTGGTGTGGTGTGTGTGGTGTCTGTTGTGTGGGTTGTGTGGGTGGTGTGTGTGTGTGTGATGTGTGTGGGTGGTGTCTGTTGTGTGTGTTGTGTGGCTGGTGTGGTGTGTGTGGTGTCTGTTGTGTGGGTTGTGTGGGTGGTGTGTGTGTGTGTGATGTGTGTGGGTGGTGTCTGTTGTGTGTGTTGTGTGGCTGGTGTGGTGTGTGTGGTGTCTGTTGTGTGGGTTGTGTGGGTGGTGTGTGTGTGTGTGATGTGTGTGGGTGGTGTCTGTTGTGTGTGTTGTGTGGCTGGTGTGTGTGTGTGTGATGTGTGTCCGTGGTGTCTGTTGTGTGTGTTGTGTGGCTGGTGCGTGTGTGTGATGTGTGTTGGTGGTGTTGTGTGGGTGGTGTGTGTGTTATGTGTGGGTGGTGTATGTGGTGTGTGTTGTGTGGCTCGTGTGTGTGTGTGATGTTTGTGGGTGGTGTTGTGTGGGTGGTGTGTGTGTGTGATGTTTGTGGGTGGTGTCTGTTGTGTGTGTTGGGTGGCTGGTGTGGTGTGTGTGGTGTCTGTTGTGTGGGTTGTGTGGCTGGTGTGTGTGTGTGATGTGTGTGGGTGGTGTCTGTTGTGTGTGTTGTGTGGCTGGTGTGTGTGTGTGTGATGTGTGTCCGTGGTGTCTGTTGTGTGTGTTGTGTGGCTGGTGCGTGTGTGTGATGTGTGTGGGTGGTGTTGTGTGGGTGGTGTGTGTGTGTTATGTTTGGGTGGTGTATGTGGTGTGTGTTGTGTGGCTCGTGTGTGTGTGTGATGTTTGTGGGTGGTGTTGTGTGGGTGGTGTGTGTGTGTGATGTTTGTAGGTGGTGTCTGTGTTGTGTGTATGGAAGGGTGGTGTGTGTGGTGGTTGCAATACTATGGATGACTGTGATAGCTCGGTTGTGTGTGTGGTTTGTGTGTGTGTGTGTTGGGAGTGTTGGGGCAGTGTGGGTGGTATCTGTGATGTTTGTGTGTGTGGTGTGTCTGTGTGGTTTGTGTGTGTGTGGTGTGTCTGTGTGGTGTGTGTGTGGTGTGTGTGGGGTGTCTGTGTGGTGTGTGTGGTGTGTCTGTGTGTGGTGTGTAGTGTGTCTGTGTGGTGTACGTGCCACACACACACGGTGTGTGTGTGTGTGGTGTGTGTGTGGTGTGTCTCGGTGTGTGTGGTGTGTGTGTGGTGTGTGTGGTGTGTGTGTGTGGTGTGTCTATGTGGAGTGTGTGGTGTGTCTGTGCGTGTGTGGTGTGTGTGTGGTGTGTCTGTGTGTGCGTGTGTGGTGTGTGTGTGTGGTGTGTGTGTGTGGTGTGTGTGGTGTGTCTGTGTGTGTGGTGTGTGGCGTGTGTGTGTGTGTGGTGTGTCTGTGTGTCTGGTGTAGTGAAATTGCCTATAAATTATCCTGCCTAGTCAAGTAGCAGCCTTCCTTTGCAGCAGCCCGTGCTGTGATTTTGTTGGTAATTTATATGTAAATGTGTGTGTGCGTGTCTATGTCGAGAGAGCGGCGGTGCAGTGGTTAGCGCACAACGCTCCGAACCAGGCCCACGGCTATAATCGGTGGCAGGTGGTATCACAACTTGTCCTGAGACTCCCCTAGGTTGACTCAGACTGAAATGAGTGCTTGGAAGACAAAGGCGGATGGGGCATTGTAATGGCCACACCACCCCATCGTACACCCTGGTGGCCTCAATAGGTGCTCGCTAACAGAGCACTTGCCCCAACAGTCTATTAAAAGGCTACACAGGGGACCTTTGTCTTTTTATGTACGTGTATGCTTTGTGTCTACTAGTGTGCGTATGTATTTGTCTGTAAGAAAGTTTATTTATGTACTTGCACAATATATCTGTGTGTCTGTATCTGTGTGTGTGTGGATGTGGGGAGTGGTAGCGTAACGCTCACGGCCAACACCGGTGACGATTATCTGAACTGGTCCTGGGACTACCCTTGGTCGACTCAGCCTAAAATGAGTACCTGGTGCGATGTGTAAACATCGCCACTGGGGAGACAAAGTCGGCCGGGCGTGGTGCTGGTCACCCACCCCCTCGTGTGCCGTACCAGCCTTCATAGGTGCTCGCCAACAGCACTTGCCCCAACAGTCTGTTCAGGATATACGGGGGATATTTGCCTTTGTGTAAATGTGTATGTTTGCGTGTACATATGTAGGTGTATGTAAGTGCTTGTGCATTCATGTGCATTCAGGTGTGTGCGCGTGTATGTGTCTGTCCGTGGATGTGTGTGTAAATTTCGATTTAAAGCTTTCGTGACTGCAGGGATTCATCTTCTTGGTTCTTTCGGTAAAGTCACGTAGAAGGGAAAAAAAATAACAGCCATGTTCTTCACCTGAGGACGGCTGCTTGCGTTGTGGCCGAAACGTCGTGAGAGTTGTATTTTATGATGTTTTTATTTTATTTTCATTTTTTATTATTTCCCTTCTACGTGACTTTACCGAAAGAACCAAGAAGATGTGTGTGCATTTACGTGCAAGTCCCATGTTTGTGCCCGCGTCTGTCCGTTTATGCGCATGTGCTCAAGTGCATTCGCCCGTATGTGTCCGTGTATGTTCTCACGCGTATGCAGCCGTGTGTGTGTGTGTGTCCGTCCGCGCGTGTGCATGCGTGTGAATTCACTTGTGTTTGTGACGCTTTATACGCTGTCGTATTATTAGTTTGTTCGATGATAATTAGTTCTCCGTCAATGCCTGCCACTACGCGATAGTGCAGCTCCCCACGGGCCCGCTGTGAATGGGAGGAATCTTCTCGTGGCTATCAGCGGCCGCAAGCCGTTGGTTGACAAGGTCAGAAAAAGAGCGATGGATTCAGGTGAAGAGGAAATCTCAAATCGGGGCTCGCAACGCCGGTGCAACGTGGGTTTTTATATCGCCGCGTCCTCAATGTAACCGCGCCTCGCAATGCTGGGCTCAAGCAGGGTGGTTATTTATGTCTAATATATGGAGAGAGAGAGAGATCGGGCCAGTGGGTCCTATCCAGAGGAGAAGGGGAAGCTGTTGAGTCTGGATTTCAACATGGGTACGGAGTCGACACCACGGATGGCTGGGGGGGGGGGGGAGTTTTGGACCGTGGGGGCAGCAAAGGGGAATGAGCGACCTCCCACCGAGCGACAACAACTGTGTAACACATCTTGTGTTCCTGGGTCGGCTTTCTGTGGAAGCCTCTATGACACGTGCCGCCGCTCGTTGTGCCCCCCCCCCCCGTTGTGCCCCCCCCCCCCCCCACACCGGTGTCTCTGCCCCGCCGCTGACGACCTGCCTGCCCGGCTCAGTACCTGGGCTGCGTGGAGGTGGACGAGTCGCGGGGGATGCACGTGTGTGAGGAGGCCGTGAAGAGGCTCAAAGCGGTGAGTCGCGTGAATCGGGGGTTTTTCCGCGGAGCGTTGCGTGCGCCGTTTCGGAATGGGAATTGGGAATCTTTACCTGGGCTGGAAGAAATCCGATGAGCTGCTGAAGCTCTTTTGTTTCAACGGCACGAGGTGACCCTCGGCACCGCTATTCTGCCAGTAGGGGCATTTGCTGTTACGTTTTCAAATTTGGCCCCACTTGTTTTTAGAACGATGTTGTGGAATCTTTGACCGTGCGTATATAAAAAGTGTTTTTTTAAATATATATTTAATTATTTAAAATAAAACGTCCGTCTTCTCAGACGGACAGGAAGAAAATCCGCGCCGGGCTGTGGGTCTCCGCTGACGGACTTCGAGTTGTGGACGATGCCACCAAGGTACCGGTCAACTCCTAATCCCTCGCGGTCATTACGACAACCATCAGTCGCCATGCATGCACGTGTAGTGGGTTCACAACAGAGGTCGCAACCGGGTACCCGATACCCGTACCCTACCCGATACCCGGCTACCCGGCGCACGACGCGACCCGCCCAGTGCGGGGAGGCCCCTCATCCAGCAGTGGATGGTGCACTGTTGTGTCACGGTCACCCACCTGCTGTGGGTGTTGCTGCTGCTGCTGCTCAGGACATGATTGTGGACCAGACGATTGAGAAGGTCTCCTTCTGCGCCCCGGACCGCAACTACGACAAAGCCTTCTCCTACATCTGCAGGGACGGCACGACGCGTCGCTGGATATGCCATTCCTTCATGGCCATCAAGGACTCGGTATGCATTCGTGAACTTATTCCTTCGTTTATCCGTTCGTTTCGCCATTCATTCCTGTGGTACTTGTTCGTCAAATAGTTCGCCTGATTCATTCGTTCATTTCTCCAATCACGATTTCCTTCATTAATTAACTCGTCGGCGACCTGGTTGGTCATTCGGTGACCTCGTCGCTCCATCGTCGATGATCCCATTGGTCCATCTGTCACCTTGTCGGTCTGTCGGTTGGTGACCTCATTGGTCCATCTGTGACCTTGTCTGTCCATTGTCAGTGATCCCATTGGTCCATCTGTGACCTTGTCGGTCCATCGTTGGTGACCTCATTGGTCCATCCGTGACCTCGTCGCTCCATCGTCGATGATCCCATTGGTCCATCTGTGGCCTTGTCGGTCTGTCGTCGGTGACCTCGTCGGTCCAACGTCGGTGACCTCATTGGTCCATCCGTGACCTCGTCGCTTTGTCGGCGACCTTGTCGTTCCGCCCCCCCCCCCCCCCCGCACGCACCCCGCAGGGCGAGCGGCTGAGCCACGCCGTGGGCTGCGCGTTCGCCGCATGCCTCGAGCGCAAGCAGCGGCGCGAGAAGGAGTGCGGCGTCACCGCCACCTTCGACGCCAACCGCACCAGCTTCACCCGCGAGGGCTCCTTCCGCGCCAACGCCGCCAACGCCGCCAACGCCGCTGGCGGCGCAGGCGGTGCCGGTAGCGCCGCGGCGGGCGACAGGCCCGGCGACGAGGTGGCGGGGACGACGACGACAACGACGATGATGATGGTGGCGGTGACGATGACCGGAGCCGCGACGCACGAGCGAGCGTCGAAGGGTGAGCGGGAGGGCGGGCGGGTGGGTGGTGGGTGGGTGATGGGTGGGTGGTGGGTGGTGGGTGATGGGTGGGTGGGTGGGTGGTGGGTGGGTGGTGGGTGGGTGATGGGTGGGTGGTGGACGGGTGGGTGGGTGGTGGGTGGGTGATGGGTGCGTGTGCTGCGCTACTAAACCGGCTACTTACCCGAGTTCGATTCCCGATGATGGCCACCAACGCCGATGACGATTATCTGGACCTGTCCCGGGTCTCCAATGGCATTTCTACTCTAGTGGAAGTGCCTTATGCCGTTAATCATCGTCACGTTCATCATTACAGCCTCACCCCTCGTCTCATCATCATCATCATCGTCACAGCCAACCATTGTCTAAGAAACCATCATCATCACAGTTTAGTAGTTTACGCCATGGTGTACGTGAGTGAGTGTGTGAGTCTCATCGCCCCCATCACCACCACCGTCATCGCCCCCACCGCCGTCACCATCGTCACCGTCGTCACGTCATCTCGACTCTGCCCCCCTGCCCTGCCCCCCCCCCCCAGCGTCTCCCATCGAGAGAGCCATGGCAGCGATGTCGGAGGTCGGCAACTCGGGATCGGTGGTGGGAGGGCCGCCCCCCGTGTACCCCTCCCCCTCCTCCTCACCCTCCTCCTCCGCGGCCGGGCGCGGTGGCGGCGCGGCTCCAGCGGCGGTGGCCCCAGCGGCCCCAGCGGCGTGGACGCCGGGGGAACCGCCGCCCCCCCACGCCGGGGGCCACAACCCCCACGCCATCCCCCGCAAGCACGCGCCGCTAGAGCAGTTGGTGCGGCAGGTGAGAGGCGCGTGCACCTAGCCTGGCGTGCACGGGCCGCGGCGGCAGCGACGTCGCCAAGAGATCCGCGCTCGCGCCCGCTCACACGGTAACCGGTGATGGTTATCCGAACCGGTTTCTCAAGCTCCCCTAGGTCGTCCCGGCCTCAAATGAGCCGCCCGGTGCGGTGTGTAGTAAACATCGCCACTGGGGAGACAAAGGCGGCCGGGCGTGGTGCTGGCCACCCACCCCCCCTCGTGTGCCGTGCCGGCCTTCATAGGTGCTACTCGCTAAGAGCACTTGCCCCAAAGGTCTGTTAAGGCTACACGGGGGATCTTTGTCTTTGTGAGTGTGTCTGTGTGAGTGTGCACGTGTGTGCGTCATTATAGTTGACGCAGCGATTCGTGCGATCGTTGTTTGAATGGTTACGGGTGTCACCTCCATCGTCGTCATCAATGCCAGGAGATGGTGCTGGCTATGCACGTAGCTCTGCCTGTAATCCAGCACTGTGGAGGCGGCAGTGAGGGTTGCTGGATCGCACACACACACAGATGTTGGGAAACTCCCTTACCGTGGGTGTCGTGGAGGTGCCATGCTCACCAGAAGGCGGTACAGCAAGTGGACTAATCGCCGTCTGTTTAATCCATCTGGATGGGATAGAGTGTCACCACCTCGCACGCGTGAATTTTCTGTGGGTCCTCCGGTTTCCTCCCATCATTCATATATATATAGGATCATAGAGCTTGGGCAATTGCTTGTAGCGCCAGCTCATTTCTTTAGAACTGCTTTTGTGTTTAGGTGTCTGATTAGCGCCATTGGCTACGTACGAAAAAAAGTTCAACATACATCATCACAGTTATCATCTTTATTATCATCGTCGTCATCAGACTTGCCACCCTCGCCATGGTCGCGAGCGATCAGGAATGAGCACTCACGTCCGCTGCCGATGCCGCGCTTGTGCAGGGCTCGTTCCGCGGGTTCCCCGCGCTGGCGCAGAAGACGTCTCCATTCAAGCGGCAGCTCTCGCTGCGCGTCAACGACCTCCCGAGCACGCGGCAGAGACACATGGACTTCCAGGGTGCGGCGCGCACGCACCCACCCATCCATCCACGCACCCACCCACGCATGCACCCACCCACGCATGCACTCATCCACGCACCCACCCATCCACGCACCCACGCATGCACCCACCCACGCGCGCACCCACCCATTCACCCACCCACGCACCCACCCACCCACGCACGCACCCATCCACCCACTCACCCACGCACCCACCCACACACGCACCCACCCACATACCCACACACGCACCCACCCACATACCCACACACGCACCCACCCACGTACCCACACACGCACATATGCACCCACCCACGCACCTCGCGTGGAGGAGCTGTAACTGGTGGGGTATAGGACACTACCGACCACCCACCCCCACACGCCCGACACCCCATGCCCTTCCTCCCTAGCGGCGGGGCGCCGCCGTTCTCTCAACGCGATGGGCGGCTCGGCGAGGGGTTCCCCCGATTGTGTCGCTTTGTCCTGTGACCCCCGATCGTGCGGCCGGGGTCCAACTTGGGGACGGTGACGATACCCAAAAGGAAAAGCGGTGGGGGGGGAGGGGTGTGACGTTTGCATCGCGCCGTCGAGGTGACCGCCCGCTGCGCCGCCGTGTCGCGTGCAGACGAGCTGACGGAGCCCGAGTCCCCGTGCCAGGGTGACGCGGACGATGTGAGCGAGCTGTGCGGGCAGATGTCCGGAACGGGGCTGCTGGGGCGAGGTCACGACCTCCCCGCGGCATCCGGCTCCATGCAAGGTGAGGGTGAGTAGAGTGAGAGGGGGGAGGGGAAAATTATTGTGGTCATTGTTGCATTGCGATTGTAGATGTTCATCATGATTCTACAGTGGCAGGATATTTGGTGTTACCATCATCAGCAGCAGCAGCAGCAAAATCAGTAGCAGCATCGGAAGCAGCAGAATTTGCATAAGTAGCAGCGTCGGCATGATCAGAATAGATTTACTGCGGTACACGCCCCGGCAAATAACAGCTGTCCCGTGCGTGCCACTCCCCCACCACAGCGCACCGTGACGGGCCGCCGTACCCGCTGCCCGGCACCGCCCGCGACAGCCTGGACCACCACCACCAGCGCGCCGTCTCGTGGGGGCCGTCGGCCTCCCTGCCCCACGAGGGCGCCGCCGTGGGGCAGCCCCGGCCGCACCACGCGCTGCCGTCGTCGCCGCCGCTGGGCCACCGGCGCACGGCATCCGAGGCCGAGCGCTGGCTCGACGAGGTCACCAAGGCCGTGGCGGCGCAGGCTCAGCCGGCTCCGCCGGGGGTCAATCCGTTTGGCGGGGTGGCGGCGCCGGTGCGCTCCCCGTACGCCTCGGCAGCTGCGCTCGCTCATAACGGCACGGTGCCGGCTGGCGCTTACGGATCGGATCTAACGCCGGCGCAGATGGCCGCGAGCCTGTTCTCCCCGCAAGCTGTGTACGCCGTTGGCCCCGCCACGCCGTCCGCGCCATCGTCGGCGTCGTCGTCGCCGTCGTCGTCGGCAGCGCTAGCGGCGGCGGCGGCGGCCGCGTCGCTGCTCCAGCAGCAGCAGCTGCAGCAGCTGCAGCAGCTTTCGCCGCACCATCTCGCTCAGCAGCAGCATCAGCAGCACCTTCTTACTCACCTGCAGCAACAGCAGCAGCTGCAGCAGCAGCTGCAGCAGCAGCAGCTTCAGCAACAGCTGCAGCAGCAACAGCATCACCTTCTGACTCACCTGCAGCACCAGCAGCAACAGCTGCACCAGCAGCAGCAGCTGCGTCAACAGCAGCACTTGCAGCAGCAGCAGCACCTTCTACATCACGGACAGCCACCGGAGTCGCCGCAGCTTGGCGGGTCGCTGCCCCCGTCGCCGCTGCTCCAGCCGCGGTTGCACCAGGCTCATAACGGCGGCGCTCGGTCGCCGGCGCACAGCGAGCGCTCACCGGCGCACGGCGCGGCGTTCGAGGAGCGGTGGGCGTCAGCCGCGCCCGTCGCCGGGGCCGCCAACGCCGAAATCGGGGGCAAAATGTACCCGCCAGAACCCGGGCCGCCTTGCTCCCCGGCGACCACCAACCCGTTTCATCGGTGACCGCGACAGGAAAACGAAATCTGCCGAGCGGAAAGAGGGCCCGCGGCGTTCGCTCGGATGGGGGAGGAGGTGGCCGAGACGACAAGAGGGCCGTTTTCCGTGGGATCCGCCAGGTCGGGCGTGGCGCTTCGATAGGGCCGCCATGTCCCCGCGCCTGCGCGCGCGTGCAGTGTGCGAAAACGTCGGCAAGTGTCGTGGGAAGGAGGATGCGAAGAACGCCTTTGTCTCGGGCGTTTGCAGTATTTTTTTTAATCATCGTTATTATGATGGTTTTTGTTACGCAGCTGACAAAAACAACGGGGTATTTTAATTGTCGTGCCGGGAAGACTTAAAGATGTCTCCATCGAGAGGAGCATCCTGGGATAATCAGGACGGGTGGCGAACCCCATTCTTCAATGATAACTGGACGGCTTATTTTAGCGTGGGTGTTTGCGAGTCGTGTTGTGATGTCATTGGCTCCCCACGTTCGATTGGGCAAGCGGAGCCAGGTGACTGGAAGGGATGTGGCTCTTGTCCAGTCACATGATGTTCGCGACTGCCTTGTGATTGGCCGCCGATTCGAGTAAAAATGGCGGCCAGTGCACTCTTAGGTAGGAACCTAAGAATACCTGATGACGAAGACGCCGTGAGACCATCGGAAGAGTTAGAATCACAATGTGGGTGACCGTTCGGTCGGTCAGGCTCGCTTGGTCGTTGGCAACAGATAGATTCTAGAATCTCATCGAGGTGTTTCTTGAAGAGCCCCAGTGAGAATCGGCCACCACCACCGTCACGTGTCGCGTGGGCAGATGGTTCCAGACTCCCTCCCGGCCCTCTCTCCTGAACTTTCCCGCACACAGCGTCCCGCCCCTGGCCTCTGCTTCTCGTCTCTGTGTTGAGCGTCAGCTGTGTGTGCGTTGTAGCCCGACAGTGTGGGCAAGGCAACGTGCTGGGATTATTCTCTGCTTCTGTTTGTGCTCGTCGGCATCTTCAACGCGTATGCACGCACACACACAACTCAACTGGGCAGTGGTGGTGGATACTACGCATGCGACGGCCTGGAATCCGGCACAGGTCGCAGCGAGGGTTGGTGGATCACCGCGCAGACGCTGTGAGACTCAACTCCCTTCCAGTGGGCCTCGAAGAGCCGTACCCCTGGCTCGCCAGGAGAAGGCAGTTACGCGGCAGATATGTGGGCGAGAGTGTTCGATTGGCTTACAACAACTTTTGGAGAGGAAAAAAATACCGAAATGCTGAGTGAGTCATTGGACTCGGCGTGGCTAATTTTA
The DNA here is from genome assembly GCF_964198595.1 of Lampetra fluviatilis. Taxonomy (NCBI): domain Eukaryota; kingdom Metazoa; phylum Chordata; class Hyperoartia; order Petromyzontiformes; family Petromyzontidae; genus Lampetra; species Lampetra fluviatilis. Next base: position 9,167,835 of record NC_136299.1, on the reverse strand, counting down.
TTTTTGTGCAACTTCCTGCCACCGCGATGATTGCGCCACCGCGTAGCCGCTTATTGAATAGTTAATTACGATGACGATAATAAATGAAAGGTTCAGAATACATTTTATTTTATTTTTTTGTACGCTTTGCACAGGGTCACGTACGAGCCTCAAAGCTTCGGCTTTCGACGCCAAGACGGAAGAAGAAAACAAAAGATGTCTTTACTTGAACGATCGCGTCTCTTTCGCTATCCATTACGCGCGTCGGGCCGTGCCTCGCGTTGTTCGGCACGATGTCCGACGTTTCGCTCCACGTGCCGGGAGCTCCGTCAGGAGAGCTATGCAGCCGAGAGCGTGAAAACCAGCGCGGTAGAACGAACGCTTTCCTTCGTTTGCGCCGATGAAGTTTGGCAGTGAAGATGCGCCGAAGGCGGGAGGGGGAGCAGGAGGAAAAGGAGAAGGATTCAGCTGCTGGGAGGAAGGAGGCAGGAGGAGAGGATGAGTGAGTGAATGAGTGGTGATTGCGATGGATGCAGAGCCCCTCTTCTGGAATCAAACTCTCACTTGTGTCAGAGCTTCTTCACAGACGAGATTTTAACACGCAGCCCACGCTTCAAATCCACGCGGCCAAACAGGCTGAGCCGCCGGTTCGGTCTCCCCAGGATGCAGCTTGTGTGCGTGTGTGCAAACACGCGTCGTGAACTGTCGCATCGATGAATCGGGCACAGCAATCGCTCATGGTACCATGCGTCGAGTTGTACGCCATTAGAATTCTCTCTTCGTATGCATTTTGCTTGACCCGTGCAATCTCGGTGTTTAGTTTCCGCAAGCGGGTGTTGTTGGGTGGTTTTTTGTTGTTGTCACTTTACGCTTCACCCAGCAGTGGATTGATCACGGCTCACGATGCTCGATGCCGAGAGCCCCCTGGGCACCCTTCCACGGCGCAGTTTCAACTAACAAGGGTTCTGCCAAAGGACCCGTGCGTGGGCTCTCACATCCACGCTTCTGATCTCCCTCGATCCCATTCCTGGTCGATGCACGTACGCGCGTGCGTGCCTACGCGTGACAATTGATTGAGTCGGCGGTCCGTACCCCATCCTACAATTCCAGCGACCCGGGTTCGACTCCCGGACATGTAATGGGGAATTAGCATCGTTTTGGCAAGCGGTATTTGAAATCTGTGCTAGATCTCCCCTATGGCTGATTCAGCCTCAAATGAATATCTGCTTCTAGATTTGAAGCTTTCGTGACTGCAAGGATTCATACTCTTAGGTTTTTTCGGTAAAGTCACGTAGGTGAAAATTAAAATGATAAAATTTAAATAATAATAGAAATAAAATAATAAATCACCTCTTTACTTGATACAGCAATTTTGCGGTGACGGTTTCACCTGAAGACGGAAGCTTGTGTTGCCTCCGAAACGCCGTGATTTTTATTATTTTATTTATATTATTATTTGTATTATTTATTATTATTATTTCTTTTTATTATTTATTTTTACCTACGTGACTTTACCGAAAAAACCTAAGAGCATGAACATCTGCTGCGGTGTGCTAAACATCGGCACTGGGGAGACAAAGGTGGTTGGGGCGCGGTGCTGGCCACACCACATTTTCGTGTGCCGCGCCAGCCTTAATAGGTGCTCGCTAACATCAAGTTCCCCGACAGGCTGTTGTGCTAAAAGGGGGAATATTGGCATGTATGTATTTTGCTGTATGTGCGTAGGTACGCGATACAAATCCAGGGTCTCCCCTAGGTCGACTCAGCCTAAAACGATGGCATTGTGCGGTGTGGTTTACGTTGGCCCTGCAGAAACAAAGGCGTGCATGGTACTGGCCCGCCACCCCGGTCGCGTGCCGTGCTGGCCTTAATAGGTGCTCGCAAACAGCACTATACAAATATGCGAGGGATAATTCGTCGTCTCTTTTCGCGTGCGTATGTATATAAGTTGCCGAGTGTATGTCGGTGTGTATGTACGTATTGGGGAACGGCGGTGCAGTGGTTAGCGCGCCGTGTCACGGACCCGGCGACCCGGGTTTGATTCCCTCTCACGACCGCCAACAGCGGCGTTTATTTGAACCGGTCCTGGGCCTCCCCTAGGTCGACTTGGCCTCAAAATGAGCACCCGCTGCGATGTGTAAACATCGCCACTGGGGAGACAAAGGCGGCCGGGCGTGTTGCCAGCCACCCACCCCCTCGTGTGCCGTGCCGGCCTCCATAGGTGCTGCTCGCTAACAGCACTTGCCCTCAAGAATCCGTTGTGTTGGAACAGACCAAAACGCGCTGCCTTTTAACGGGAAGCGATGGAAGGTGGCAGGGCATGTTCGCGAATGTCGCTCGTGACCGACGTATTTTCAGACTGCGCTTCATCACAGACGAACCCACTTCTTGGTCTTTCACGTGTACGTTTACATATGAATGTCCGGACAGCATATTTGTGTGTGTGTACGTATGTAAATATGTGCGTGTGTATAATACATGTGTATTGACCCAGCAATTGTGTCACGTGGTGGCTTTTCTCAGTCAAGTTGTGACCAGGCGGGTACCAAGTGGGAATGTTCAAGTCCTGGTGTTGAACCTATTCGTCCTGCAGCCAGTCACACAAAGACAAAGATCCCCCCGTGTAGCCTTAACAGACTGTAGGGGCAAGTGCTGTTAGCAAGCACCTATGAAGGCCGGAACGATATACGAGGTGGGTGGCCAGCACCACGCCCGACCGCCTTTGTCTCCCCAGTGACGATGTTTACACACCACACCAGGTACTCATTTGAGGCTGAGTCGACCTAGGGGAGGCCCAGGATCGGTTCAGATAATCGTCACTGGTGTTGGCCGTGAGCGGGAATCGAACCCGGATCGCAGGGTTCATAGCGTAGCGCGCTAACCGCTACACCACCGCTCCCCCAAACGCACGAACTCTCACAATCAGACGCCTCGCACACTCATCCTCACACTGAGACACACACTCTCACAAACAGACACACTCACTCCGTCATGGTTTGCCGTCGCACGCACCGGCACATCTACACAACTGGTCGTGGTTTGTAGCTCCGGGTTCCATAGTTTACAAACTCCGCTCCGGGTTTTCCCAGTCTCAGGTGCGTTCCTTGAGTAAAGGGAATGCCGCAGGTGGCCGGGTGGCTCCGAGGTCAGAGGTCAAGAGACACTGAACTGGCACCGCTGAGATCCTGGGCAGTTTGTCAACGTCCTTCGTGATTTTGTCTCCGGATCTAGCGGCCGCGTGGGATGAGGACATGATGCAGATGTAGGAGCGATTCCAGAGTTGTACAAAGCATTCTGAATCGGCCTACAGCACTCCATGTGAAACTTCGTAACATGCCTGGTGACATTAATCGACGGGGCTTTGGAAGCTCTGTGTAGCGTCATCTAGCGACTTGCTCGCGTCCGTCGAACGCAGTGTTCTTCAGTGCAAGGTACGCGGGTCACTGGCGGCCCCCACCGACAATACAGAAACAGTGAAAACACCCCCATGATCTTCTTGGTTCTTTCGGTAAAGTCACGTAGAAGGGAAGTAATAAAATTATAAAATAAAACATAATAAAATATTATTATGTTTTATTTATAATAAAACATAATAATATTTTATTATTTCCCTTCTACGTGACTTTACCGAAAGAACCAAGAAGATGAATCCCTGCAGTCACGAACGCTTTAAATCGAAATTTAACCCCCATGATCATCGTGCTGCTGTCAAACCCCAATAGTTTCAAATGTGTGGTGGCCCTGACAATGATGATCGGCGAAAGTGGGCCCCCCCTCTGCAAATGAGTGAAGAACACTGGTCGAGCGACTATTCACTTGGAGGAGTGGGTAGCTTTGATCCTGGCTACCAATCCGGCATTCAGCTGCCCAACTGTGATGGGTGACCCGGCTGAGACCACCAACTCGCTGTCACTTGAGTACCCGGGTCAATCACGGGCAGCGGCTAAAACCCAGATTGGAACCCAGGTCCCGCAGTGGTGCAGGCGTTGGTCGACCTCTTGATAGATCTTGATTTGAAGCTTTCGTGACTGCAGGAATGCATACTCTTTGGTTCTTTCGGTCACGTTGAAAAATTAACCCATAAAAACAAAGTTTTTCACTATAAATCCTTTATATGCGTGGCGGCTAGAGTCCTCTCGTCCTCTGGCTTGAGATGGCTGCCACCTATGGGTCAGATGATTGCCTGCCACCATTAAGCAATTGGTAATTAAATATAATAATTTTTTTTCTAAAATGTTGAAAATTTTGGAAAAAATAAATTGTCACGCACAACGAGTCTGTGTGCAAAATGTCAGCTCGATTGGATCACGGGAAGTGGGTTAAAAAACGACCGAAAGATTTGCACGGTCGTAAGCACGCAAGCAAGTGAACTTAATATGAAGGATTTAAAAAGCATGGTCAGCAAACCACGCTTTCCCAGCTGATGACGGACACTTGTGTTGCGCCTGAAACGTCGTGATTTATTTTATACCTACGTGACTTTACCGAAACTCTTGATATATTTTTTTCGAAGGGAATGTTACACGCGCAGGTAAGTGTGTAATTTCATTCCCATTGTGGTGAACATTCCAAGCGATGTGCGTGTCTTCTTCACGGTTTAGTACAATTTACATTTAGACGTACACGAACACAAATCCTGTGACGACGACGCGATATCATTTCACGACACGGGTCATTGCCAGTTGTGTGTTTTTTTCCTCACGCTTTAATCGACATATCCGGTGCGTATGAAAGCAATTGATAATTGTTCATTCATGAGCACTGAAGAAGAAAAAGAAACATGCCTTTTGGCGTCATCTGGTCCAACACCAATGGAGATTAGGCTCTAAGAAAAGCTGTCTCGGGTGTGTACCAATCAACTTCAAGGACAGTGCATATCATTATCATTATCAGAGTTGTTTCTTTTTGTTTGCATTTTGACTGCTTGTGTTGTGGTTATTGCAAACATGATCCCTTGTATAAAGGTGTCAGTTTTTGTACCAGTTGAAAGGGTAAAAACCTATTACTATAAAAAGCTAACTATTTTTCTTTTACCAGGTAAGGCCCACTGAGTTATATTTTAGCAGTATTTCAGAAGCCATCTGGCCATCACAAATGATAGCTCTTACAAAGTGGCTTATCGTCATGTGGAAATTTATAGCAGCCAAATACTCGAAACGCACGGTTGATTCTAAATGTTGAGGTAAAAAACCGGAGGACCCGGAGAAAAATCCACTCGACCTACGGGGAGAATCACTGGCAAACTCCAAATATACAACAGGCTTCGCGGGGGTCAGGATCGTACCCACGACCTCCTGTATACCAGGCGAGGTAGGTAACATCTTGCCACTGCTTGCACCCAGCGATCCCTACGTGAGTGCCGGTAGGGGCTGATCAAAGAAGGCGTCGATCATCGGGATCTCCTCCGCGTGGGTCCTCACCAGGCCTCGTCCCGCCCCTCGCTGCTCCGTGCCTTCGCCCTGCCCGTATCGTCTCGTCCTCATCCTCTTCCTCCTCCTCCTCCTGCTCGTCATCGTCGTAGCCCTCCTCATCGCATCGTGCTTACTTGTCCAGGAGTCCAGCTCGCTGTCATCGGAGCTTTGGAGTTCACGGATCGGGACGCCGTGGAGTCTGACCCCTGTGACCTCTGGTTCATCTGGGACCCGGGTCACGAGGCCTGTGGTGTGTGTGTGTGGAGTTCACGCAAGTTAGTTCGCATGAGTTGTTTCGCGCAAGATGACCGAGCACCATCACCGCTGGGACGCGCCACACCACCGTTTGTCAGGAGCGGTGGCACAGTGGTTAGAGCACTGTGCTTCGAACCCGGCGAATTGAGTTTGATTCCTACTCACGACCAACAACACCAATGACGATTTATCTGAACAGGTCTTGGGCCTCCTCCAGGTTGACTCGGCCTCAAATAAGTATCCGGTGTGGTGTGTAAACATCGCCACTGGGGAGACAGAGGTCAGGCGTGATGCTGGCCACCCACCCCCTTAATGTGCCGTGCCGGCCTGCATAGGTGCTAATGGCTAACAGCACTTGCACAAAAAGTTAAATGGGGGAATCTTTGTCATACTCCACGAATAAGGCACGTCTTATAAAACTACCGTTACTTTCAGAATTATCTCCATAGAACGATCTGTTTGTGCACTTTGCGAATGTAACAATGGCTGTGAGGCTGCCCGGCTTACGGTTATCCCTCCGAGTCGGTTAACCAGAGGCCTTGCTGAGTCTCAAGACACACTCAGAGGGTGTTTCTGCTCACCGCCGAGATTGGAGACGGGGCCGCGTTGACCCTGCCTGCTCGGGGCCTCGTGTGGCGTCGAGCTCGGGGCCGAGGGCAGCGGCTCCTCCTGAAGTCGCTGTGGAGAAATTTTGATGGGACGCACGAGGAATAAACCATCAAGCGAGATTACGGTCATCCTCGCAGAGGCTTTTAGCTCAGCCATCGAACAAAGGCAATCACTGCATCACGCGCTTTCGGGTGCGCCTCCGCAGCCGTCTGGAACGCTGTTCATTTCCTTTATTAGACATCCACTGGAGCTAAGCACTTTCAAATCATCAAAATTTTATACTCGGTTTTTCAGAATTACTTTTTGTGTTTAATTTGTTGTCCTTCCCCTGCAACTCCGTTGCCTACATACTGCGCGAAAGAAGTTCAAGATACATACAGGCACACCATGACACAGAAACCGATTACTTAAATCAGGGGTCCTCAAACTTTTTAAACAGGGGGCCAGTTCACTGTCCCTCAGACCGTTGGAGGGCCGTACTATAGTTAAAAAAAACTATGAACAAATTCCTATGCACACTGCATATATCTTATTTTGAAGTGAAGAAACAAAACGGGAACAAATACAATATTTAAAATGAAGAACAAGTAAAGTTAAATCAACAAACTTGCCAGTATTTCAATGGGAACTATGGGTCTGCTTTTGGCTAATGAGATGGTCAATGTCCGGTTCCATATTTGTCACTGATAGTCGTAACAAGTGATGCAAGTGTGCATCCGTTAGTCTAGATCTGGTTGGAGATTTCAAATGTTTCATTCTGGAAAAAGTCTGTTCACAGACATAAGTGCTGCCAAAGATGGTTGCCATTTTGAGTGCATGGTTCCTGAGATGAGGATATGTCTCAGAGGGGAGAGATGCATAGAAATTATGAAGGCTGCTTGACTTGAATGCGTCTTTCAGAGAGTCACAATTCTGCAGTTCAGCCAGTTCCATTTGGTAAATTGTATCCACATTTTCAATGTCAATAGAAAATGGGTTACGGAAAAGCTGTATGTCCTGTTCATGGAGATGAAGCAATTTTTCCAGTGAATCCACACATGTTTTGTTTGGGAATTGCAACCAATGGTTTTTCCGCTAACAGATTTTGAGTTGTGGGGAGATGGCAGAAGTTTTCCTCCTTAACTTGTTTGATGAGGAGGCCTAATTTTACTTCAAATGCTTTGACATGTGATTGCATATCACAGAGGAGCTTCCCCTTTCCTTGAAGTTGCACATTGAAACTGTTGAGTAGCTCTGTTACATCTGTCAGAAAGGCAAGGTGCCATTTCCATTCTGCATCATTGAGCTCTGGTACTTCTTTGTTTTTTGAAAGCAGAAAACTGTAATCTGTGGAAGTAAGTCATAGAAACGTTTCAAAACTCTCCCTCGACTCAGCCAACGGACTTCTGTGTGGTACAGAACATCTTCATAGTCAACATTTAGTTCAGACAGAAATTCCTGAAATTGTCTGTGGTTTAGTGCATGAGCTCTAATGAAGTTAACACAAGATACCACAATTTTCATAACAGAGTCCCACTTCAGTGATTTACTACACAGCGCTTGTTGGTGGATGAGGCAGTGTATGGCTATTGGATGAGAATGGTTATGTTTGTCCATCTCTTGGTTAATGCGAGCAATTACTCCTTTCTTAGACCCCACCATGCTAGGAGCACCATCAGTTGTCACACTGGCTAGTTTAGCCCAATTCAGCTCCAAACCATTCACAGTTTGGCAAACCTTTTCATAGATATCCTCTCCTGTAGTTGTTCCTTTGATGCTTTGCAGTGCAGCAAGCTCTTCTGTGACTTCGAAATAGTCATTCGTCCCACGAATAAAAATTAGAAGTTGTGCAGAATCACGAACATCATTGCTTTCGTCGAGTGCCAAGGAAAAATAGGAAAGTTTTTTTGTGGAGTTTTGCAAATGCTGATGCAAATTGTCTCCCATTTCTTCAATCCTCCGTGTAATTGTAGGTCCTGAAAGACTCACTGTACTAAATAAATCGGCCTTCTCTGGACACACCTCTTTGGCAACAGAAAGAAGGCATTCTTTAACAAATTCTCCCTCCACGAATGGTCTGCCAGTGCACGCTATTAGCTTGGCAACTTGAAAACTTGCTCGCAGTGATGAAATATTTAGCTGCTTCTGCTTCACAAAAGTATTTTTCTGAGTTGTTAATGTATTTTTCAGTTTTAATATTTTATCTTTTCTCACTTCTCCGACCAAACAATCATATTTATCTTTATGTTGAGTTTCATAGTGTTGATGTAAATTGTATTCTTTGAACACAGACACTATATTCTGGCATATCAGACACACAGCTCTTTCCTTGTATTGCATGAAAAAGTAATCATAAGTCCACTGTTCGTTGAATATCCTACACTCCGAGTCAATTTTTCTCTTTCTTGACATCATTGTTTCCTAGGGAGTCAAAATTGCTATTAGTAAAATACCAATATATATACAGTGCTACAAAAACAATATACCAGCAATAACTTTGCCCACACAGAGACATACAGACTGCACTGCCCATCAATGCAGTCTGATTGGGGGAACTCCGCTTTTACCCCAGGCTCACACTGGTGCGGGTGCCATTAAAAAGTTAATTACACCTGCAGTTTTGTTCACAGATCGCAGTATATCCCCAGCACACAGGAATATCACTGGGAGTGGAGCCGAGGGGCAAGTGAGGGAGCTGAGGGAGGGAGAGCCTTTTAAGCGCAGCCAGGGGAGGGCTGGCAGCCTTAGACCTGGGGGGCAAGTCCAGTCAATTGGCCCATTGAACCATTCACCAGCGCAGCCCAATGAGTGCCCACCGCCGGAGCTCAATCAGTGCCCACCGCCGCAGCGCAATCAGTACTCACCAGCGCAGCCAAATCAGTGCTCGCCACCGCAGCCCAATCAGTGCCCACCACCGCAGCCCAATGAGTGCTCACAAGCGCAGCCCAATTAGTGCTCACCAGCGCAGCCCAATCAGTGCCCACCACCGCAGCCCAATGAGTGCTCACAAGCGCAGCCCAATTAGTGCTCACCAGCGCAGCCCAATCAGTGCCCACCACCGCAGCCCAATTAGTGCTCACCAGCGCAGCCCAATTAGTGCTCACAAGCGCAGCCCAATTAGTGACCATGGGCCGGATAAATGTCCTCGGCGGGCCGCATGTGGCCCGCGGGCCGTAGTTTGAGGACCCCTGACTTAAATGATCAGATATTCCATCTGTATCAGTTACGTTCCTAAGAGGTGTGACGACGAATACTTAAACGATGTAAATCAAGGGCAGTGATGTAAATGTGGAGTCGAGGCGACGCAAATCAGGTAGTGGTATTAATAATGAAGTGATGATGTATATTCTTGGTTCTTTCAGTAGTCACGTAGAAGGGAAATAATAAAATAAAATATATCGAAACTAAAATTTTCACGTTTCCACTGCAACACAAGCAATCGTCATCAGGTGTGAAATCCACAGCAAGAAAATTTCACACCTGATGATTGCTCGTGTTGCAGTCGAAACGTCGTGAGAATTTTATTGTTTAAATTTATTATTATTTTATTATCTCCCTTCTACGTGACTTTACCGAAAGAACCAATAAGATGAATCCCTGCAGTCACGAAAGCTTTAAATCAAAAGTGATGATGTATTTCGAAAACGACAAAAGGGGGAGACGTAAATCAGGGGAATTACTGTACTTCATCGGATATGCCATATAGTGAAGTTATGCATATATAATCTTAAAGTTGTACGTAGGTCACAACCTATACGGTACAACGCAAAAGAGAATCTGTTATTGCAATCCAAGGCAGGTTTGATTTCATCCCCCGCGTGGCAGTTGCAACAATGGGGCCAATTGTTTCTGAATCTCTCCGCCTCTGTCCACCCAGCAGCACGAATCGGTAGACGTACAACAGTCCGTCGACGGGTGGGGTAAAGCGTGGGTATTAATTCTAGATTTGAAGCTTTCGTGACTGCAAGGATTCATATTCTTAGGTTTTTTCGGTAAAGTCACGTAGGTAAAAAAATGTAAACTAATAAAAGTAAAATAAAAAATAAAATAAAAATCACGACGTTTCGGAGGCAACACAAGCTTCCGTCTTCAGGTCGTGATTTTTATTTCATTTTTTATTTAACTTTTATTAATTTTAATTTTTTACCTACGTGACTTTACCGAAAAAACCGAAGACTAAAAAAGCGTGGGTACTCCCACACCTCTTCTGCAACCACTTCCGGTTTCTCCAGCCTCAATTTATACGCGACCGCAATCAATCATGACCCTAGCCCCGGTCAACAGGAAGTGATGCTTTCGATTTAAAGCTTTCGTGACTGCAAGGATTCATCTTCTTGTTTCTTTCGGTAAAGTCACGTAGAATGGAAATAATAAAAGAATAAAAATAAAACATAATAAAATAATTCTCACGACGTTTCGGCCACAACGCAAGCAGCCGTCCTCAGGTGAAGAACAGGTCTGTCGAGAAGAACAGGTCTGTCGAGAAGACAGGCCTGTTCTCCACCTGAGGACGGCTGCTTGCGTTGTGGCCGAAACGTCGTGAGAATTATTTTATTATGTTTTATTATTTTATTATTTCAATTCTACGTGACTTTATCGAAAGAACCAAGAAGAGGAAGTGATGCACTAAACAGGAAATGGCGTCGTCACCAGAAGGCGAGAACAGTTCATTGCTAGGGAAGCGCCTCAAATCGAAAACAGTGGCCGATTGTTGTTGTTGTTTATTACCTGGACGAGGCGAGGCGGGTGAGCGTGAATGATGCTGCTGCTGCTGCAAGCTTTTGTGGAGGTTTCGCCAGCCGGAGCAATCGCTACCACTGCATTTGCTCACAAAGACAAACAGAAAGAGAGAATATCGCTGCAGATTGTTAAACGAGAGACGAGAAGACAGACAGGCAGACCAAGTCTTTGATGGAGTCTCATTGATAGACCGGCCTCTGATGGAGTGGCTCGTCAATGACGGATAGACCGGTTTTTGACGAGGTCTCCGATGGTGTGTCGACGAGACAAGATTGACAAACTGGGTCTCTGGTGGAGTGTCTAGGCCAGGGGTAGGAAACCTGTGGATCTTTAAGGACCGTCTTGTATTCACATGCATTGCAGCTCTTGAAATATTTAAAAAAAATTGTTACCGAATTCGAAACAAATTGACTCTTTCGGTAATGCCACGTGGATAGAACACATAATAAAAATAATATCAATATCACGAAGTTGCTATCGCAACACAAGCAATCGTCATCAGGTGAAAAAATATAGCGGCAGAGCTGCTGAGAATATATGGTGGGAGCGCTGCTAAGGCAGGGAGGGAGTTATGAAGGGTTTATCCAAAGATCCAAATGATATTAATTCCTGCAGTCACGAAAGCTTTAAGTCAAATTGACTCTTGTTTGTTATTTTGGTTGCCCGCCCCCTGGGCGAGGCAATAGACTGAAAGACAAACACATAAATAGACACATTCTTGTTTCTTTCGGTAAATTCACGTAGAAGGGAAATAATAAAATAATAATAAAAACGCACTTTTTTCTAAATTTTCTTGCTGTGGGTTTCACACCTGATGATGATTGCTTGTGTTGCAATCGAAACGTCGTGAGAATCTTATTGTAAAATTTGTATTAGTTTATTATTTCCCTTCTACGTGACTACCGAAAGAACCAAGAATATAGATCCCTGCAGTCACGAAAGCTTTAAATCGAAACATAAATAGACACCCACATTCATAGACACCTCACCACGCACACAGACTTTTGGGACAAGTGACATAAGCGAGCGTCTCCCCACACCAGATACTCGTTTGAGGCTGAGTCGACTTAGGAGAGACACGCACGCCACACAAGCTCTCGCTCACCTGCACCAAAGCTTCGCGGGAGCAGTCGGGGCAAAGATGGCAGAGTTCGGGGGCCCGCGTGTCGCGTGGTTTCCTCCATCCCTCGGGGAGCCCTGACCCTGGGCAGCTCGGCTCGGGGGTCCCCGGCCGGTACCCCAGGAGGTCCCCACGCCGCTGAGACCCCGGTCGGCCGGACCCCCACGGCGGTGGCGGCGTGGCCGGGCGAAAAGGGGACGCGGGTGCGTTCGAAGGGTCCCGTTTTGGGGGTCGTCGCGGGGTCCCCAGTCGCTGCCGCTGGGGGGAGTTGGGAAACGGCGATGCGACGGACCCTGGTTCGGGGGTTCGAGCTTCCTGCTCCCATTTCACCTCTGGTCCATCCACCTCCCGTCCTCCGCTCAACCCGCAACTCAATCCTCTGTCCGTGCCTCGATTGGCGAGATACACACAGAGGGCCTTCAGCCTCCCACGACCGAATTGATCCCCGAAGCCCGCCGCCTATAATTCACTCTCTAGTCCACCTCCACTCAACCCTCGGTGAGGAGCTCTCGTGGCGATAGCGAGACGAGATGAGGAGGAGAGGCTTCCTCGCCGGACCTCGTGGAGACCCCGAGGTCAAGCTGGGGAACGGGGAGTGGTACATCGTGAGCGGTGTTACTGGCAGCAGCAGTATCATCATCGTCACCGTCATCATCATTGATCTCCGTTGAAAATCATGTTTGAAGGCGTATATGTGTCACCCGCAGCATCGTGATAAACAAACAAACTAAATACAACGCACCGTCTGCTCCGTCGTGGAGGTGCAAGATCCAGTGACGTCGTTTGCAAGAGCAGGCCATCGTGCACCGCCAGCGTCATGGTCCAAGTTTAACAAAAATTGCATCGCAAATGACCCCATACTTGATTGGAAACCACGTAACAAACCATCGCCTCCCCAGTCCACCCCACCACACTCTGCCTAGTTGTAAAAACTTGACAGGACCCTCCTGAAAAGGTGTCATGAGACTCAGGGTTTCCTTTGTAAATCAGCGTAATCATAATAGTACCAACAAGACCAATCAATCATGCTGCTGCCATCATCTTGTATGATCGTCATCACAACTGGTAGCTATTCACGACTCTTGTATCATTACTCTTGCTGCAACATCATCACTCGTATCAAGATCACAGAGTTGTTGTTTTACCAGGTAAGATGCCTCACAGAAGCGACCTGGCAATCACAAATGATAGCTCAACTAAGTGGCTTATCGTGTCGAAATTTATGGCGGTCAAATACTCTAAACGCGTGTTTGTAAATGTGGAGGGGAAAATCGGAGGACCCTGAGAAAAATCTCCGCGCCCACGGGGAGAGAGAGACACCGCAAAGTCCAAATAGCAAGCGTCAGGGTTGGGATTGAACCCACGACCAGACGAGGGAGTTAACACCTCGCCACCGTGACAATAGCATACGCAATGGTGTACTTACTGGTGTACCATCAACCCCCATCTCCAACAGGCCGATGCGCACATCGTGGGAAACTAAAGACACGAGCCACAGTGGTGCGATTGTGGTAATGCAGCCAAAACTCCGGACAGCACAGGACGCCCACTGCTAGTCTGCGTTCCTTCAGCAGAGTAGGAGGCAGAGGTGGGACAAAGTCATTGTTATGCAAGTCCAAGTCGAGTCGCAAGTCATCAAATTCATGACTCGAGTCTGACTCGAGTCCAAGTCACATGACTCGAGTCCACATCTCATAGGTGGGACAAAGTCATTGTTATGCAAGTCCAAGTCGAGTCGCAAGTCATCAAATTCATGACTCGAGTCTGACTCGAGTCCAAGTCACATGACTCGAGTCCACATCTCATAGGTGGGACAAAGTCATTGTTATGCAAGTCCAAGTCGAGTCGCAAGTCATCAAATTCATGACTCGAGTCTGACTCGAGTCCAAGTCACATGACTCCAGTCCACATCTCATAGGTGGGACAAAGTCATTGTTATGCAAGTCCAAGTCGAGTCGCAAGTCATCAAATTCATGACTCGAGTCTGACTCGAGTCCAAGTCACATGACTCCAGTCCACATCTCATAGGTGGGACAAAGTCATTGTTATGCAAGTCCAAGTCGAGTCGCAAGTCATCAAATTCATGACTCGAGTCTGACTCGAGTCCAAGTCACATGACTCGAGTCCACATCTCATAGGTGGGACAAAGTCATTGTTATGCAAGTCCAAGTCGAGTCGCAAGTCATCAAATTCATGACTCGAGTCTGACTCGAGTCCAAGTCACATGACTCGAGTCCACACCTCTGGTAGGAGGAACATCAACGCGACACGAACTCTTTCCTGAAGCCCTCTCGTCACGGCCAGCAGCAAGACCTCGACATTTAGCCCCTGAACAGACGGTGTTGCCATCGTGCGCAATAATATGATGTTACAGTTAGAATCAGAATCTTTATTACGGTGGAAAGCTTTTGCCGCTCATCTACAGCTTAGTTCCCTCCATTCACTCTCCCCCCTCTTCATGTCCCTTTGAGACCAAAACACAGAGTTTACTTTCACCTGCGCCCACCTTCGATTAGCTCCGCATCCAATGGCCTTGTCCTTCCCCCGCACCTCCGATAAGCACGGTTGGTTACGTACGGTGCGAAAGAAGTTCAACATACATACACACAGAGACCCATAGACTCACACAGAGACCCACATACTCACACAGACTCACACAGAGAACCACAGACTCACATAGAAACCCACATACTCACACAGACCCACAGACTCACACAGAGACCCACAGACTCACACAGAAACCCACAAACTCACACAGAGACCCGCAGACTCACACAGAGACCCACAGACTCACACAGAGACCCACAAACTCACAGAGTCCCATAGACTCACAGAAACCCATAGACTCACACAGAGACCCACAGACTCACACGGAGACCAATAGACTCACACAGAGACCCACAGACTCACACAGAGACCCACAAACTCACAGAGTCCCATAGACTCACAGAGTCCCATAGACTCACACAGAGACCCACAGACACACACAGAGTCCCATAGACTCACACAGAGACCCACAGACTCACACGGAGACCAATAGACTCACACAGAGTCCCATAGACTCACACAGAGACCCAAAGTTTGTTCCTCTTCCCCCGCACCTCCGATTATCACGATGGGCTACGAACGATGCGCCAGAAAGTTTAAACGCATCACCTGGTACGGTACGCATTCGTGTGTGTGTGTGTGACCATGTGCATTTGTATGTGTGTGAGTGTGCACAGCATACATGAGCATTCTTACCATGAAGCTCGCTTGATTGACCCTCGGGAGAGGTGCTAGTTACGGTTGGATATCCGTCTGGAGAGAGAGAACGACCGCTCACCGTGCGTGGAGATGCGAAAGGGCGCAACGCACGCGGCTCCAGTGCCAAAGGCAAATTAATGATTTCCTAAATTCCACGCGGGGTTATTACAGTCGCTCTTGGCGGAACCGATCCTGCAAACCAACCCCCAACTCCACACATGACTGAGAATGCAGAGACAAAGATCGACACCCCCCCACCGCCCCCCGGTACAGCCGAACAGATTGTTGGGTGCAGGTGCTGTTAGCGAGCACCTATGAAGGCCGGTCACGGTGGCGCACGAGAGGGGGCGGGTGGCTTGCACCACGCCCGGCCGCCTTTGTCTCCCCCCAGTGGCGATGTTTACACACCGCACCGGGTACTCATTTGAGGCTGAGTCGATCTAGGGGAGGCCCATGACCGGTTCAGATAATCGTCACCGGTGTTGGCCGTGAGCGGGAATTGAACTCGGGTGGCCGGGTGCGTTGCGTAGCGCGCTAACCGCTGCACCACCGCTCCACACGACACATTAATACACAAACACGCACCAACATACTCAAAGGTTATTCATTAACGAATGTTCCAATATTCACACGAAGCAAACCAAAGCAGCTCTTATACTGGCAGGAACCTCCTGGTTACACCAACCCACAGGGGATTATTGTGTCCGTCCGTCCGTCGTGCAGGGAGGGGCTGGGTGGGGAGGGGCTGGGTGGGGAGGGGCTGGGTGGGGAGGGGAGGGAGGGGCTGGTGGGGAGGGGAGGATGGGGAGGGGCTGGGTGGGGAGGGTGGGGTGGGGAGGGAGGGGCTGGGTGGGGAGGGTGGGGCTGGCTGGGGGGTGGGGAGGGGAGGGGCTGGGTGGGTGGGGAGGGTGGGGCTGGGTGGGGAGGGGAGGAAGGGGTGGGGCTGGGTGGGAAGGGGCTGGTCACCCCGTGGTGCCCTTATAAAACTCAACGTTTAACCTACTCACGCCGGCTTGTACCCGCCTTCACAGTCGGGCATATTTGCGCAATACACCACGCCGCCGTTGACCCTGGCCATTGACCGAGCAACCCAACGTTGCTACCAGCTCCCTCCGCCGCAGGAATGTTTACACGTTGGGCCGTACCATTGTGCGTGGGAGCCAGGAGGAGGCGCTGTGGTTGATGAGGAATTGGAGCCAGGGGTTGGTAACCTGGGGCTCTGGACCCGCATGCGGCTCTTTAAAGGGCTTCTTCTTGACGTCTCGTATTCACCACACAGTGCATTGGTGCAGCTCTTGAAATATTTAGTTTTTTTACCGAATTATATATTTTTTAAAATGTCTCTTATTCTTATTTTCGTTTGCTCACCCCTGGAATTAGGTCAATGTTAAATGTACCATACCTGTCAACCCCTTATCAGTGCCCTACCTTAAGGGTTTGCATACCAATTCAGACCTTATTGGTCACCCCGTTCCTCTTATAAATCTCAACGTTCGTCCTACAAAATCCCATCACGAGGGGTTAACACAAACAAATACACAACAACTTTTTGTTTCCCCTATCGAAACGGCTGTACGCCGTATGGACCTCAAAACTCAATTTCCTCGTACAATACATACGGGGGTTAAACCGTACGGGGTTTGGCAGCTCTGCTGTACGATATTAAACATCTTCGTGGTTCTTTCGGTAAAGTCACGTAGAAGGGAAATAATAAAATAATTAAAATAAAACATTATAAAATACAATTCTCACAATTTGTATTTTATCATGTTTTATTTTACAATTCTCACAATTTGTAATTTAGAATGTTTTATGTTTATAATTTTATTATTTCCCTTCTACGTGACTTTACCGAAAGAACCAAGAAGATGAATCCCTGCATTCACGAAAGCTTTAAATCGAGATATTAAACATCACCAGCATGCCCATATAAGGAGAGACCGACATCACGCGTGACGTCACCGTCGCGAGGGAAATTCCCGTTGCTAGGGGCAGTTCCCCAGGCCCAGCGGGCATGGAGTCCTTCCGCCTCCAACAACAACAACACCACCACCACCATCATCATCAATATTGTTGTTGTTGCTGCCGCCGTGTTGTCGATTAGCACAGCGCTCGAGACCCATCGCGTTGTCATTCCGACCCCCTGCGTGGCTTTACAGGGGCGAGCGTTGAGGCCTGTAGTGTTGCTGAGTTAGTGGTGGTGGTTGTTGTTGTTGGTGGTGGGTGGGTGGCGATGGCGTTGGGCACGGTGAGCCGTGGAGGCGCGATCGCCGCGGGGCTGTGTGGCGCCGTCTTCCTCGCCTACTGCTTCTACTTCGACCACAAGCGAAGGAGCGCGCCCGACTTCAAGAGCAAGCTGCGCCTGCGTGAGCCGTGCTAGGCCCTGCGTAGTGTTAACTAGAACCGTGCTAGAGCCGTGCTAGGCCCTGTGTGTTGTTAACTAGAGCCGTGCTAGAGCCGTGCTAGGCCCTGTCTGGTGTTAACTAGACCCGTGCTAGGCCCTCTGTGGTGTTAACTATAACCGTGCTAGAGCCGTGCTAGGCCCTCTGTGGTGTTAACTAGAGCCGTGTTAGGCCCTCTGTGTTGTTAACTAGAACCGTGCTAGGCCCTCTGTGTTGTTAACTAGAACCGTGCTAGAGCCGTGCTAGAGCCGTGCTGGACCCTCTGTGTTGTTAACTAGAACCGTGCTAGAGCCGTGCTAGGCCCTGTGTGGTGTTAACTAGACCCGTGCTAGGCCCTGTGTGTTGTTAACTAGAGCCGTGCTAGAGTCGTGCTAGGCCCTGTGTGTTGTTAACTAGAACCGTGCTAGAGCCGTGCTAGGCCCTGTGTGTTGTTAACTAGAGCCGTGCTAGGCCCTGTGTGGTGTTAACTATAACCGTGCTAGGCCCTGTGTGGTGTTAACTATAACCGTGCTAGGCCCTGTGTGGTGTTAACTAGACCCGTGCTAGGCCCTCTGTGGTGTTAACTAGAACCGTGCTAGAGCCGTGCTAGGCCCTCTGTGGTGTTGACTAGACCCGTGCTAGGCCCTCTGTGGTGTTAACTAGAACCGTCCTAGAGCCGTGCTAGGCCCTGTGTGTTGTTAACTAGAGCCGTGCTGGAGCCGTGCTAGGCCCTGTGTGGTGTTAACTAGAGCCGTGCTAGAGCCGTGCTAGGCCCTCTGTGTTGTTAACTAGAACCGTGCTATAGCCGTGCTAGGCCCTCTGTGGTGTTAACTAGAACCGTGCTAGAGCCGTGCTAGGTCCTGTGCGTCAGTAACTATAACCGTGCTAGGCCCTCTGTGTTGTTAACTAGAGCCGTGCTAGAGCCGTGCTGGACCCTGTGTGTTGTTAACTAGAGCCGTGCTAGAGCCGTGGTAGGCCCTCTGTGTTGTTAACTATAACCGTGCTAGGCCCTGTGTGTTGTTAACGATAGTTGTGCTTGGACATGTGTGTTATTCACTATAGCCGTGCAAGTCCACTTCTTATGACGGCGGTGTTGTTTACCAGATGGTTTCTAGACCCTTATTTAGCCTCACTTCCTAGTGCAGTGTTGGACAGTACTGTACGAGGCTCAACTTTGTTAGGCCATTTGCGATTATCATGAACTGGAATTGCAGTGTCCAGCCTTGTCTATCCCTTTACATTTCTACGTCAGCGTTTCTAAACATACCCTTGCCGGCCTGTGCGAAACATTAATATTTGTAAACAAATCATTCAAACAATAATTTTGCTTCCGAGGCCAGATTGCTCGCCACTTTGTGCGTGACTGTATGTACTGTATGTTGAACTTCTTTCGCACCGTACGTAGCCAACCGTGCCAATCAGAGGTGCCGGGGTTTGCCATTGGACGTCAGCTGTTTCTGTGACTGGTGGATTAACGTGTTTGTGGTTGTTGTTGTTTACAGGGAGGAAACGCGTGCGGCAAAGCCAGGAGCTATCCAACGTGCCCAAGGTTCGGTAAAACAAAACAACAGCGGCCATTCGCCACCAAGTGGCGGTGGCGTCACCAGGCTCGGTGCACTTTTTGAGACCACGCGAAGTGTCGAAGGCTCTCTGCTGGCAAGGAGGTCACGGGGAAGACCCAGGGAAGATACTCTTAGGCTTTTTCGGTAAAGTCACGTAGGTAAAAAATATAATTGAAGTAATAATAGAAATAAAATAATAAATCACGACGTTTCGGAGGCAACACAAGTCTCCGTCATTAGGTGGGACCGTCACAGCTAAAATTACTGCATCAAGTGAGGAAAAATTCCAAGAGACCAGCCCTTAAATACAAGTTAAGGGGGGGAGGGGCTTATCTGAATGTGGTAACCAGGGAATGGAACGTGGGGGTGGTGGGCGGGGCTACAAGAGAAATTGGCCAACGTCGTCAATGCACAAGAAAACAATCGGTGTACCTCGACCTAAACCGGTGTTGGTTGAGAATCCAAATACAAAAAAGCAGTAGGTGTTAAACGCTGGGGATGTCAACACTCGGTAAAGTAGAAAAGTACCTGTCAAATAAGATGGTACAAATATGTGTAGTTAAATCTTTTTTACCAGGGAAGACCCAGGTGTTATGGGTTTACTGCCAGAGGCGACTGAGAGATGCCACCACATGTGCTCCCTGCTGTGACACGTAGTTTAGGAGGCTCATAGTGGCCGGGTCAGAGACGCAGAGACGCTGCAGCAGCGCTGAAGTTTCGAGGCTTTGAATCCGGGTTTCAGCAGGACAATTGGTGATTCACCCGGTTTCTCGTGCGTGGTGAGCTCATGGTCTCAGCTTGGTCACCAGTGACCGCAACAAACAAACACAAAAAAACTCACGTGTTCCGTTTTTCAATGTCGCTAAATTCCAGCGTCTGGAAAGTTAAACGTTTTATTTTGAATTGCCGTGCAACGAACGCTCTCTAAAGGGCACACAGAACGCTTAGCATCCCCCGTGTGGATAGAGACCAATTGAAGTAACTTCAGATGTAGCTCGTTGTTATCATCTTCCGGTGGCCTTTCTCTTGACGCAAGGGGGTGGTTGTCCTGCTAGCTGCAAACGAGCTGAATATAAACGCAGGACAACACGTGGGGAGATACGTGGACGTCCACTGTTGGAGCTAGGCAGGTTGTTGTTACCGTGAGTACTTGAGAGACGGCCTTGGTCCAGCAGTGTATATCTATATTTGGAGTTTGCATGTTCTCCCCGTGGTCGTGTACATTTTTATCAGGGTCCTCTGGTTTATCCCTCCACGTTTAGAAACAACTTTCATTTAGAGTATTTGACTGCTATACATTTCCACGTGATAAGCCACTTGGTTGAGCCATCATTTGCGCTAACCAGCTTGCTTCTGAAATAGAGCTGTAAAGCTCGGTTGGCCTCACTTGGTAAAATACAAAAAACGTAGTTTTTAGTTCCTCTGTATCTGTGTGTGTGTGTGTTAACACACTGTGCAGCTGCCTGACATGAAGGACCCTGAAGCCGTCCAGAAGTTCTTCTTGGAAGAGGTGCAGCTCGGAGAGGAGTTGCTCACACAAGGTCCGTAACTCGCTCACGATCCACTCGTGAAAAATAACCTTGCACCCTTTTCCTTCTTGGTTCTTTCGGTAAAGTCACGTAGAAGGGAAATAATAAAATAATAAAAATGAAACATAATAATATACAATTCTCACGACGTTTCGGCCACTGTTCATTAAGACGCTGTCTTTCCGACAACCCTGTTCTTCACCTGAGGACGGCTGCTTGCGTTGTGGCCGAAACGTCGTGAGAATTGTATTTTATTATGGTTTATTTTTATTATTTTATTATTTCCCTTCTACGTGACTTTACCGAAAGAACCAAGAAGATGAATCCCTGCAGTCACGAAAGCTTTAAATCGAAACCTTACACCCGTGGCCAAACGGCGGGAAGGGGAGTGGAGTCAAGTACATAATGGCAGAAGAGAAAGGGAAGAAGGGAGGCTGGCACGGAAGTCCGCAAGAAGGACAACAAGGAGAGCACGGCTCAAGATGAGCAGCAGGAAGAGAGAAGTAGCACAGGGGCAGGAAGGGGGGAGAAGGAATGACCGGACCAAGACGTCGGGGATGATGAGAGGGTGGCGATAATGATTATGATGACGACAAGAGGGGAGGAGGGAAGAAGTGAGCAGCAGAAGAATGAGAAGGGGAGGTGCACGGAGCGGCGTGTGTTTTCGCAGTGGGCGGGGAGAAGTGAGGCATTGCAGTGGTTGGTGGTGGCCACGCCTCACAGGTCACGTGATATACGGGAGGCTTGAGCTGATTTAGACACAGAGATGTGGGTGAAGGTGCTGCCCTGCAATTGCTTGCTCACGACACCGCCGGAGGGAGTGCCTCCACTAGAGGGAGCCCCTGCAGAGCGTAGAGTGCAGTGCGCTTTACGCCTTACCACTTGTGCACTCATTCAATCATCGTACATTATACAAGCAGAATAAAGCACAACGGATGATGCGATGTGTAACGTGCGCAGTGTTTCACGGACACAATTGACCGTAGATCTGAGGCGTCTCTTGAGAGCCGGGCGAAAGAGGTGGCGCCGTTACGGAAGAGGTGCACGTGTCTGTGGGTGGCCCGTGTAGTGTCGTTGTGTGTACGTGTGTTGTGTTCATACGCATGTTTGCACTTGTGTCCGTGAGTACGTGTGTCTATGTGTGTCTACGTGTGTGAGCTGTGCGCACATGTGCCTTTCGATGTCTTGTGTCTGCACACGTGTTTACGTGTGTGTGTGTACGTGTCTGGTACCCGTGACCTCCTGCCAGCGGGTGTTCGACACTTCACGTGGCCTCAAGGTGCACATGGCCTGGCACAAGCGTCGTGGTGACGTCACCGCCACTTAGTGGCGATTGGCGGTTGTTGTTGTTGGTACCTGCACGTGGGGAGCGGTGGTGTAGCGGTTAGCGCCACGCTGCGCTACGAACCCGGCGGCCCGGGTTCGATTCCCGCTCACGGCCAACACCGGTGACGATTATCTGAACCGGTCCTGGGCCTCCCCTAGGTCAACTCAGCCTCAAATGAGTACCTGGCGCGGTGCGTACACATCGCCACTAGGGAGACAAAGGTGGCCGGGCGTGGTGCTTGCCACCAAACACTCTAATTTGCCATCCAGCCCTTCAGAGGTGCTCGCTAACAACACTTGCCCCAACAGTCTGTTAAGGCTATTCGGTGGGTTTTTGTCTTTGTGCCTGCGCATGCATGAGTGCGAGCGAGCGAGCCTGCGTTGCTGCGCGTGTTGCCTTGTGCCTCCCCAGGTGAGTTGGAGCAAGCGGTGCAGCACCTGACGAACGCCGTGGCCGTCTGCAATAAGCCGCTGCAGCTGATGCAGGTGCTGCAGCAGACGCTGTCGCCCCCCGTCTTCCAAATGCTGCTGCAGAACCTGCCCATGACCGGCTCGGTATCACCCGCACGCAACACGTGGGCGCACGCACAAAGACAAAGATCCCCACCGTGTAGCCTTGAACAGACTGCTGGGGCAAGTGCTGTTATTGAGTAGCACCTATGGAGGCCGATACGGCACACGAAGGGGGTTGGTGTGGCCAGCGCTACTCCTGGCCGCCTTTGTCTTCCCAGTGTTGATGTTTAACGCAGAGCATCGACTCGTGACGTAATGAACTCTGAATTACAAAGTTATGGGAAACTGCTCTCCAGATCGTCACGCCGTGTGAAATTTAAACTCGTGTCGTATCGTTCTCGCGAAAACTGATATCTTGGCAAACCGCGCCTCTGTATGCAAGTTCGTACGTTGGACTTTGCCAACCGCGCTGATCTTAGGTGCCTCTGTGCTCCGATTCCAGCAGCCGACTCTGAGGATGACGTCGTCCCAGAACCTGGCGGCGGAGGACGACGTGGAGTGACGAGGGGCGGCACCCGCCACCGACCGTCGTCCATCGACCGCTGGGCCTTCAGCATCTTTGTGCTCCCCCCCGACCCCCCCCCCCCTCTTCCCCCGCTGCCCCCTTCCCCCCGCCGTAGCCTTCGCAGCTTCTGGGAGACGGACGCCGATGGGAAGCCGAATATTTTTCGGGGTCGCCGATTAGCCTCGCGGGTAGGCTGCATGAATAATCGGCAAAGCCATTGTGGGGGTAAACTGGATGTGGTGTCCCGTGGCGTGTCGTCCACCTGGCTGAAATGAAGCCCTTTCGCCGCAACAGAAGCGCCGATGCCTCGCTGGCGGTGCCACCTTTTGTTGTTCTTCGGTGTTCCCGAGTCTAATTGTCGTTGGGACGAGGTGGGAAGAGGTGGCCCCTGATGGCTTTTGAATGAGAGTATTGAGCTGGGATGGCTGACATCCTGGGTTCGAATCCAGGTTTCAGTCGCCGACTATGAACCAGACGGTGGTGACACCAGACGTTGGTGAGACCAGACGGTGGTGAGACCAGTGAGTTGGTGGTCTCAGCCCGGTCAACAATGTCCGCGCAAAAGAACCCGTCACGTTAAATTTGCTTCTGCAAAGTCACGTAGGTAAAAATAATAAATAAAATTTATAATTAAAATAATAGAAGTAAAATAATAAATCTATAATTTTTTCTATTTTATTTTATTATTATTTTTTTACCTAAGTGACTTTACCGAAAAAACCTAAGAGTATGAATCCTTGCTGTTACGAAAGCTTCAAATCTAGAACTTGCTTCTGCACTTTGGGATACATTCCATTGCTGAGAATGAAACGCATCGGTTTGACTGCCGCGTGACAAACATTACTCTCGGTAGCAAAGCAGGTGGGTGGGAAAGTGCCGCCCTCTGCTTTGTAGATCAGAGGTCATTTGCAGGCATCTCAGAGGTAGCTCTGTGGCATCTGCTTCCGTGGGCCATTCTCTAACGCAGAAAGCTGCACTGCTCCGCCGGATCCGATCGGATCCTTCGTAATGTAACATCACGCTGATAGCGCAACCGGGATACAGATTTGGGAGAGCTTTAGTTTGAAACATCGGCGGAAACGATCGACCAAACATACTTAGACGCTGTCGATAAAATTTCCTGCTTTGAATTACAACTTAAGGAGAAATTCAGCTTCAGCTGTCGTGCGCAACTTGTCACAGGTTTGCATCATTAATGGCAGTGGTTGAGGGTTACGGAACGGTGGTGCCGTGGTCCGCGCACCTCGCTGTAAACCAGCCGGCCCGAGTTAAAATTCCCGGCCACGGATATTGTCAGTGGCGAGGCATGACG
Organism: Lampetra fluviatilis; assembly: GCF_964198595.1. Lineage (NCBI taxonomy): Eukaryota > Metazoa > Chordata > Hyperoartia > Petromyzontiformes > Petromyzontidae > Lampetra > Lampetra fluviatilis. The sequence continues at coordinate 9,143,368 of NC_136299.1, read as the reverse complement.
GAACCTACCCCCCCCCCCGTCCCTGCCACCCCCCCTGCCCTCCGACTCACTCGCCACTGACGGTAAGCCGTAGCCAGTAATCAAACTCAGGTCGCAGGTTTTTGTAAGTGTGGTGCGTGAACCGCTGCATCGCCACTCCCCACGAGATGAGCAGTATTATTATAACGTAAATATGAGAAATGCAGTCTTAGTTTATGGTGTATATTTTAACATTTTCGTGAATTAGTTTGACTTTTAAGTCCTTTATTGAACCAAAGGAGCCTCGACTTCCAATATAAATATATATATTTATTTTAGAAGGTTCATACCGAACTTGTTTGACCAATGTTTTTGTCGTCGTTCATTTGATTTGTGTAATGAGAAGTGGCCTTGAAATTCCTGATAACCCACGTTTGCCAATTTTGCTTAATTCTAAAACGACACCACAAATGTATCAGGATTACACAGCAGCAGCAGGACTGATCATCGCTTCCCCCTACTGGCAGATTTAATTCCCCGCTTGCGGACCAGGTGTGTGAGTCACGCTGTGCCGCACAGGGACAGCTGCTACTGGGGGTGCCCTTTCACACGTGCTGAGATGGCGATGTGCGGTGCTCGAAGACGCCCAGGCATATAAGAGAGCAGCTCTAACAAAAATGAAATAATCATTGGTAACATCGCATCTGCAAGCGATTCTATGCGAACATCATCTTCAGCTATCGTCTCTTGTTCAACGTGTCTTTTATAGTTTCAGACAATTTGTTCTGATTTCTAACATCTCCTACCCCCCCTCCCCACTTACAATGCGCTGTGCATTACATAGCTGTCAACCCACACGGTTTACCTGTATTCTTGTACAGGGAAATTGAGTTTTCAGGTCCATACGGCTTACAGCCGTTTCAATAAGGGCAAAAACGTGTCTGTGTTTCTCCCTTGTGATTGGACTTTGTAGGATGAACGTTGAGATTTATTGAGGCACGATATGACCAATAAGGTCTGAATTGGCCTGTAATAAGACCGGGACTGATAAGGGGTTGACAGGGATGGCATCATGCTAAGTTAATGTCCTCGTTAAGGCGTTCCCATCGATGAGAACTCACCTCCGAACCCACGTTTGATTGTTCACTTTGCATCGTAATCCCCACAGAACTTGACCGCTATTTTCATCCACTTCAATCTGCCCGCCCTCATAAAATGCCTTGATACTTTTTGGACCGTGTGATGTTGTGGGTTATCAGGTTTCTTTCAAGACTGCGATGCAGACTGCCAGCGTGCTCCTGTCCACGTCGGTGATGCCTTTGCCGATCTCGCGACGTGTGTGGTTTAGGAGGTAAAGCGATTGTTTCGTTTTTGTTTTTTCATTCCTCAAAAGCTGAGTATTTACGCAGCAGATCTCTTCAACGGCGGTCACTTAACTGAAACCCCCCAGCATGCTTTGCATGCCAAGATGACATTGTCATTCCCCGTGCGCATTCTGCACGGACTTCTGTTAAGGTGGTGAGTGTTTGCGTGCCTGTGCATTGTCTGTGTTGTGTGCTATCTGTGCGCGTGTCTCCGCTCGCCACTAGAGGCCGCTACACACCGCACTGCTTAAACGTTTTAAAAAAACAATTCCTAAGTCTAATCACGATCCTGAGTTGTGACATTTGAATCGTGATTTTGGGGGCGAGTAATTGGATGGCAGCGTGGTAGCGCGGTGGTGTAACTCTCGTGCCTCGCAGCACGAAGGACCTGGGTTCGCTTCCCGACTCGGGTGCCTTTCTGTGCGGCGGAGTTTGTATACAGGAATCCCTCGCCAACCTCCGATTTGCCAACCGCGGTTCCATGGAAACACGGGTTTATTATTTTGTATTCCAGTGTTCCCACCGCGGGCCTGGAAATCTGCGTGTCCACGGGTAAACGCGCGTTGTTGAGGAAGACACATGGCGTGTGTGTGATAATATAACGCATCGTTCTATTGCAGCATCACGTTGCAGTGCGTGACGCTGTGTAGCCGATCAGCTGCTGTCCGTCTGTTGTGTCGTCCTGCGTTGTAATTCTCGCGGCGCGTAGGCCGTGTCGCATCGAACCACATTCACGTTGATGTAGCAGCACTGTGATCGTGGACCCGAAGCGAGTGGTGAAGGTGGGCGTGTTGCGTCTGTGGCCCGGAGGAAGAGGGGAGGGAGGTCATAGCCGTGGTTCTTTCGGTAAAGTCACGTAGATAAAAATAATATATTTTTTTTTAATAAAAGCAAAAAACACAATAAAAATCGTCAAATAAATTTTAATAATAAAGGAGGGGAGGGAGCCTGAGCCCCTCCTCCTAACCACCCCTTCCCCCCATCACCTCATTGTCATTAATATTAAACGTATTTAAAGTTGTAATGTTTATGTTTTATAATGTTTACGTTATTTATTAAGCGTTTAGTTCAAGGGGCAAGTTACGCCATGACGATTCTGACCGTGGCCATGGTCCCTCTCACCCCATTATGGTATTTCCCGTGCGTCTTTCGTCTTATCAACCGCGGTTTTGCCTACCACGGGGGTCTTCAGGAACATAACCCCCGCGGTGAGCGAGGGACTGCTGCGTTCTTCTGTCTGCGTGGCTTTCCTCCCGTAGCTCAAAAATAAAAACCACAAACTGTAGCTGGTATTGGCCAAAAACATCCCAATCTTTTTTTCTCTTCTTGGTTCTTTCGGTAAAGTCACGTAGAAGGGTGACCTGAGGACGGCTGCTTGCGTTGTGGCCGAAACGTCGTGAGAATTGTTTTATGTTTTATTTTTATTATTGTATTACTTCCCTTCTACGTGACTTTACCGAAAGAACCAAGAAGATGATTCCCTGCAGTCACGAAAGCTTTCAATCGAAATCCCAATCTTTCACCGTAAAGGCCATTTCTACATAGGACTTTTGATCCGAATCATAGATTATAGGTTCCCATGTCAATTCTCTTAGTTTTTTTTTATAATATCACGTAATGTGATTTATTTTACAGGCCGTAAACATTTCTCACGGAATATATATTTTTTGCCAAGGGCGCTGGGTAGACGATTCGCCACACCCCGAGATGCATTATGGATGTTGTGTGCCGGGTTGGGGAGATATTTGTCCGTGTCGCTGCTTCACAGGAGTCGGTGGCACGCGACCAATGGCCACAGCCGTAGCGAGATGCATACTGGATGTTGTGTGCCGGGGACGGGAATATATATTCCTGGTTACTTACCCGGGCAGAAACAGCTGAAATAAAACCCTGGTTATTCGATTATTTGTGATGCTAGCATGACTGTGAATACGAGTGGCCACGTGTCTGTGTGTGTGTGTTTGCTATGTCTGCCTTTGGTTGAACAATGTATTCAATAAAACACGTGAACGTGCATTTGTGTGTGGGCAGTTTTCCCATGATGGCAGTACACCAATGGAATCTTGAATCTAGCGGTCTCGGAGATTTGAGTGTCACCCCCGTCGTATTATGTGATGGGTTTCTTCTTCGGGGTCTCCAGTTTCCTCCCACATGAAGCCAAACTCTCATTACTCATGGAATTCATGGCCAAACATCCCCCAATGTATCGTAACCCTCTTGTAGTAGAGCCCTGAGACTCGGTAACGCGTTTCTGGATAAAATGAATGGAAAAGTTATTCGAATAGTATTACTGTAAGTCGTACAATTGTTGGCATTTCGGACTTTTTTTTTTATAGTCACCGTGTCAATTCAAATGATATCCACTAGGTGTCCGTACGGGACAGGGCATGGTTTCCCTGCACTATTACTCTGTTGTGATGATGGAGTTTTCCTTGTCGTTTATCAAATTTGATTTTTTTTGCATGGTCCAGGCTAATGGCTCCATGGTGTTAATGTACATATATGGTTCCCAGAGGCAGACTTTGCAGCAGTGAACATTGGTTGCTATACCGTGTCGATGAGTCCTAATGAGGATGAAAACCGGTCAACAATTTGTCTATCACTGCATCGCTGCTGCTGCTGCAGTGTTTTACATTTGCTACTTTATTTTGATTGGTGTCCTAAGACAAGAGGACCACAATGCACTTGTACAGGAAATGCTGCTGGTTTTCAAACCTGATTTTTACACACGTTGGTGCCTTGCTTGAAGCGTACGGTTTTTTGTCACCGAAATATCGTAGGTGGTGGTTTAGAGGTGTGGCGGTGGTTGATTGGTAGTCGTAAAGTTAGTTGCAGGGGAGTGTGGCGTTCGTGAGGATGGTGTTAGCAGTCACGATGGAGGTGGTGATAACTGTGGCGTGTGAAATCGTGTTGTCGGCGGTGGTTGTGGTTGCAGTGGTAGTTCGGTGGTCGAGGCGAGTGTGGTGTTCGTGGTGTTAACAATGGTTACGGTAACCAACGACATCCGCGGTGATAGTGAAAGTGGTGGCAGAGCCGGGCCCAGAGTTGTGGTAATTTTTGTTAACGATGGTGCGACTGGGGTTGGTGGTGCAGATTGGTAGAGATGGTGATCAAGGTTGATGGACATTGTCAGATCGAGTCGGGTTTGAGGATGGTAATAATGGAGGTAGTTTTCGTGGTGGTGGTGGTGGTGCTGATAGTTTCAGTTTCATGTATTAGGTATAACCCTGTGAGCCATGCGGCTCTTGACTCGGGTGCAACCGTAACAAACAAAAACATGAACAAGAAACATCTTTAAGTGACTACACGCAACAGAAAAATCCTGGAAAAATTTACCCGTAAAAACAAAGTTTTTCACTATAAATCCTTTATATGCGTGGCGGCTAGAGTCCTCTCGTCCTCTGGCTTGAGATGGCTGCCACCTATGGGTCAGATGATTGCCTGCCACCATTAAGCAATTGGTAATTAAATATAATTATTTTTTTCCTAAAAAGTGTAAAATTTTGGGAAAAAAATTTCACGAAAATAAATTGTCACGCACAACGAGTCTGTGTGCAAAATGTCAGCTCGATTGGATCACGAGAAGTGGGTTAAAAAACGACCGAAAGATTTGCACGGTCGTAAGCGCGCAAGCAAGCAAGTGAACTTAATATAAAGGATTTTAAAAAATAGCAAAGTCTTCCAGAAAAAGCACCGTATTTCAACGCTGTGTGCAAAAATCCCAGTGGGATGCAAGTCAAACAATAACCCATAAGACAATTTAGATGGTGACGGCAGCCTGGAGCAAGCGCTGTTAGCGAGCACCTGTTAATGCCGACACGGCACACGAGGAGGATGGATGCCCAGCACCACGCCCAACCGCCTTTGTCTCCCCAGTGCTGACGTTCGACACGCCAAAAAACAAGTATACTCATTTTAAGGCCGAGTCCACCTAGATGAAGCCCAGCACCGGGTTCAGATGTAGCCCACTGATTTTGCTTGGGCTGAGAAAAGAACCACGGGTCGCCGCCGATTTCGCACCGCAGTGCGCTAACCACTGCGCCACCGCTCACCCCCACATTTGCACGACAACGCCACTAAGTAGCGGTGATATCACCACGGTGCTTGTGCCAGGCTAGGTGCACGGTAAGGCCACGTGAAGCGTCGAACGCCCGCCGGCAGGAGGTCACGGAGCAGACCCAGCAGGTGCCACGGGTCGACTGACTGAGATGACTGGGCCGATGCACCACCTGTGCCCCCCCCCCCTACTGCGACAACTTGCTGCGCTTTTATCCACCCGGCGCTCCGCTCGTTGTTGTGAGCGTCGCTCCTCCGTCCTCCTTTGTTGCTGGAGGGCGACTGCCTCCAACTGCGCACGTACGCACAAAGACAAATAACCCTCCCGTGTAGCCTTAGCAGGCTGCTGGGGCAAGTGCTGTGAGCGAGCACTCATGAAGGCCGGCGCGGCACACGTGGGGGTGGGTGGCCAGCACCACGCGCGGCTGGGAATAGAAACTTGGTCGCCGGTCTCGCCCGGCAGTGCGCTAACCACTGCGCCACCGCTCCCCCCCCCCCCCACATATTTGCACACACGCACGCGCACACACGCGCGCGCCTGCTCGTGCCTGCCATATGCGCCGCGTGCCAGCAGTCCTTTCATCAGACAGGGCGACAGATGCGTGGCCTGAACAGAGACCGGGATCAGGGACCAAGTATGTGTGTGTGTGCGTGCGTGTCATTGTATGTGTGTCATTGTATGTGTGTGTGTGCGCGTGTGTGTCATTGTATGGGTGTGTGTGTCATTGTATGTGTCAGTGTATGTGTGTGTCATTGTATGTGTCATTGTATGTGTGTGTGTCAGTATATGTGTGTGTCAGTGTATGTGTGTGTGTCAATATGTATCTGTGTGTGTCAGTGTATGTATGTGTGTGTCAGTGTATGTATGTGTGTGTGTCGGTGTATGTGTGTGTGTGTGTGTCATTGTATGTGTGTGTGTGTCAGTGTATGTGTGTCATTGTATGTGTGTGTGTCAGTGTATGTGTCAGTGTATGTGTGTCAGGTGTGGGGAGCGGCAGTGTAGCGGTTAGCGCCCCGCGCTACGAACCTGGCGATTATCTGAACCGGTCCTGGGCCTCCCCTAGGTCGACTCAGCCTCAAATGAGTACCCGGTGCGATGTGTAAACCTCGCCACTGGGGGAGACAAAGGCGGCCGGGCGTTGTGTTGGCCACCCACCCTCACGTGTGCCGTGCCGGCTTTCATAGGTGCTACTCGTCTTCTTGGTTCTTTCGGTAAAGTCACGTAGAAGGGAAGTAATAAAATAAACAAAAAATAAAACATAATAAAATAAATCTCACGACGTTTCGGCCACAACGCAAGCAGCCGTCCTCACAACGCAAGCAGCCGTCCTCGCGTTGTGGCCGAAACGTCGTGAGAATTATTTTATGTTTTATTTTTATTATTTTATTACTTCCCTTCTACGTGACTTTACCGAAAGAACCAAGAAGATGAATCCCTGCAGTCACGAAAGCTTTAAATCGAAATTTAGGTGCTACTCGCTAACAGCACTTGCCCCTACAGTCTGTTAAGGCTATACGGGGGATCTTTGTCTTTTGTGTGTGTGTCCGTGTGTGTGTGTCAGTGTGTGTTCGTAACGTGTCTCCCGAATGCTGATGCCACCCACCCAACCACCCCCTCGTGTGCCGTGCCGGCCTGTTTCTGGGTGCTGTTCGCAAACAAAACCCCCCCCGCTCCCCCACCAGCAGCCTGTTGCAGGCTCCGCGAAGTGCGGGGAGGGAGATCTTTGTCTTTGTGTGATCCGGAGTTGGGTGGAGGTAGCGGAGGGGTTAGCGCCACTGCGTTACGATCCCGGCCACAGCCAACATCGGTGACCAGGCGTGGTGAAGTATGGTCTATCAGCCGTTGTATGTGCGGTATGGATTGTGTATGTGTTTGCCTATGTCATTTGCATAGATATGTATGTTCGTACGTGTGTGTGTGTGTGTGCACGTATCCACGTGTGTTTGCGAACACATGCATGTAAAAGTAATCTCGTATACGTGTGTGTGTGTACGCTACCGGGCGAGCGTTCGTGCAGCGATTAGCGCGCTGCGCTACGAACCCGGAGACCCGAGTTCGATTCCCGCTCACAAAGTCAACACCGGCGACAATTATCCCAACCCAGTACTGGGCCTCCCCTTGGTCGCCTCAGCCCCAAATAAGTTCGTCGGCGTGTAAACATCGCCACGAGCGAGACAAAAAGGCGGACGGGCGTGGTTGCTGGCCAGTCCATCCCGTCGTGTGCCCTTCCGCCCTTCGTAGGAGCTCGCTGACAGCACTTGCCCCAAAATGATGTGAAGGCTATACGGGGCATCTTTGTCTTTGTATTGTGCGCGCGCGCGTGTGAGTGTGTGTGCGTGCCATGCTTTATGAGCACAGGGTGATGGGGGGGGGTGATGGAGGATGGGGTTTGTATAGACGCGTGCAAGTCGCACAAAGCGTGGGGCACAATGTGGGAATTTACAACTGTGGGGGGTGGCGGGTGGGGGGAGGTGGGGGGAGGTGGGGGGTGGCGGGTGGGGGAGGGGGAGTTAGTGGGGGGAGGAGGAGTTAGTGGGGGGAGGAGGTGGTAGTGGGGGGGCAGAGGAGTTGTGGAGCTGCAGAGGCGACGGGGGTTGTTGATGGGTGGTTTCGAGTACGCGTGGGTGATGTGGAGGAGACTCCGTGGTCAGTGAGGAGGCAGTCCGCCCTCCAGCAACAACAACGGGGGAACAGAGGAGCGACGCTCACAACAACGGGCGGAGCGCGCGGCCGATAAAGTGTCAGCAAGTTGGCGCAGTCGGGGGGGCACGGCTGGTGCATCTGCCAGACATCTGAGTCGTCGGTCGACCCACGGCACCTCGGTCTGTCCCGTGACCTCCTGCCGACGGGTGTTCGACACTTCCCGTGGCCTCAAAGTGCACCTAGCCTGGCACATGCGCCGATGTGACGTCGCCGCAATTTAGTGGCGAATGGCGGTTGTTGTTGTTGTTGACGGAGCTGTCCCCAACCTCCTAGCGAACCATCGGGGTGACGTTTCTAAATCACCATCATCAACATAATCCTCGTCATAATCCCATCGCTCTCGCTACATCAGCTTTCGAGAGCTAATTACAGAAACGTGTAGAATAAAAAAGCACTCTCAGCCTCTCTGTGCGTTCTGCAAACCAAAAAAAACTCCCCATCAGCACTTCCTGAACAAGTGCATTGCAGTCCTCTGTGAGGACATTGGCAACGATACTGTGCTGCTGCTGCTGCTGATGATGAGCCCAAATTATGACGAAACCGGCCCACGGTAGTTGTCTTATCGCTGGCACTATCAGTCACATTGGCTGAAACATACTGTGATGCATTTGAACAATCTCGGACTAAACTTAAATCACTCAGAATTAAATCTATTTGCTGATGACACTGTCAATGCGAGTATCAGGTAAATCCCCAAACTAAAGTCAAACAGAATCTCCAACACGATTTCTATTCAATCCAGCACCAATTGCAAGCAGTAAAATGACTCAAATCCTCCAGGAGAAATAAATATTATGATTCGTAGACCACAATGCAGTTCTTCAAGGAACTGCTGATACATTTCGATTTAAAGCTTTCGTGACTGCAGGGATTCATCTTCTCGGTTCTTTCGGTAAAGTCACGTAGAAGGGAAATAATAAAAGAATACAAATAAAACATACTAAAATACAATTCTCAAAAATAATATACGTGACTTTACCGAAAAAACCAAGAAGATGAACTGCTGATAGTTGTTTTTTTAAATGTTATTTTGCATAATTGCACAGAGCCTGTGAGTGCCTCTGACACGTGTTCGTGCGTTGTTCGAAACGTAACTCCCCTGCACGCCACATTGCATGCCCCTGGCGTTGTCATTCGCAGATGTCCCTAATACGCGAGCCACTCCGTCTCCATAGGATCACAGGGCGGGTAGGAGAAAATCAATATCATCCATCAGAGATAATCCAATCAGTGTTATACATTGAGGTTCTCTAAATCCTATCTGTGTCTCGCTGTGTCTCCATAAAATATAAATTGATGGGTTTGTACGGAGAGAGCCACCACGGTGGAGACTGAGAAATTCAATCAATTCGTGTCCCGGATGGATTGTGGCATCGCAGGTCTTCATCCAGCAGTAGATAGACAATGGCTGCTACTGATGATGATGATTATCTTGCCTCCGATCGGCACGGTTGGCTACGTACGGTGCGAATGAAATTCAACGTACATACGAGTTGAGCTGTGTCGGGTGGTGGCGGGTTTAACGACACATATTTACGCGATCTAACCTCACAAACCTATTGCACGGATGCATGCATCAAAATATCTACTCGTATATAACAAATTATCATTACGACAGCGACAACTATGATCGCAATGACGATTATGACGATGACGATGACATCAGGACAGTGGCATGGTCCCAGCGGTGGCGCGTTCGCCGCTTCTCGTTGCAGCAGCAGACGTTCGCGGTCCGAATCCAGCGGGCCTCCCTGGTTACTACTGCGGTTGTGCGGTGTTAACGGGGAGATACCACGCACCGTCTGCTTTGATCACGGTGGACGTTAAAGGTCCCGTGACCACATTTGAAAAGGCGTCCCCATTGGGTGTCGGCGTCACACTCCAAATGTGCCCACATTGGAGCAATTCAACAGCAAAAAAAAAGACTCGATTTGGATTATGCATGAAAATATCGCCGCGTCGAGGACACTGGTGGAACCATCAACCGCATCATCAGAACATCACTACCACCACCAGGCCGATGTTTCACCGAATCTCCTTCACCAATGGAAAATTAAAGACACGAGCCACCGGCGGTGCGACTGCGACCACGCCAACTGTGGGCCATGCAGTGAAACCCAGAGACACATCGAGATACATAGAGATCCACAGAGATAGAGTGACATAGAGACCCATAGAGATGCATTCAAGACAAGCCGCAGTAGTGCGATTTTGGCCCCATGCAGCCCAAACGAGGAAGCATAAACTCAACCCACTGTCTCGATTTAAAGCTTTCGTGACTGCAGGGATTCATCTTCTTGGTTCTTTCGGTAAAGTCACGTAAAAAGCCCTGTTCTTCACCTGAGGACGGCTGCTTGCGTTGTGGCCGATACGTCGTGAGAATTTTATTGTATTATTTTTATTTTTATTATTTTATTATGTCCCTTCTACATGACTTTACCGAAAGAACCAAGAAGATCAACCCGCTGTCGTCTGCGCTCCCTCGACAGAGGAGGAAGAGCAAAACTATACGATACGTAGAGAGACCTACAGAGAGACGTCTAGAGAGACCGAGACAGAGACCCATAAAGATACGTTTGAGACACAAGCCACAGCAGTGCTACTGTGGTCGTGCAAGCCAAGCTATGGAC